>NC_132863.1:23642500-23947500 GCF_048164855.1 Canis lupus baileyi
GTTCTCCTGACCTGTCATAGGGAGAAGGAAGAAGAGAGGAAAACAGAACCATTTCAGAGACAGTAATATGGAGGGAATCACATGGGGGCGGGGAGAAGAGACAGAAGCAGATAAAGAATGACTTTAGACAGGCAAGGTGGGGAATGCCTCTGAAGAAGTGGCATTTGGCTGAGGCCTGGAAGAATGGAGGGAGCCAGAGATGAGAATATCTGCAGGAAGAAAATTCAAGAGAGAGAGAAAGGCAAGTGCAAAACCCCTGAGGCCGGAATGTGTTTGGCGTGTTTAAGTAGCAGCAGAGAGGCGAGTGTAGGGTGAGTGAAGAGCAGATCAATGGGCGATGTTGGCAGGAGCCAGACAGTGCTGGGCTTTGTCAGCCATGTTAAGAAATTAGGACTTTTTTTTCCCCTACTGGTGGAGAGTTCCAGATGGGGGAATAACATGATCGAGTTATTTTTTTCCCCAGACTGAAAGGTTTTTATATGTTAGCCACGCAGATAGAAGATAAAAGTGCCGTAAATCCTCTTCTGATTGGACAAAGCCACCCCATGAATATTTGTCTGTTTAGAAGCAGAGACATCAGATACAGCAATGCCCACGACATCGTGATCGCCAGGGCACAGACTCATCAGGACCTTACAGATTTCTTTCTGGAGGGTATCCTCACAGAACGTGGTAACAGCTCCCAGCCTTAGGTCCTACGAAACCACCTTATTCATACTACTTCTATGTACAGGGCTGTATTAGCAGGCCACAACTTGGCAACCACCACAAATAGCCACCGAAGTCTCCAAATGGCGTGGCTCTCCAAATGGAGCAATTACATGTACTTTCTTGTGAATGTTCTCAACTAAAAGCAGTAGGCAGGCCTGGACAGCTCAGTTTCTCCACAGGGGGGAAATGAGGAAGAAGATACATGGGATCTTATTTAAAAGCAGTGAAATGAAAAATGGCGTCCATTTTCCACATTCACAAGTCACACCTGGACCAAGGAAGCCTCCAGAGTTTCAGTGTCCCATTAAAAATTTAATTTTTAAAATTAAAAAACGTTTTTGGTGTGCAGCCCGGGTGGCTCAGTGGTTTAGCGCCGCCTTCAGCCCGGGGCCTGATCCTGAAGACCCAGGATTGAGTCCCACCTCAGGCTCCCTGCATGGAGCCTGCTTCTCCCTCTGCCTGTGTCTCTGCTCACCCCCCTGCCCTTCTGTCTCTCATGAATAAATAAATAAAATCTTTTTTAAAAAGTTTTTGGTGAATCAGAAAAGTTCAGAAGGATCAGGGGGCTCTGCTCCCTATACCCCCACGGTCTCTCAGCCACCAGAGCCTTCCCAGCTGCCTTTGGCTTCCAGTGCATTCCTCTGTGGAGAGCATCCACCACGTTTTGTTCAAGGGCTCCCCAAGTCCTCAGAAGCAGAAGACAAGGCCTTCCATGGGAAGGGAGACTTGGGGAGGCAGCTAACTCTTACCTACACAACCCCACAGTGAGGGGTTGGATCTCTGGTGGAAGAAGAAAGTAGACTGGGGTTAGAATTAGTCTGAAAGAACACAGCAGGGCACAGAACAAAACAATGAACAAGCCCCACCCCTGGGGAGGGCCTTGCTGAAGGGCACAGAGCTTGAGGAAGACCTGCAAAGACCCAGCCCGCAGCAGTCTACAGCTCAACCCTCCCTCTCTAGAGGCTGTCGAAGAGTGGCAAATTCAATAAGAAAGATGATCTCCTTAGCTGTTTTTAAAAACTTTGCTTCTTCAGTTGTTTTGATTCCGAGCTGTCACTTTAAAGCAAATAAAAAGAAAGATATGAGATCTGGGCAGGTGTAGACAGGCCCCATGACTCGAAACACCCCTCCTGTACCTGCAGCCTGGCAGCCTGAAAACAGACAGAGACTGGGGGTGGGGTGGGTGGCGGGCTGGATTGTGTGTGAGCCCAGTGACTGAGGCTCAGGAAGGTAGGCTCCTGGGAGGGACCCCCATCATTGCCCCTGCCCAGAGTGCATGCCCAGATATGCCAGTGTGCCAGAGTTCCTAGGGAGTTGGGGACTTTCTTGTGCCTTGCAGGTGGTTATTGAGGTCCTGACAGACCTGGGAGCAGGCAATAGTGTTGGTGGCAGCCTGAGCACAACTCAGAAAAGGTGATGGCTAGACATTGGCATGGTACCACAGATCTTGACAAGCAGATGGCAGGCTCTGAGGTAGTACCAACACAGGGGTAAGAAGAGCAGCGTGATTACAAAGAATGCCTTACTCACTGCTTCATGCCCTTGACCTCACCCATGCCCAGCAGTTGTCTATGGTTGTGTGACCATTCTACCAGATGCCCAGGAGCCAGTAGCCTGGGGTAGCCTGGTCTGTGATCCTGCAGTCCTGAGGCCCTGAGGATGGAGTGTCCAAGGCTGGCTGATAGCACCAAATGTGTCCACTTCTTCTTGGGTGATGAGACTGCCACAGCTAATATTCTGGATGCACAAATACGAAGCCAAACATGTTGTGGCCTTGAAGTAGCAGGCTGAAAAAAGCACTAGTCCTCCTAGCAATGATTTGTGGGTACCCATGTCAAAAATAGGTGAGGAGAGGTACCTGGCTGGCTCAGTTGGTAGAACCTGGGACTCCTGATCTCAGAATCTTGAGTTCAAGCCCCGCGACAGGTGCAGAGCTTACTTTAAACAAATTAGTGAGAAGGCCATGATCAGAGGTAGGCCTGGACCACGAAGATGATGGCAGTACATATCCATAGCATTGGGTGCTTGGAAAGACACGTGGCATGTGACAGCTATGTGATGCATGAAGGCCACATGGAAACAGAAGAGCATGGCCACGGAGGCCACAACTTTGGAGCAGAGTTCCCTGAATATTCAGAGGGGCCAGAGTGCATGAAAACCAAGCAGACAGCAGATTTATGTCATTAGCCTAAGCACAGGTAGAAGGGAGTCTTATGTAGGGGCCAGGTCCCAGCAAGGGACTTAGCCAGATTGGAACCTGTAGAGCCTAGGAGGCCCTCTGTGGGCCACCTTGCCAGACCTCTCCGGCTCTGCGGGGCCTATCCCCAGCACATAGTACTGCACGGGGTTGGGCCACAGATCCTCTAATAATCTGGGCAACCTCGTCAGCCTCTGGGACACTGTGCTGGGAGAACCGGGTGAAGAAGCTGAGAACTGTCCCAGGGTATCCGAACAGGGGGTTCCTGGCCCCTGTGCCATCGGATGCAAGTTGCAACCGACACCACCGGGCCTGAAGATCTGCACTCATACTCATTCGTGAGCACCTTGTTCCAAAAGTAAGAGTTGTTCCGAAAGCGTAACTTGAACTTGCACGGTGCTGGCACACCTGAGCTCCCTCACCTCCAAATTCATCAGGTACCAGAGCTGTCTTCATCACGAGGCACGTCATGGCTGACAGCTGCGGGTGGTTCAGAAAGGCGGTCACCTAGGAGCCACGAATGTTCTGGATAACGAAGCCCCCCGGGCCCGGTGCGGGCGGCGGGCGCGCCCAGACCTGCGCCGCAGCCCAGGCCGTCCGGGTCCGCCGGGGCACTCCCTCCGCGCCTGCCGCGCCCCGGCCGCTCGCGGCTCCGGCTCCTCCTCCGGCCCTTGCGTGAAGATGGCGCCCTGCCAGTCGTCACTTCCTCGGCCTTCCCGCCGCCTCCCGCCCGCGCCCGCGCCCCCGCCCCTTGGCGCCGCGGGTGCCGCGGGCCTCGGCCCCAACGAGCCGCTTTCCGGCTCCCCGGGGCGGCGGGGGCTCCCGGCGGTGGGGCCCGGCGTGCCGCGGCTTCGCGGCCCCCGGCGCCCTCCCCTCCCCTCCCCTCCCCTCGGGAGCCTCGGGCCTGCAGCCTCGCAGGGCGCGTGGGCGGCGCCGCGGGTCCCTCCAGCCTGGCGGCGCCGGCTCCTCCGGGCGCGCCCCACTCCGGCTGCGGGGCGGAGGGGCAGGGGGCCGCCTGGTGGGGATGCGGCCGCGAGCGCCAGACAGAACTGGCCCCAGATTTAGTAGGGTGTCGGAGCGGGGTGAAGGGCAGGGGTGTACCAAGCAAGGCGCAGCTCCGAGCCGGCACCAAGGGTGGGGCAGGACTCCCGTCACGGACACACAGAACGTTCCATCACAGCCACCACACGCAGCGATTACTGCCCCCCACCGCTCACCACCATCTGCAGTGGTCAGTGGGGGCCACCCTGCGCCCGCCTTCAACTGCGATTTAGGGGCAGCTATAGGAGACTTGCAGTTTTGCACAGTATAAATTACTCGAGCATATGGAGAACAGACTAACCAGACCCAAACGGGGAGCTGCAGATGATGGTAATTGCTTGGCACATGGAGGTACTAGAAATATTTATATGGAGAAAGAAACAAACTTGGAAGTACAAGGATGCTGGGCAAGGGAATGTCTCAAATGCTGCAAACCTGGAGCAAATTGGCAGGTTTGTAAGAACTGTATTCTCCTGGGCTTGTAGATGGAAAGGTGGACATCTTGTCCTGAGCCCAGGGGCTACCTCTTGCTCTATACCAGACATTTTGCAAATGTGAACTTCAGTCTGAATTGCAGAAAATGTGCTTGGATAGGATGAAGTTGGATGAACCGGCGATGCAGCCCTGATTCTGCTGCAAATGTAGCTGCACTCCTGCGGTCTTGGCTCCTAAACTTGTGCCCTTGGAGGTCAGCCTCCTTTGCCTGGAAGTCCTGCCACCTACTCCAGAAAGCCTTCGGCCTCCTCCTGCCCAATGAGTAAGGTAGCTCTCTGAGCCCCTGGACCCACCTCTCCACCTAGAGAGCAAGGTGGATTCCCTTGGGGCCCTAGCCAGGGATCTGAACCCACTGGGGTCTTAACTGAATGTTTGTGAAGTAAATGGAAAGCCAGAGATGAAAGACCAGCCCACTGCCTTTGTACACAAAACACCTGGTACACACTTTAATACTTGTTACTATCCCACAGGCTTCTGGACTCAGGGATGACTTACACTGTGTGGCTATGGCCACTGGCTCCAGATCACACAAGGTCAATCTGGACAAGAGGATCTCATTACCAGTTCCAGGGCTCAGGATGGGGAGGACTACCTTTGTCAGAGACTGGCCAAGTGGCAAAGTTGGAAGCCATGTCAGTCTCTCAACAGTTTGTCTGAACTCAGTGGGTAGGCACAAGTGTGAGCAAGGTCAGGTCCTAGCTGTGTACTTGCCAGCCATGTACCTTGGACAGGGGACGGCAGGTCTTTTCCTGGTCAACCAGCATTCATTCTTCATCCTAACTGGCCCCAATTTCCTTCAAGAAACCATTCATTTTCTCTCTCAGCTTTGTCATGACTGGCTGGTTTGGGGGAGGGCACAGAGGCCCATCAAAGCCGGTGAGACAGGAGATGCCTAGTGGGGCTCTTGTGAACACGAGGACTCCTCTCTCTTTTCTCTTTCTGGCCGGCACTGTGTGAGAATGACAGGGATGGCATGATGGCAGCATTCTACTACACAAAGGGGCGAGTCACTTTGTAGGGACTGAGGATGAAGTCCCAACTATGGAAGACAGGGCCATGAAAGATAGGACTGCTAAGGCCAACCACGTTTGAGGGGCTGAACCAATTCTAAAAACTGCACTACATCTGGCATTTTTAGTTATATGAAATTTCATTAAGCCAATTTGATTTTCCTGACCCTTACATCCAAGTTTAAGTGATAATATGCCACCTACCTCAAAGACATCCTATTAAGATCTTTCATTTCAAAGTACAAAGTTTGTAGGTACTAATGTGAAGGATTGTTACTGTTGGCCCTATACTCACCATCCCTTTGGATGCTAGATGTCTGGAGTTTCAAGTTCTTCCTCAGGCTCTCTCCAACCCTTTCCCAATCAGACAGGTTCACAACTTCCAAACACATCATTCAGAAGTTTTTAATAAACAACTTCATTATAAAAACTTTTTTTGAAAATGTAATTCTGTAAAACATTGAAAAATCTACTTTAACAAAGATACGCCCTGTGCATTTTCTAATGGCACTTATATTTTACAATTAAAAACCTTGTTTTATATAAAGCCAAAAATACTCCAAGAGGTTATTCACTGTGTTTACAAAGTGCTAGAAGGTTTTTGTCTTGTATTTTTCTCTCTTTAAATAATCTGGCGTTACGAAAGAGTGGCCCCAAAGCCTTGATCACTGGGAGGGAGGGAGGCAAATGAGAAGTGGTGTTTCAGGACTTCTGGTGCCGAATATTCAGTGGAGAGAGGCAGCCACAGAAGTAAGCTTGCATCTGAAGAAATTGGGCTGGAATACTTCTTCCAAACCCCTCCACAAAGGCACTAGATTATCATGGTGAATCCTCCTCCTGTTAGAACCAGAACACCCCTTCCCTTGCCTTAGACCTTACTCTCCAGTGGTGAAGGTCATAGCCAATTCCTTCCACAGCAGGTTCAGAGCTCCAGGAGAGGCCAGGGTGGGGTCCCAGAGGAATCTGGACTTTTCTGGCCAACACCTGCCTAAGGCAAAGTTTCTTATTACATAAATATCCTTGTTAAAAAGCAAAATATTGATCCTGTACAATATAAACTGTTAAAAAAAAATCGTGCTTAACAACAGCTCCTAGATAAGAGGGGAAGTAGAGGGAATGGGGAAAACAGCTACCAAAAAGAAAGGGGGAAAGGGATTCAGACTACTAGAGGAGGCTTAGGGTAGTGGAAGAATTTCAACTTAGGACAATATCTACGAGCAAAAAAGTAATCACACCTGCTTCCCGGATTTCCATTAAATGCCATTTGTAAAAGGTTGGGGGCGAAACTCATTGGTGCTCCTTTTCCCACCTCTCCCCTCTTTTAAAATGTGCACAGATCCTTTGAGCTGACACAGCTGGGTTAGGTCATCCTCTAGCCCCCAGGACTGCACTCCGCCTTGACCAGCTATGTGCAGGATGGGAGGTGCCTGCCTCCCCCCCCTTCAGGGTGGTTCATCACTGACAGAGGTTGGAGGAGGTGGTGGGGAAAGGGGACATCACCCCTTTTTTCCTGGTCCGTTTGGTCTCCGCCACATGCCATGGCTCCTATTCTGGGCAGACACCCCTCAGGCTCTCAGGGCCTCAGTAAAGGTACTGAAGTGGGTTTGGTACTGAGTGTAGGATAAAGCTATTCTTATCCTTTGAACAACCAGGCCAATAAGGCTTTTTTCTTTTCCTTTTTTTTTTTCTTTTTAATTTGGGGAAGGGAAGTTTAAGAAGTGGATGGGTGGCTATGGTCCAAAAACAGGTGAAGGCAGATGTTCCTCTGTACCAGCAAAGTTCACAGTGATAGGAAAATTCCTTGTGTGTGGTGAGGGCACTGAAGGAAGAGGGAAGGAGGGGTGGAAAGGGGGGGGGGGGGCAAGGCCCCAGTTACAAGCCTTTAAATAGTTGCTCTGCCTGTTCTAGGAGTTTCCCAGCATCACTAATGGGTGAGAGAATTCAAGGGGGGACAGGAAAGGGGAGGCAGGGAAGAGTGGACTCCTCTAAGCCTGAGACTTTGTACTCTGTGGCCAGAGACCCACTTGCCTCTATAAATGACAGGTGCAGGGAAGGTGGCAGGGAGCAGGTGAAGAGCTGCTGGGTCTAGTGATGCGGACCAGAGGCAATAAGGAGGATGGCAGCATGGAGTCCTGCTTGGACCCTCACATACCATTTCCTGTAATACGAGTCCCAGTAACATGCACAGCATGCAGGAGGTGGCTGCGTACCAAGGCGGACGCTTTTAAATAAACCTTAGTCCCTGGGACTCACTGAAACTAATTTTTAGAAGCAAATCACCTAGTCTGAATCTAACCTTGCCAGACATATTTATATCTGGTTTGTTTCTTTTTAAAGGTATCCCAAGCTACCCTGCCTAAATCAAAACATGCTTGTTCATGCCACATTGCTTCCAATCAAGGGCCAGGGAGCTACATTTTAAGGCTTTCACCTCAAAGAGTACTGGCTGGGCTGAAGTAGAAGCCTGGATCTTGGACCTGCTCAGTTCCGGATGATAAAGCAAAGTGATTTCTAGAAGGGGGAGTAGGCGGACTGGGAGAAGGCTGAGGCAGTTCCTTGGTAGTTTGTCCTGAAACCCTAGTGGAGAAGCCAGCATGAGGCACTGCTAAGAGAAGTGCCCCAAAACTACTGGCTGCGTTTGCAGGAGTTAACAGTAAAGAGGTAGAAGTGTGTTTCTGAATCAGAGTGGAGGTGTCTCAGGAGGGTCCCACATTGGTGGTCCCTGAGAGGCCTCCCTTTGTGAGTGGGAAGAGCAAAGCCCATGCAGAACTGAGAAATGAAGCAGGGATGGGGTTCAGCAGGGCGAGGGCTGTGCTGTCTGTGGCAAGAAGCACCACAAGCCAGAAGAAAATGAATCATCTGTTGCAAGAAGCCCTAAATATTGGGGGCAAGTTGGGGGAGAGGGCACAAGAGGAAGGTGGAATTTCTTTGATGGAGAGCAGAGAGGCCTATGCACAGTGGCCTAGAGTCCACAGTAACTGCAAAGTAGTGGAGAGACAGGGATACTGCGGATAAGAGAAAAGGTTGGTATGGGAGCCAATGACGTACCCATAGGTTAGGACTCAACTATCTGCCCAGCCCTAACTTCCTGAAAACTCTTCTTCCAACAATTCCACAACTTCCTGGAAAAGGAACAAGTAGGAGAGAGACAAATCAGGGGTTCACACCCTCTTCTTTGCTATCCACACCAGCTTAGGACCCGAGTCCCTCCTTCCAAGACTGACAACAGTTCATGATGTTTGGGGTAGGGATTGGGGAATGGGGGTGATGGAAACGGGCATGCCTTTCATTTCTTCCCCTCTCCAGTTCAAGAGGAGGGGGAGGGGTCATGATGTACTTGGAGAAAAACAAAATTGCAGACCTGTGAGAAAACGGCTCCAGTCTTCTTGCCTGTCTTGTGGACACTGCCGAGGAAGGCAGGAACAGACACAGTCATGGAAGATGGCAGAGACTGAAGCAGTCCAAAGTCAGTTTATTTCCCCACAGGGGAAAAATGTGACCTCAAGTGAAGAGAAGTCAGCGAGACCCGACTCCGCCTTGTAAACAGGGCTCCAGTTAACACCAGGTACCAAATGGTTCCGGCTGGTGCCAACTGGAATGGACTGGTGGGAATGGATTCACGACGTGTAAACAATGTTCACTGCAATCATTCTAAGGCTAACAGTTTGGCAAGGGAGGTGAATGGTGTGTCTGAGACGACTGTGTAAACGGTACCGTTGCTGGACAACACTGACTGGAAATGGAGGTGTTGGTACAGGAGGGATGGGGTGGTGGGAAGAAGAGGCCCTCTCTCCTGCCCACTGGCTGGAAGCAGGCGATGGAGCCAAGTGACCCTCTCTCTGCAGCAGGGCCTGACCAACTGCTGTGGGGTCTGCAGGTTGGGACCAGAAGGCGGGCTTCTTGGGCTATTTCTCTCGAGGTCATCCAAAGTGACACCCTCTATGTCTCCAAGAGGTCGCTTCCTTCTCTGAAGAGAAGGAGGTTCTGACACTTTGGAGGGGGAGAGGGCTAAGTGTGGCTCCCGATTCAGATCAAAAAAGTAAAAGTAAAAATACCTGAAGTTCTATGGTATGAGATCTTTTCATGGGGCTGGGGCTCAAGGCTCCTCCTGGAACTGATCCTGGAGCCTGAACCCCCAAACCAAGTGCTCCATACAGATACTGGAATTTTTTCTTTTTGAACCCAGCTCTGAAAGCTCAGCTGCCTTCATGAGGGATGCAGATAGGGTGGGTACAGAGGCTCCCTGACAGAGCCTAAGACTGGACTGAGGGCCTCCTTGGGGGCTACTGGAATGCCTGGTGGAAACGAGGCAGGGTGGTGGTGCTCAGGCCAGAGGTGAAGACAGGAGGCAAGGAGTGCAGAGGTCCAAAGTTCAGTGGTCCCCCAGCTCCTGGGGAGTCTTGAGGCTGAGCTTGCAAAGTGGTGAGCAAGGGCTGTGCCTCGGCCTGGGAGTAGCCCATGACCAGGCCTCCTGTGGCCCCGGGCGGGTTACATGGGGGTAGATTGAGTGGAAGAAAGCCCAGTAAGTGGGAGAAGTCCACATTAGCAGCGCAGAGGGCCTCAGAGAGGTTGGCGGGGCTCTTGGTGAGCAGTGCTTCATCTAGGAGGGCCGCAGCTGCCGCCGGCTGAGGTGAGGCGGGCTGGGGTTCAGCGGACGAGAGAGACAGGCTTCCAGGAAGCTCCGCCAAAAAACTATCCACCTCCACTTTGGGCAATTTGTCAGGCAAGTATGAGGTAGATCCAAGCTGGTATTTTGGAGGAAGCTGAGCTGGGGAAGAGATTGGTGAGGATTCCAGAGGGTAGCTCATACCCATGGGCAGCGTGTTGTGCACCAGGGAGTGTGGCATGCCTGTGCTGGGCATGGTAGGGATGTGGGCACCATACATGCCCATGGGCAACATGCCAGGGAAGGCCTTGGCCCCCATCACGTCCCGAGAGGCCATGCACAGTACAGGGCTCAGCTCTTCCTTCACACTGACTGTGGAGCTGCAGCTGAGTAGGCCTAACATGTCCACTGGCTCTGTCTTGATTTTGAGCAGCTCCTGCGAGTGGCTCTTCTTGACGTGACGTGTCAGGTGGTCCTTGCGGCCAAACCGCTGGGCACAGTACTGGCATAGGAAGTCCTTCCGGCCTGTGTGCACCACCAGGTGCCGCCGCACATCCTTTCGAGTATAGAACCGCCGGTCACAGTGGTCACAGGGGTGCTTCTTCTCCTTGGCACCGCCTGCTACTCGGCGTGAGTGGGCCTTCAGGTGCTCTAGTAGGGCCTGGGTACTCTCAAAGGTCTGCAGGCACACCTTACAGCTGAGGTCACCGCTGCTGGCGGCATGCATAGCCAGGTGGCGCCGGTAGCCTAGCTTCGTATTGTAATTCTTACCGCACTCAGAACAGTGAAGGGCCTCTTTGTTGGGGTCATGGGTCTGCAGGTGATTCCGCAAATGGTCCTTGCGATGAAACATCTTATCACAGTACATACACTGGTGGGGTTTCTGGGCTGAGTGGGTGGCCATGTGCCTGGGGGTAGGGATGGAGGATAGAGGAGAAATAAAGAAGGGAGATCACAAGGGTTGGCCAGACAACCGAGGTGTCCATTAACAGGGAACTAGATTAAAAAATTACAGTCGAGCCATGTGCTAGAACACAAAAGGATACTATGCCAGTCACTATCTAGATTCTCTAGGTGTCCTCACCCACCTGCAAAATCACACATGTACTCCTAGTATTTGCAGCACTGTTTGTAGTAGTTAAAAATCAGGAACAATCTAAATGTCCATCAATACTCACCACTAACAACTGGTGAAATAAATTATGGTAAGTTCATAAAATGACTCAACTTTGTTTTAAAAAGTAAGGCAGCTTTGTATGTTGGGGAACATATAAAGGGAATAAGCTCTTAAGATATATGAAGTGGGAAAAAGCAATGGGACAGAACAGTGACAGAAGAGTGTCTCAAAATGGTACCATGTATAGGAAAAGAGGGAAAATAGATGTAGGTTTGCTCAAAAAGATTTCTGGAAGGATATACAAGAAACTAACAACACTGGTTGCCTATGGGGAGAAGAGATAGGAAACTTACAGGTGTGATGGAGAATTTCATTGTATACCTTTTGGTACCTTGTGAATTTCTGATGTACGTGAATATATTTCCTTTTCAAAAAATTATATTTAAAAAATTTAAAATGACACAATAAAAGAAAAATGAAATATATCTAAACTTCCTGATCTGAGAATCCCAAAATATAAGGGGCTAAGTCAAAAAAGGAAGTTTAGTATAGTGTGTAATACAATCCCTTGTGAAAACAAAAAGGGAAGGGAGTACATGTTTCAATGTCTTAGCAAGGATACACAAGAAACTGACGCCACCGGACACCTCTGGGAAGGAGAATGGTAGCTTCCAACACGAGGACAATTCATTCTTCACTGAATGCCTATTTGTACTATTTGAAGTATTTGCCATATAAACCAGCAACAATGTAAAAAACTGTTCCCATGGTATACCACCTCAGTGTCCCTTGGTTTACCTGCTCCCATCTTGAGGGACAGCAGCTCAGAGTCCAGGAGTTATAATCTGGAACTCCACAGACACTTAGCAAGACTTTGAGGACCCACCATTTACCAGGCCCTGTGTGAACTGTCATTAACCTTGTTCTCCACAAGAGTCCCAAGCACAGGACAGCCCCACCCACCAGTCAGTAAGTGGCAGAAGCTGAATTTGAACACAGTCCTTTTTGAAACCTGAATTCACTTAGGTATGCCACCAATGTCTCCACTAGAGAATGCAGTGATCCTTCCTACCTGGAAGGCATCAAACACAGCCATTACCATCATGCTACGTTTGTGAATGCTCAAACCTGAAGAGTTACTGTGGACCTCCTGTGATATAACAGACATGATAATGTATGAGAGGGAGGTGTTGAGTGATCCACAGTCCAGTTCCTTCATTTTGCAAGTGAGGAAACCAAGACCTTAAGAGATTTAGTAACTCGCCGAAGCTCACACAGTGACTACAGATGGAGTGGGGGCTCCTGCCCCCGCCCAGACCAGGACCTTTCTTGCAGCCTCCCATGGACACCCAGATTGTACTAAGAAAGTCTAAGAGGACGGCCCCACTGGAGTCCACCTAAGACATGGGAGCACACAGAATTAAAGCATTCCTGAGGACTACAGAACTGTCATAAGGACAATCCCGGTCACACACTACCCCGTTACCTGTTTTAGTTCCTTCCTATCAACTGTTTTCCAGACAAGGAACTAAGGCTTTCTGTGGTCAACTTGTTTGTTTACTTACCTACTTGCTATCTGTCCCCACTACTAAGATAGTAGTATCTTATCAAGGTGGGCCAACAACTCCCATCTGCCTGGCTCACTACTCTATCCCTGGCACTCCATACTGTGCCTGGTATGTAGCAGGAGCTCATAAATCAGCGTTGGCTAAATGAACAGATGAAGCGGTGTGCATCGGGTAGTCTATCTCATTTATAAGGGGCATGTTCCTGTTCCTCTGATGGAAAGGCAAGGATAAAATCTGAGCAGCCCCCTGCACTTCCAAGCTGTTCTGCTATATCTACTTTACACCACGACCTTCACATCCATTTCACTTTATATGGTGCTCTTGGGCTTACAAGTTCCAGAGCAGCTGCTGAACCAGAGGACACCAGGGATTCTACAGAGACAGAAGTAATCATGTGAGTAGCAGGCTCATTCAGAAGATGAGGCACTGCAGGACCAAAGAAACTATGTGAACCTGGGTAAATTACTTCCCCACTCTGAGCCTCCACCTTAAAATTTACAGATGGGGGGTGCCTAGGTGGTTCAGTTGTTTCAGTATGTGTCTTTGGCTCAGATCATGATCTGATGGAGCCTAATATCAGGCTCCCTTTCCCTCTGCCCCTCACTAGTACTCTCTTTCCCTCTCAAATAAATAAATAAAATCTTAAAAAAATAAAATAAAATAAAATTGAAAGACTGGACCAGAGGGTCTCCTTTTCTTTCTAAAGTTCTTTTTTTTTTTTTCCTTTCTAAAGTTCTAAGACTGATTCCTGACTATTCTCGCCATTACCTGACAAAGGTGGGGAAAGCAGTATTGACAAAATTGTTCAATCTGGATTGTTCATGACTGACTACTTCCCCATCAGAGTCTAATGTCTGAATACAAATATCAGCATTAGTTTTTAGTGAGTGACTTCAAATGGTTAGTGTTCAGGGTACACTGACGGGCCAATTAACCTCCACTCCTCTGCAGTCCTCTGTCACAGATAAAACCTCATACTCAGTGGAGTCGTTTTGGCTTTGTCCTCTGGGAACCTCAGGGCAGAAAGAAATATGGGAATGTCACCTACCTATATAGCTTGTACTTGGAGGCAAAAGCCTTGCCACAGTGCAGCTGAGGGCAGCTATACGGTCTCTGCTCTGGATGGGGGAGGCTGTGAGGCCTCAGCTTCTCCCCATTTGAGAAGGGCGTCCCCGAGATTTCACATTGGCACTTCACTTGACTCTCCGCCTCCCGGCCCCGAGGCCTGGGAACTAGTTTCCAGCCCACTTCCTCCTCCTGCTTTGCATCTTGAATCCAGGGGGGGACGCTGGTGAAAAATGTGGTCATGGCAAGACTAATGGCGAAGGGCCATGTTATTCAGAAAGCCTCCCCATCAGCTCCACACGGGCTCTCTGCTCTGTCACAGCCTCCAACGCAGCCTTCAGAAAACAATCTCTTCACCTGAAACATCAGAACACCTGGTGTTAGGGAGCCCAATACCATGAAAACATGGGCTCTGGAGGCAGACAGATCCTGTTCCAATCCCAGCCCTTCTATTTCAAAGCCATGTGACTTTCAGCCAATTACTTAATTCCCTGAGCCATCTCATTTACAAAATAGGCTTAATAAACTCCTAAATAGTAAGGATGGTTTGAGGATTAAATGAGATAATGAATAGAGAGCATTCAGCAAAAAACTGGGCACCTACTAAGTGTTTAATGGTAACTATTATTACTAGTACTATCTAGGCTAATAGTAAACAAGATAATTTGAGGAAGTAAAAGCCCTGAACTCCAACTATTCTCTTCCAAGTTCACTTTTATATCCTTTCCACTAAACTTAGAGATAGCAGCTCCTCCTCCTCCTCTTTACCCTACCTCCTCCTCACCCACTACTTTCCATAATTCTCCTCCTCATGGAGGTGCTAAAGAGCAATAAAATGCCCAAAAGGCAAGAGGGAAGGAAGAAGCCTTTGCTTAGGAATTTACACCCTGGAAAGTCAGTCCCGGGAGCCAGATGTGTTTCTCAGCAGAGCATCAATAAGTAGTTCTGCCTAAGGAGGCAACAGCAGACTCACATTTCTCCTAAATGAAGACTGGTCCCATCCTACCCGCCATCACCTCTCTGGGTCTCCCAGACCATGCTTCTTTAGCAAAGCCTGTCCAACACCCCAGGTGCTGAGCGGTCCCTTCCACAGACCCTTGTAGCACATATGTATTTAATTTCTCCATTACGAGCACATAGCATACTTGCATTAGAACTCCAGCAAACTCTGATTCTTTGAAGGGTCAGATCACAGTTCTTTTGTTTCCACACACTTAGCATCTAGAAAAGGCCTCTCAACTTTCTTTTAGATGGGTAAATTAATCATTGAATGCAAGTTGATGCAAGGCTAACTTATGCTCAGAAAGTTCTGGTTTAATCTGGGGTCACAGCCCTTCCAAAGTGGGGAGCCAATATCTTGAAGTCTGATCCTTTCTCTTATTGAGGCAGGGGGAGGGGAGGGCTGTGAGAAGGGGGAAAACTAGAGCAAAGATGACAGAGCTGTTTTTCTTGACATCAACTCAAAGGAAGAGAGGATGGGAGTTACTGTATGGACTCTCAAAGGGGGACAACAGATCATATTCACACTCACAAACTCATCATAGATTACCAACTGCAAAGCAACTTGCCACAACAGGGGGGATTCCTTTTGAAGAGGTCATGCCAAAATCTGGTCATGAGGCTTTTCCATGTGAAGGGAGCAAAGAGGGTATCTGGGGATTGTCCACGAGAATCTGGGGAGGGCTCCAACCACACAAACAGCTGTGTGCCACAGAATGCTTGCTCAGCTCATTAGCACCTGCTGCTTACAGTGACCATTCATCCAACAGACTGGCCGTGAACGAGATGATGGGATCAGCGGGTTCATGCCCCAGAGAGCTTTGCTCATCATTAACGTGAGCTACGTCCTGTTCAGGAACCATTCCTCTTGTTGAAGAAACATTGCAATGTAATATGATAAACATTTCCCCATCACGAGTGGAGATTTGCCTAGAAAGATCTGCACAAAGGTGGCTGCGTTTTGCATGAGTCACATGCTGGGGAGGGGTGGGCAGCACTAAAAACTAGTCCCACTTGAGCCTTTGAGTCATCGTGGCGTACCTGCCTGCTTCACTATAAATCTCAAAGGCCTCTGACATCTGCCTTTCATGGTTTAAGTTCTTCCTTCTTCTCAAGGGTGGAATTACCTGTTTATAATACCAGTGATTACTACGAACCTTGGAATTGGGTAGAGAGCGAGCACGAGTTTGAACATCTAGTTTGGAGGGAATTTCCCCTACCCTCAAAGTCAAATTCTACTCCCCCTTGTTACCCAGAATCATGCACCTCAGCCTCTGGAAAGCTGGGAATGGCAGCCAGAGGGAAGCAAGTCCCATCACTCTGGCCAACGTGAGAGGGAAGCCTAGCCCTGGAAATTCCAAACAAACTCAGAAAGAGAACAGTACGTCCCCTACCTCCCACACGTCCACCTCTTCTGTTCTCCTGAACAAGCACAAACAAGACACAGCAGTTTAGTATGCTGCTTCTGAAAGAGTGAGTAATGGGCTTCTAGGAAAGAGGCCGGTGGTGGCTAAGGAGAGCTCACGAGGTCGTACTGAGAGAATCAAAGGGGGAGGCAGCCATGTGCCTTCCTTGATCTGCTTTTAATGGAACTATGGCTTTAAAAGGAAACAGCCAACACCCTGATCCTATTCCCCCTACCCTTTTGGGGTTTTTTTTATCTTTTTTTTTAAAGATTTTATTTATTTATTCATAGAGACAGAGGCAGAGACACAGGCAAAGGGAGAAGCAGGCTCCACGTAGGGAGCCCTATGCGGAACTCGATCCCAGGTCTCCAGGATCACGCCCTGGACTGAAGGCGGCGCTAAACCGCTGAGCCATCCAGGCTGCCCTACCCCTACCCTTTTAAAAAGGCACAGCGGAAGTCCTTACCTAGAGTCATCAACAGGCTGCTGGATAACCAAAGCTTCCAGTGTTACCTTAGGAGCCCTTTTGGGAATCTAGTCTCTCTCCCTCTGTCCTTTGTCTGCAAACTCCTCTCCTCCAGGAAAATTCCTGGGCCTCTCTCCTTCAGACTTCTTCCTGGGCAAAACTGAAAGAATTCTGCTTCTCTTTCAAAGCCGCTCTTCTGGTCTCACACTCTAACCTTAACAACTGTAGAGAAGCTGACAGAACCTGTTCCCATAAAACAAACACAATCAATCCCTCCCAGTTACTGGTATAACTTGGTATATTTTCATCCAAAGATTCCTTCTGGCGCCTGATCTGAAGAGGGAGGTAGTGTGGAAAGAACCTTGGACTTGCTATCAGGAGGGCTGCCACTTACTGGCTGTGAAACCAGGGGCAGGTTACTGTGTTTCTCTGAATCTCAGTTTCAATTCCTAAAACAAAGATTTACTCCTTACCTAGAACAGTCTCATGGAGGATGAAGTACCTGACATAAAGTGTGTGAGTACATGCAGAGCCGTCTCCCGGGTCTATATACTGTGTCTGCCTCTTTTCCGCACAGGGCCTGAGTAGTACTTCTCCCCGCCCCCCCCCCCCCACACCCTTTAATGTCACTTCTCAGGCCTCGGTGTGAGCTTCCTTCCCTTCACAACATCTCCCCAGAATGCAGCCTTCCCCTTTTCCCTCACAGTCAAGCCGCAGCACATCCCCTCTAACCAGTGACCCCTGCGCTCCCTTCCTCCCGCACCACATCCTGGGCTGCGGTTCTCTCACTTTAGGAATCTCTTCTATTATGTTACTAAGGCTCTGTACCCCAAACACAAATGCTTTCTAAAAACTCTCAAAGACCCTCTCTGGAAGCTGAAAGGAGACAAACAGCTCCCTAGTCTCTCTGTCCTGCTGTGTGCCATGATGGCCTGCTGCCCTCTGACGAAACTATAGTTTTTATGGTGTTACATCATCTCTATAGAAACTGTGTTCTTTCTCCATTATTAGCCTGTTTCCTCATCTGTAAAGCTAAAAATACTTACCTCACAGGCTTGTTGTGAGGATTATTTTAGTCAGGTATGCAAAGGGCTCAGCATAGGGCTTGGCTTGCTGTAAGTACCCAACAAAAGGCAGCTATTATCTTTGCCTTTGTATTGAGTTGCACGTTCCCATCTAACCTTCTGCTGCCAGCAGGAAACTCTCCTAACCTTCCCAAAACTGTGGAGGAGCAGCCCCCATGCAGCAAGGAAAGGGTTAATCCCTAAGTGTTCTTAACGAGAGAGACCCATGGAGGATTAACAGCTCCACTTCAGTGACTACCCTAAAATAGCTTTTATCCCTCCAGCCCAAGAGCTACTTGGGGATCTGAAGAACTCAATTCAACACCTGCCGAGGAGGAAACACACCCGGGAACACACCCTGGAACGTTCCTTAGGGTGGACAGAATCTTCCCTTAAGCAGAACCCAAAATAGCAACTGGGAAATTATAAATAGACTGTGAGAGGGGGAAAAAAAAAAACAACAAAAAAAACAGGTCTTGACCTGAGCACCAGAAACAAATCCAAATGACACACTGACTGGCTGGAAAAAAGTGAGAAGGAAAGGGGGGAATGGGAAGAGCTGCCCGCCTCCCTCCCTCCCTCACACACACTCCAGTGGTGGGAGAATTAAATTACAGGGAGGCCGGAGAGTCTCAATGACTTGCATCATTCCAAGGGACATCAAACAGGATTAACAGGGGTTGGATTTACTCTCGGGCTGCTAGTTCTTCTGTCACTGTAGATGGGCCCTCTTTGCAGTCCCTTTGATTCACTCTTTCCTCCCATTCCCGCTGCCTCCCACTCCTGAGGAGGCCTTGAGCAAATGGCTGCAACTCACTACAGCCCCATTCTCATTACGAGGAAGCCTGGATGGACACCCCTAAGGACTCCCCCCGACAACGAGTGGCCTCACTGTGGGGGGCAGGGCTAGAAATCCAAGTCCAGACTCTATCACAGTCCCAAACTAACAGGTGGAAAAACATACAAGCCAGGAGACAGGCTACTCTTGCAGGAGAAAGCACCAACTCCCCCACACGTTGTCCCCTCATCTTCCACCTTACAGGTCCCTTTCCCCCCACCAAGCTGGGGCCATAGCCTGCGATTTTGCAGGGAATAACCAGGCTCCTCTGGCAGCTTTCAGATCACTCCACTGTGTGGTGGAAAATGTTCTATTCCCCTGGAGCTGGGAAGAGATGGGAGTGGACGCCTGCCAGAGAAGGGACAGAAATTCAGGTAGAAGTCTGGGGGAGGTCTCAGGGATGGGAAGGAAGGGAAAGTATAATAAAGAATCATTAGCAAGTTAACTGAATCTCTAAGGGACCTCCCCCTCCCCCCGCCCCAAACAGAAAGGGATGGGGGATTATGAAGGCTGGAGGATTCCAGGGATTGAAGATAATTAGAAGTGAATTCTCTAAGTTTCAATGGTCTCAAAAGCGTAACCAGATGGATGATATCTAAGGTTTGGGAGTATGGTGACTGAGGAGGGAATCATAGGTAGAGCTTATTGGGGTTCTCCAGAACCAGGTATTTGACGGAAGCCTCAAAATGGGTTATGTGGTTCTGGGAAACGAAACGGAGAGTAAAAAGCCGAGTATTTGGAGCAGGAAAAGGGGTTATGTGGGTCCGGTAGGCGTGTCTGAGGGGAGGGAGCAGGTGCAGCTTATCTGCGTCCCCCAGACCCGGGTCCCTGGTAAGGTCAGCAGCGCGTTATCTGGGTCTCCAGGGAGCCTGGGGGTTCAGGAGTAGGGGACCCTCAGGGGGGAGTCCCCAGGCCTCGGTAGGGAGGGGGCCACTGGGGTTTCCTCCGGTCCCACGACCCAGGTATCGGGTCCGCGGAGAGATTTCGTCACCCCGGGGCCTATCTGGGTCCGAACTGGCGTGGAGGGGGCCCCCGGTCGGGGGTGCGGGCGACCGCGCCGTGGGGCCCGAGAGGAGAGGCGCCGCCGCTCCGGGTGCCGGGCGCGCGGGCGCAGCGAGACGGCCTCCCGCCCCGCTCCCCGCCGTCCCCCGGGGCCCTCGCCGGCACTCACCGCGCTCGGGGCCCCGCGCTGCGGGCAGGGCCGCGCTCGGGCTCCGCCAGGCCCGCTCAGGCCCCGGTAGTGGCGGCGGTCGGGCCATTGTGCGGTGCATTGTGGGAGCCGCGCGAGCGGGCGCTCGGGCCGTGGAGGGGGCGGTGCCGCGGGCTCTCTATGATCCCGCCCGCCCGCGGGCTAGAGAGGCCGGGGCGGCGCGCGGGCGGCGCGCGGGGACCGCCGGGAGCGGGGCGGACGCTCGCGCCCCTCCTTCTCGGCCCGCCTTCGCACCACCGCGCGCTCGGGCCCCGAGCCGTCATGGGCGCCGCCGCGTGGGCTTCGTCGCCCCTGCCGCTGCGTGTGTCTCTCCTGCTGCTGAGTCTGCCGCTCCCGGGGCTGCCCGTGGGCTCCTGGGACCCGGCCGGTTACCTGCTCTACTGCCCATGCATGGGTAAGGCCTCCCGAGTCCTCTGCTCAAATGGGGAAACTGAGGCCCAGAGAGGCGAAGGCCCTCTTCCGAGGTGCCCAGAGATGCCTTGACATGTCCACGAGAGAACCCCAGCGTGGGGGCATGGCCTGCTGCTCGCCTCTCTGCCCCAGTTCCGACGGCCCTGAGGGGCCTCTGCGTCCAACCTTCCATTTGGCAGATGAGGAAACTGAGGCCAGGAGAGGTTATGCGTCTTGTGAAAGGTTTAAGCCAGCCCAGAGTTCAGTAAATGGAATTAGTGGGGCAGGACTTGATATCATTGACTCCACGTTGGCTCTGGACGATTCTTTCATCGTTCAACAAATATTTGTAGGATCCCTACTCTGTGCCCAGCCCTGTTTAACGTTCTGGGGATACAGCAGTGGTAAGACAGAAAACGCCATGCCCTTGGAGAACCTTCATCATCGCTGGGAAAGAAAGACGATAAAAGATAAGCATTAAAAAAAAAAAAAAGTAATTATACATAGTATCTTAGAGGAGGACGAACGCTATTGAAAAATGAAACAGAGAAGAGTTAGGGAGACTCTAAAAGCGACAATTTAAATGGGGTGGTGGATTGTCATCGTAAAAGGCCTTCCTTCTTAAAACCCTCCAGACTCCAGGCCCTGGCGATTTGGCCCTCTGCCCATCATTACCACCAGTCCTTTCTCCCCATGTCCCTGAGCTGCAGCCACTCATATTCCCTCTCCTCCTCACACATACTCAGGTCCTGACACCTGTGCTTTTCCCACTGACCGGAACACCTTCTTCTTCACTTCTGCCAAATGAACTCCTTCCGTTTCTTAGGTCTCAGCTTAAATGTCACCAGAAAGGACTTTGATGACCTCAACACAAATAACCTCCATCTTATTGTTCTCCATCACCAAACTTTTCCCATTTCTTCCTTGAAATTATCAGAATTTACCACAATACACTTATTTTACGTGTTTAATGTCTCTAGCTGGACTGTGAGTGCCTCAAAGGCAGAGACCTTATCCTTCTTGTTGAATCCTGTATTCCAGCACGAAGCAGAGAACCTCGCACAGTGCAGCCTCTCAGTATTTGTTGAATGAATGAATGGATGTCATGCTGAGGATAACGAAAAGTATCAGACAGGGCCCTTGCACCCAAGGTATTCACAGGCTGAAGAAACAGGGAAGTAGGAAAGGACATTTGAGGAAAAATAAAAAACCATAAATAGCTCCAATCCAAGGTGGGAGGCAGAGGAGGGGATTGAGTATAGCAGAGGGTTGGTGAAAGGATCCCAGTGAATGAGGCATTGGAAGGATGCCTGGGTGGCTCCGTGGTTGAGCATCTGCCTTTGGCTCAGGGCATAATCCCAGTCCTGATTGAGTCCCACATTGGGCTCCCTGTGAGGGGCCTGCTTCTCCCTATGTCTGTATCTCTGCCTCTCTGTGTCTCTCATAAATAAATAAATAAAATCTTAAAAAAAAAAAAAAGAATGAGGCATTGGAGTTGGCCCTTCATACACAGATGAGTGAAGATAAAGGTGGAAGGGTCCTCCTGGATGAGAGAACAACAGGAGCAAAGGCATAGGGTCCAGGTGGGAAATGTAGAGCATGTCTGGGAAAAAGCAAGGAACCTGGAGCACCTGAGGCAGAAGGGTAGGTAGGATCTGAGGGCCTTGAGTGTCAGACCCACAAGTCCAGATTTGATCCAATGCTGCCAGCTCCCCTGGCTCTCTTTGGTGTCCTGGCCCTCCCCTACCCTTGGCCCTGTATCCTTTCTGAATCCTGGATGCCCCATGCCCTCAATGCCCCAGGCCTCACCTCAACCACCATATACCATCCAGGGCGCTTCGGGAACCAGGCTGATCACTTCTTGGGCTCCCTGGCTTTTGCAAAGCTGTTGAACCGCACCTTGGCTGTACCCCCTTGGATCGAGTACCAGCATCACAGGCCTCCCTTCACCAATGTGAGTACCTCCCACTGGCCTTAGCCCTTATCCAGCCTATGCCAATTCTGCTTACCTCCTCTTGACCCCACGTCCTTCTCTGGGCTTTTCCTGCTCCTCTGAGCCTTCCCCACTCCCCATCCCAAACTGTCTTCCCTGCTAACTGGCTAACACTTATCCAGTGCCTTCTGTCTGCCAGACACTGCTCTGAGCGCTACTTGAGGACTAGCTCTATTATTCCTCATCACATTCCTATGAGGAAGTGGGTTTCAAGAAGTCAGATAACTTGCTCAAGGTCACGAAGCTTGTGAGGAGTAGAGCTGGAACTCAAGTCCATGTCAAAGCTCCATTTCCACCCCTGTCTGTCCCACCCTCTCTTCATCCCATTAGTCAAAGGGTGATGGATACTGTTGTCAGTTTGAAGGAGAAACTGAGCTATGAGTTAGTTAATACTGTGTTCAAGGTCACAAACTCAGCCAGTCTGGCTCCAGAACTGTCTCACCCCATCATGGTCATACTCAACATCTTCTAATTCCTTGTTTTTCTTTGTGTCTTCTCCTGATCGTCTGTCTTTGCTCACACTGTATCCCCAGGGGCCTGGCAGTAGGAACTGAATTAATCTATTGAATTGACTTTATCTTTTTGTTTGTTTGTTATTTATTGTCGTTGGGAATTTATTTATATATTTTACTTTTTTTTTTTTTACTATTTTATTTAAATTCAACTTGCCAATGTATAGTATAACACCCAGTGCTCATCTGATCAAGTGCCCTTCTTAGTACCCATCGCCCAGTTACCCCATGTTCCCACCTTCCTCCTCCCCTTATGAATTGACTTAAAAAAATTTTAATAAACCTTAAAGAACTATGTTTGTATGTACAAAACACTGTATTTCATTCTTATAACCTTTTCTCTGAATAGGTTTTATTATTATTATTATTATTTTTAGATTTTATTTATTTATTCATGAAAGACAGAGAGAGGCAGAGACACAGACAGAGGGAGAAGCAGGCTCCCCGGAGGGAGTTTGATGCAGGACTCGATCCCAGGACCCTGGGATCACGCCCTGAGCTGAAGGCAGACACTCAACTGCTGAGTCACCTAAGTGTCCTTATTTTAATTATAATAATTATTATTATTTTTGCATGCCTGTATTTAGAGAGGTTTTTATCAGTTAGAGGTCAAAAGTAAGAGGACTTGAGATCAGAGTTTGGCTTTGTCACTGACTAGCCATGTAACCTGGACAGAGTACTTGACCTTTTTGTGCCTCAGTTTTCTCATCTTTAAAAGAGGCAGGTAGTAACTATGTAACCATAATGAGTTAGCGATTGTAGCATGCCTCATTGTATGCCCCTCTCTTAGAATCAGCAGTTCATCAATGCAAAGTACAAAGGACATAGGAAGTCCTCAGTAACTGGGAACCACTGATGGACTGATTTTTTGCACTCACCGTTAGAATTGAGTCATTGTCCGTTTGTCTCCCTCTGCCTTGTTTTTTTGTTTGTTTGTTTGTTTATTTTTGTTTATTAAGAGAGAGAAGCAGGCTCCATGCAAGGAGCCTGATGTGGGACTCGATCCTGGGACTCCAGGATCACACCCTGGGCTGAAGGCAGGCACTCAACTGCTGAGCCACCCAGGCATCCCCCTCTGCCTGTTTTCTTTCTCTTACCTTGCCTTCTCAGCCAAGAATCTTTCTGAGTCTCTACTTCTTTCTTTCTATGGATTACTCAACCTGTCCCAATTAGGCTCCCCTTCCCCATTGGGACTGTTCTCACAGTGGTCACCAGGGACCTCAGAATTGCCAAATCTAGGGGCATTTTCTTAGTCTTCCAGCTATCCTCCTGGTGGCACTTGGGCCTGTGAACCTCTCCTTCCTGAACATCTCTATTCTCATATTTTCTAAAACACAGCCTGCTCCTGCTTTAGTCCTCACCTCTCAACATTTTCCTCTTTGTGCTGTATCAGGGATTTCTCTCTACCCACTGTTGAAATGTTGGTGTGTCTTGGGGTACTTAGGTGGCTCAGTCAGTTAAGCTTCTGACTCTTGATTTCAGCTCAGATCATGATTTCAGGGTTGTGAGATTGAGCCGTGTCAGGCTCTGCACTAGACATGGAGCCTGCTTAAGACTCTCTTTCTCCCTCTCTTTCCGTCCTTCCACCCACCCCCCCGCCGTCGCCCGCTCCCACACATGCTCTCTCTCTCAAAAAAAAAAATAAATAAAAATAAAAATAATAAATGTTGATGTGTCTCCTCTTTCTGTTTGCTTATTAGTTATGTGACCTCAGATGAGTTATCTAGATTCTGTCTGCCTGGGTTTCTTTATAAGTAAACTGGAGGTGGTTGTATTCCTACCTCTTAGAATTAGATGAGCAAGTCCATGAAATGTGATGAGTATAGCACCTGGCACTAAGTCAGCACTCAGTAAATATTTAGTGCTATTATTACCATCATTTGCTTTGCTCTAAATTTCTGTTCAGTCTTATGGCTTTCACTATTCTCCACATACCTCCTAATTTTATCTGTGGCCCAGACTCTCTCCTGATCATAAACCTGTGTTTCTAATTCTTAAGCCCTTGAGTGTACTTGGATATCCTGGGGACACCTCAAATTCACAAAGACAGAGCTGAACTTGGCATCTTTCCCTCTCAAACCTGTGTCACCTCTTATATTCCCAGCTGTAGTTTATGTTACCTCCACATACCTGGATACCAAGCCAGGAATCTAGAAGTCATCCTAATGCCTGCCTCCTTTTACCCTGTACTCCGCTTTACTTCTCCTAAGCTGTCCGTGCCCTCCATCTTCACTTGGACTTAACGCTTAAGAATACATGGTGAGGGGCTCCTGGGTGGCTCAATGGTTGAGCATCTGCCTTCAGCTCAGGGCATGATCCCAGGGTCCTGGGATTGAGTCCTGCATTGGGCTCCCACAGGGAGTCTGCTTCTCCCTCTGCCTGTGTCTCTGCCTCTCTCTCTGTGTCTCTCATGAATAAGTAAATAAAATCTTAAAATAAAAAGTACATGTTGAGTAAGTACTTGAACAAACAAAAGGCCCATGGCAGTAGCCTCCTTATTCTTCTTCCTCAACTAATCTTACCATCCATTCGTATTCTCCTCTACCACCAGAGTGATCTTTCTAAAAGGCATATCTCTTATCATTTCTGTTTAAAATACTTCAGTAAGGGGCACCTGGGTGGCACAATCAGCTAAGCATCCTACTCTTGGTTTCAGCTCAGGTTGTCTCAGGGTCGTGAGATTGAGCCCTGAGTCATGCTCTGTGCTCAACAAAGAGTCTGCTTGAGATTCTCCCTCTCCCTCTGCTTCTCCCCATCATGTTGTCTCTCTTTCTAAAAAGTAAATAAATCTTTTAAAAAAATAAATGAAATCCTGCAGCAAGACCTAGTTGTTAATAGTTAAGTATCCCAAATCTGTTCATTGGGGTGCCAGTGGCTCATGAAGGAAGGGTGCAGTGGTTAAATTACTTTGGGAAATTATATTCTCAATTCCCCATCCTGCAAAATTGGAGATTCAAAATACACATTAGCGTACTGAAGAAGTCCTGTAGTGAAGACATCAGCTCAACATGGCATTTCCCAGGTCTGTTTATCTCTGGTGCCTTTTGATTGCAGAACTCTATCCCCCTGAACTAGTAGAACATGCTTGGGAACCCTGATCTATAGGATAAAGTCTAAATTTTTATTCCATGGTATTCTAAGAAAATTTTTTTAATCCAGAAAAATACAGAGATTAGTACAGTCATCATCTGTGTACCCACTGCTAGAAGGGATCATCATTAACGTTTTCTCTTTGCTTAATTTTTCTTATTTTAAAGAAATACTAGAGATGAAGTTGTTTTTGTTTTTTGGGCTTTTTTTTTTTTTTTTTAGAGATGAAGTTGTTAAAAGATAAAGTCTCACATGGTTCCCCAGGCTAGTCCCACTCCCTCCTTCCAGCCCCAGAGGCAGCCACTATCGTGGATGTAATGACTTGGGAGCAGCTCCTTCTGAGGTTTTTCTTGTACTTCTGTTGTGGCAGTGAGCATCCCTATACCCATCTCATGGTGTAAAGTGGAAGAGCTTCTCTAGGGAAAATACACAGAGGTGGAAGGAACATTTTATTTTTTAAAAATATTTTATCTATTTATTCATGAGAGAGAGAGAGAGGCAGAGACACAGGCAGAGGGAGAAGCAGGCTCCATGGAGGGAGTCCGATGCGGGACTCAATCCCGGGTCCCCAGGATCATACCCCAGGCCGAAGGCGTCCCTAAACCACGGAGCCACCCCAGCTGCCATGGAAGGAACATTTTAAATTCTAGTAGTTGCTGCAAGATTGCATTCTAAAGTGGTTGTTCCAGAACAAACACTTCAACTACCACCCATGTACAGCAGCCCTTGCTTCCCCACATCTTTTCCAACAATTAAAGTTAAGCTTTTAAATCTTTGCTGGTCTAATGAGTGAGAAGTCATCTTGTAATTGTAACTTGCTTTTTTTCTAATTATTAGTTTGTACATCTTTTGAGTGTATTGGCTATGTGAATTTTCTTTTTTTTTTTTTTTTTTTAAAGATTTTATTTATTTATTCATGATAGTCACAGAGAGAGAGAGAGAGGCAGAGACACAGGCAGAGGGAGAAGCAGGCTCCATGCACCGGGAGCCCGACGTGGGATTCAATCCCGGGTCTCCAGGATCGCGCCCTGGGCCAAAGGCAGGCGCCAAACCGCTGCGCCACCCAGGGATCCCGGCTATGTGAATTTTCTTTGCTGTGTGGTGTTTGCTTCTATCCTTTGCTCACATTTTTCCCTTATATCTTTTTTTTTCATGTAGATCAGCAAGCATTTTTTTTTAACACAAAAGATGTTACTAAAAAAAAAAGGTGTTACTATTTCTTCATTAGTTGGCAGATAAATTCTCCTAGCCTTTTTCTGTTCTAGTTTTGGTATCTTTTTCCAAAAGTTTTCCATTGGCTTATAGTCTGAACTGTCTGCGTCTTCGAGTGTATGGTTTTGATGAATGTCTTTAAATTAGCCACTAGGATACTGAAGAGGGACCTCTGCCTCTCCTTTTGTACCTTTTCCTGTAGCTCCATGTGTCCTACCAGAAGTACTTCAAGCTGGAGCCCCTCCAGGCCTACCATCGGGTTATCAGCCTAGAGGACTTCATGGAGAAGCTGGCACCCACTCACTGGCCCCCCGAGAGGCGAGTGGCATACTGCTTTGAAGTGGCAGCCCAGCGAAGCCCTGATAAGAAGACATGCCCCATGAAGGTGGGTCTGGGGACCCTTTCTGCCTGTTCCATATCCTCTAGACCCCTGAGACACTATGATAGCAATATGTGGGAAAAGGCACTAGAAGGGCTTAGAGTAGAAAGATGGAGATTTAAGACCCATTTCTGACATTTGTCAGCAGTGTCACTTTGGGCAGAAGACCTTGATTCCTCTGAGCCTTTATTTCTACCTGCAAAATAAAGACACCAATCCCTGCTCTGTCTCACTCATAAATATCAAAAGGACTAGGTCCAAGAGTGCTTATAATCTGTAAAGTGCTACATCAATAACAATACCATACTTTTTTTTTTCAGATGAGTAGAAGTGGGGGTGGGGTGGGGGTGGGGGCAGAGGGTGAGGTAGGAGAGAGGGAATCTTAAGGAGGCTCCACTAGCCTGATGACAGGAAGCTTGATCTCACAATCCTGAGATCATGACCTGAGCTGAAATCAAAGAGTTATACACCTAACCAACTGAACCACCCAGGTGCCCCAAATAATAACTAATACTTCAATGGCACTTACTATATGCCAGGTACCATACTAAGAGATTTACACATATTAACCCACTTAATTTTCAAATCGTTCCATGAGGGAAGTACTAATAATATCCCCATTTAAAAAAATATTTTATTTATTTATTTGAGAGAGAGAATTGGAGCAGGAGAGGGGTGGAGAGGCAGAGGGAGAGGGAGAAGCAGACTTCTGCACAGAGCTCTGCTCTTCGCTGCACAGAGCAGGGAGCCTGACATGGGCCTTGATTCCAGGACTCTGGGATCAAGAGACAAATCTAAGATGGACGCCCAACCAACTGAGCCACCCAGGTGCCGCTTAATATCCACGTTCTATAGAGAGGATACTGAGTACAACACAGAGAGGTTCAGTATTTTGCCCAAGGTCACATAGCAAATAAGCTAGGATTCAACCCTAGGTAATTTGATTCTATTGTCTATTTTCTTAACTTATATATTTTTCTGCCTGAGGCAGGTAAATAAGAAGCTGTCATATTTTACCAGGAGAAATCTGTAATTTTCTAGCACTTTGGGAATAAAATAATCCCCAGGATGTCTTTCAGTGCTAAAGTCAATGAAAGGTGGTTGGAGGAGCCATGAAATTTGAGAAAGGAGGCTGGGCTTATAGTCTGAACGTTGCCTTCATTTGATGTGTGACCTTGGGCAAGTGTCTTACCCTATCTGGGCCCTGGTTTCCATCTTCAAAATAAGGGCATTGTGTTAGCTTGTCTTGAAAGTCTCTGGAAGCTCCAGTCCAAGATCCAAAGCCCAAATCCAAGGTCTGCTTCCTTCCTCTATCCCCACCAGTGCTGCAGGGTCAGTGGGATGTGGTATGTCAGTGAGAAAGACTCCTTTAGACACTGTGGTGAACATCTGCTGGAAACCAGAAGGAGGCCAAGCTGCACTCCTCAGTCCCCAGCCCAGGATTTACAAAGTGACATTCTTTGAGGTGTTTCAACCCAAGTTTAGTCAACCAGGGGTCCCCCACTCACAGTTTCTAGGCCCCATCCCCAGAGGTCACTCCCACCTTCTCAGTAAGTCTTTGATCACTCTCTTTCTGCAGGAAGGAAATCCCTTTGGCCCATTTTGGGATCAGTTTCATGTGAGTTTCAACAAGTCCGAGCTTTTTTCAGGCATTTCCTTCAGTGCCTCCTACAAAGACCAATGGATTCAGAGGTACTTGGAGGGGACAGTGTTGCTGGGTTTAGGGGAGGTGCATGGGGCCCCTGAGCGTGCAGCACCATCCTGGCCCTCTCCCCCTCTACCACACCCTGATGTATGAGACCAAAGGTGCAGCCATTCTGTCTGTTGAACTTGGGATCCTGTGTGATCTCTTCCCATCTCAGCGCCTGACGCGGTGGGACATTGACCTGCCACAAGGTTGAGCAAGAGTTTATCAGCCGATAAAGGATGTCATAAAAAGAATATTGTGCAGTCACATGGGTCTCAATTTCCTCCTCGAGGCGTGAGAATCACTCCCCTGTTACCTTCCTCTTCACAGGGTGAAAATTGGAAGCTGCTTCTAGAGAAAAGCAACTTTAGGTGCAGCCTGAGAAATGATGTCATCCTGATAATAATTGGCTGTGCTTTATTAATTGTGCTCCAGTAGGCCCTATTAAAAAAAATAGGTTAGCAGGGCACAGGCACAAGCTGTGAAATATTTATAGAGCGTCTGTCATGTATGAGACATAGTACTCAAAGGCCAGAGGTGATATATAAAAATAAGGAAGACCCAGCCATAGCCTTCAGGGAGCCACAGGCTAGTTATAATGATGCTAACAAACAGAGAGCGCTTGCCTTGATGCTATAGCATGGCGAGAAGGAATGTGGGCTTGAAAGTTTGACTCGGGTTCGGGGCTGTGAAGAACATATGAATTTGTACATGGTCACCGCACTTGGCATCCTGGAGACCAAGGATAACTTGATGTAGAGAAAGGAATCTACGCTCAGGGTCAGACAGACCTGGGCCTCAGACTCAGCCCTGCCTCTTTCTCGGGTGACTCGGAGCAGCCTCTCCAGCTGTCTGGCCTGAATCTCCTTGTGGTTTAATGGAAGAAGCCCTGTGGTATCTGCCTCCTAGGGCATAGAGCACATGGCTCATAGTAGGGGGCCAACCAATGTTAGCTGTTAATACTATTCACATTCACATGCTTTATTTCATACAAAACTTAGAGAAGCTTCATGAAGTGGGCATTATGATTGATTTCCATCCGATAAGGAAACCGTTCAAGGAGGTAAGATAACTTGCCAAGGGTAACCCAGCTGTTGAGAGGGCAGCTACAGTCCAAATGTAACTCTAATAGGTAATAAGGCTACCATTTATTTAGTGCCTTCTGTGTACCAAACACTGTTCTAAGTTTTCATTTCACCGCCTAAGTCTTCTAAGGTGATAACTCATTTGATCTTTCCACAAGTCTGTGCAACAGAAGTTACTGTCTTCTGTGTTTACACATAGGGAAATTGAAGCAGAGAGGAGTGAAGTCACTTGCCCAAGGTCACACAGCTTGAAGTGGCAAAGGAGGGATTTGAACCTAGACAGTCTGATTCCAGAGCACCCATTCTTAATCACCGTTGAGAATAGCTGTGCCTGTAACAGCTGCCAATTTCCACCTGGGACTTCTAAGCTCATTCAGGAGCTACTGAGGATACTTAGTCATGACAGGTTCTATTCCCCTCCCTCGTGGTTGATCTCAGAGCATTCCCATTTGATCACCTCCTTGGTTCTCCTTATTCAGTTCTGAATGACCTGGAGCTTTTTGCCTGAAGGTAGATCTGTTCTCAAAGGATGGAGATTTTTCTCCTATTGACAAAATGCCAGGAAAAACAAAAATGAAACCAGCTCTAAAAGTAGTTCTAAAAGCAAATTCCAGACAGCCAAAAATATCACACAATCCTAGTTAGAAGAGAAGGTGCAATGCTGCATGGAAGCGCCAGTTAGGAAATGTCGCTCAAACACTTGTTCAGTGCCCGCACTGCCCTGTTTGAGTTCATTGTGTTGTAGGAGTTGCATGAGGGCTTGGGAACCTTTGTACCTTACAGCCGAATTTTGGGGAAAGGAAGATGATTGGGGAAGATGAGATCCTGGAGACAGTTTCAGAGTTAGAGCCACCTGGATTGCTGCCTTCCTTCACTTCTTCCTTCTACACATTTAAGAAGTACCTCCTGGAGTGTCAAGTACTGGTCTGGACCCTGGGAATACAGGCAAGAGTAAGGCCAATAAGGTCCCTAACCTTTACGGAGCTGAGTCTAATGGGAGAGATACTGTGAATAAGTTTTTATATCAGATAATTCTAGAAGATACAGTGCTATGAAGGACATAAACAGGTGATGTGTGATTTTTTTTTTAAAGATTTTATTCATTTATTCATGGGCGACACAGAGAGAGAGAGAGAGAGAGAGAGAGAGAGAGGCAGAGACACAGGCAGAGGGAGAAGCAAGCCCCATGCAGGGAGCCCGGCATGGGACTCAATCTGGGGACTCCCTGGGCCGAAGGTAGACGCCCAACCCCTGAGCCACCCAGGTGTCCTGGTGATGTGTGATTGGAGGGCTGAAACCATGTCTCAGTCAGCTCAGGCTGCTGTAAGAAAATAGCACAGAGCGGGAGTGAGGGGGGTGACGCTAAAACTATAGTGTTTATTTCTCATGGCTCTGGAGGCTGGGAAGTCCAAGATCAGGGTGCCAGCATGGTTGGGTTGTGGTGATCTTTGCTTACAGCATTTTTTGCTGTGTCCTCACATGTTGGAAGAGAGAGCAGGCTCACTTATGAGGCACTAAGCTCAACACGGGGGCTCTGCCCTGATGACTTCAGCTAAACTTAGTGCCTCCCCAATGCCATACCTCCTAATATTACATTAGGGATTGGGACCTCAGCTATGAAAGGGGTGGGGACAGAGGGCAGGACATCAACATCCAGTCCACGAGAGACCTGAAGAGAAGGAGCCATGCATGGAAAAAGCTGGAGGGAAAGGTAGTCTTCATGGCAAGGACGTAGAGCACAGAGGCTCTGAGGCAGGAACAGGCATGCTTGCAGGTGGAGGGGAAGACAGAAGGCCAGTGTGGCTGATGTGGAGTGAATGAGGAGGGGAACAGAGGACTGTTCCATTGTCGGTTGCTGCAAATAAACCATTCCAAAACTTTGCTGCTCCCCAGCAGTGGGTAATTATTTTCCAGAGCTCTGTGGGTTGACTGGGCTTAGTGAGGCAGTTCTTCTGGTTTTTGGTTTTCCATTTTCTTTCTAGAATCCCAGCTGTACAAAGTTTCAATCCATGTTAATTTCTTGGTATAGCGGATCCCTGGGTGGCTCGGCGGTTTAGCGCCTGCCTTTGGCCCAGGGCGTGATCCTGGAGTCCCGGGATCGAGTCCCATGTCGGGCTCCCAGCATGGAGCCTGCTTCTCCCTCCTCCTGTGTCTCTGCCTCTCTCTGTGTGTCTCTCATGAGTAAATAAAATCTTTAAAAAAAAAAAATTTCTTGGTATAAATATCCTTTAGAATACCACCATGGATTTGGTGGGAGATTTTAAAGTGTTTTTTTTTTTTTTTTTAAGATTTTTATTTATTTATTCATGAGGGATACAGATAGGCAGAGACATAGGCAGAGGGAGAAACAAGCTTGTTGCAGGGAGCCCAATGTGGGACTCGATCCCAGAACTCTGGGATCATGCCCTGAGCTAGAGGCAGACACTCAACACTGAGCCACCCAGGCGTCCCAGATTTTTAAGTTTTAAATAAAAGAATTACATTTACCCATAATCCACCCTTCCTTCAAAAAGCACTCTTAGCAGCTTGGTATATATACTTCCTTCCTCCAGGTACTTGTACATACCTATGTACCTGTAGAGATTATCTTAAAATGAAACTACTGTGTGTAGTTTGTAATCGAGTATTACTTAACTGTCTTTTCTGAGGAGTAATTGATACCAGGTTAGTAAATATTGCTAGTAGGATCAGTTTTAAATATAAACAAATATGAAACTTCAAAAAATGGTTACTGGGGTATTTATGTATATTTGTGCCAATGGAGTGTGTGTGTGTATGATTTATTTCTTTACCTTTGTAACCACTTTTTAAAGTGTACAATTCAGTAGCATTAAGTACAGTGACATGTTGTGTGCTATGACCACCCCTGTCCATCTCCAGAACTTTTTTGTCACTCTAGACAGAACCTCTGTACCCATTAAACAACTACTCTCCATTCTTCCACACATCCCTGTCCCATTTCTCTATTCAACTTTTCTATCTCTGAATTTGCGTATCATGGGTCTCATGTAAGTAGAATTATATGATACTAGTCTTTTTGTGTCTGGTGTATTTCACTTAGTGTAGTATCTTCAGGTCTTGTCCATGTTCTATTTATCACAATCTATCTTAGTCCTTGTAAAGCTGAATTGTTCATTATATGCATAGACCACATTTTGTTTATCTATTCCTCTGTTGACGGACATTTGGGTTAGCTGGGTGCTTCTTGCTTTTGGTCTCATATGGTTGCAGTCAGCTGTCAGCTGAGGTTGGAGTCTGAAAGCTCGACTGAGCTATGTGTCCAAGAGGGCTCATTCATAGCTAGCCGTAATACTGGCTGTCATCTGAGAGCTCAGCTGAGGCAGTTGGTTGGTGCGAGTACACTTGACCTCTCCATGTGGTTTGTACTCCTGGCAGCATATCAGCCAAGTTCTGAGAGGGTATAACCAGGGAATGTTTCAGCCTGGGCCTGGTAACTGGGACAGTATCACTTCTGCTACATGCTGTTGGGAGGGGACATTGAGCCCATCTAGTGAGAGGAGGTTTGAAGAATTAATCTGCCATACAGGTGAGGAGATTGGAGAAGTGAGTTTAAACATTTTCTAAAGTAGCAGACGCTTGCTGTAGAAAGTTGTCCTCTGGGGGCAGAGGTATGGGTATAAGGAGAATGGCATTGGAAAGCATCAAGCTCTTGCCCAGCTCACCGTGTGACTAGGTAGATTGCTTCTCTTCTCTGGCCAATGTTCCATCTGTAAAATGAAGAGGATGAGCAAGGTCTGTGACTTCCACACTATTCCTTAGAGTTCTTGAGAAGGGCCTGTAGTGCCGTGGGGCTGGCAGGGCAGGGTGAACTTAGAGGGACTCGGATCCCTTTCCCCACCATCTTTAACCAGTAATCCTCTTGTATATCCACTAAAAGTTTGGATGGCCACAGGTCTAGGGATAGCAGGCTTTTTTTTTTTTTTTTTTTTAAAGTTTAATTTTTATTTATGATAGTCACAGAGAGAGAGAGAGAGGCGCAGAGACACAGGCAGAGGGAGAAGCAGGCTCCATGCACCAGGAGCCCGATGTGGGACTCGATCCCGGGTCTCCAGGATCGCACCCTGGGCCAAAGGCAGGCGCCAAACCGCTGCGCCACCCAGGGATCCCGGGATAGCAGGCTTAATTTAAGCTACATGTTACAGAAAACCCCAAATAGCAGCAGATTAACAAGATAGAATTGTATTGTTTTCTTAAGTAAGAGAAATACTGGGATATCCAACCCACCGCTGGATGGCAGCTCCGTTGTGTTGTCAGGACTCAGGCTCCCATCTCTGCCCAGCATCCCAGCGCTTTTATCCTCCGTGTCCTCTCACAGGGCTGATGAAGCTTTAGCCATAGCAACCTTGCCCCAGGCAGACTGGAAGAAAAAAAAAAGGGCAAAAGGGGGCCACAGCCTCACCTTTTTAAGGAACCTTTCTAGAAGTCCCATATAAACTTCTTGTATCTCATTGGCCAGTTCTTGGACACATGGCCATCTCTTAGCTGCAAGAAATACAGAGAAACCTATTTACAATCTCACATTTACCATGTGTCCAGCTAATTCTAGGAGAAGGGGATAAGAGATATTTCTTCCCTACTAGGGAATTTCTCAGAATCCTTCTATCTCTGCTGCTTCTGAGTCTGTGAATACCCTGGCAGAGGTTTAATTCAGCAGATATTTATCACACATCAAATGTTGAAGGACCATCAACCATCATGCTGAACCATTTTCATGGCATGAGAGTAACAGGTGTATGGAGTTCTTTTTTTTTTTTTTTTTTTTTTTTTTGGTGTATGGAGTTCTTAGGAAATTAGGAAATTCTATCACCATAACCATCATCATTGTCCTCTGGCTTGAAACCCACTGCAACTTTTTAGAAATTTAATTTAATGTGTTAGAGATTTGGCCACATTGATCATGTCAGCTTCTCTTGAAGTTTTCCGTTTTGCACAAGTAAACACAGCAGTGCTGCAGTGGGCATGTCCCTTTCTTCACACCCAACCCAAACACCTCCCAACCGTCCAAGACCAGCTGCCACTCCCAATCCTTAGCTCCTATGGGAGGGCTCCCTGTCCTGCTTCTCCTTTGCTGCCTTATGCACACTGATATGCTCAGCAACCATCTTCCCCACTCAACCATCAGCGCTTATTGTTACCATGCTCCCAGGCTGAGCCTTCCTCAGAGACCATACACAGGCGATACGTAATTGGCAGGGCTGGGACCAGACTGAGACCTGAAGGATGAGGAGCCATCCCTGAAAAGAGTGGAAGAGAGAGAGGTAGTCCTTCATGACAGGGACATTGAGAGTAAAGCCCTGCCTCATTCATAGTCCTCCAGCCTTTGCACTCAGCATGGTGTTCACCTGCTATCTCATATAGATACTCTGGATGTTGTGCATAGAGAAACCAGCTGGGTGGGAGATCTCAGTAGTGTAGGGGTGGTGGGGAAGAACACCAGAGGTTCACTGCACCCAGCAACAATAACATGTGCCTTTTTTAGCTGGATGGTGACCAGGGTCAGATGGAATTGGTCAAGTTTTCTTTCCAAACAAGACCCTTCGTACTCCCTTTCATTCCAAACAACTCTCTCTTCTTTCATTGGGAGTAAATGAGCATATCAGTCTGTGCCTCTTGATGCTCATCAGGTCAGAGCTGATGTCCCAGTGGGGCAGCCATGTGCCAATCCAGATCTAGGGAGATGGGAAGGACATTCCAAATCTAGAATTCACCAAAGGCCTACAGGTTCTCTCCAAGAGGTCAAAGAGTGCACAGTTCCTGATTTATCCTAGTGTTCCACCCCCCGGGAGATTAGAAACTCTGGCTTTCCATTTGAAATCTTTTAAGGTGACATCGGAAAGGAGTTTGGCTGAGGGCCTGATGGTAGTAGATGTTCCTCTAACATCTGACAATCTGGCCTGGTCTTTCTGGTAAGACCCCTGAATCCTTCTCATTCCCTCAATCATGTATTGCTTGTACCCATTGTGTGTTGAGGCCCATGCTAGGGGCTAGAGATCAGAAACATAAAGTACAGACTCATTTTTTGAGGGGCTCATTGATGGCAGTAGAGTCGCTGGGAGTGAGGTACATTGCTATGAATACAGGTTCTCTGGGCAGCCCCGGTGGCTCAGCGGTTTATCGCCGCCTTCAGCCCAGGGCGTGATTCTGAAGTCCCGGGATCGTGTCCCACGTCAGGCTCCCTGTATGGAGCCTGCTTCTCCCTCTGCCTGTGTCTCTGCCGATCTCTCTGTGTCTCATGAATGAACAAAATCTTTTTAAAAATTTTTTTAAAAATTAAAAAAAAAAAAAAAAAAGGAATACAGGTTCTGGAGCAGATAACCTAGATTTAAACCCCAACCCCACCAATTCCTAGTTGCATGATTGGGCATGTTATTTAATCTTTCTGTGCTTTGATTTCTTGATCTGTAAAAGGAGAATAACAATAGTGCTTACATCACAGGGCCCTTGTGAGAACCAAATAAGTTCATACATGTAAAGCAAGTGGAATGTTGCCTGTCACATAATAAGGTTAGATAAATGATTCACATACATGTATATGTAAGATTATTATAATGAAATATAGTGTTATATAGAGACAGGATGTCAATGAACACTTGCTTATTGCTTCCTTGACACAGCCCTGGACCACTGTGTGTGGGAATTGTGGTAAGTAGAATTGCCAAGGCCCCTACCCTCATGTGCTGACAGTCGAGTGGGGAAGACGGTTGCCAAGCACAGTGTGCAGAAAGCAGCAAAGGAGAAGCAGAACAGAGAGCCCTCCCGTAGGAGGAGCTGAGGATTGGGAGTGGCAGCTGGTCTTGGACGGTTGGGAGGTGTTTGGGTTGGGTGTGAAGAAAGGGACATGCCCACTGCAGCACTGCTGTGTTAACTTGTGCAAAACAAAACTTCAAGAGAAGCTCACACTATCAACGTGGCCAAATCTCTTAACACATTAAGTTGAATTTCTAAAAAGTTGCAATGGATTTCATGTCATAGGACAACATGACATGATGGTGACAGTCAGAATTTCTTTTTTTTTTTCTTTTTTTTTTTTAAAGATTTTATTTATTTATTCACGAGAGACACAGAGAAAGAGAGAGGCAGAGACACAGGCAGAGGGAGAAGCAGGCTCCATGCAGGGAGCCTGATGTGGGACTCGATCCCAGGACTCCAGGATCGTGCCCTGGGCCAAAGGCAGGTGCTGAACTGCTGAGCTACCCAGGGATCCTCCAGTCAGAATTTCTTAAGAGCTTTCTAAGTGCCCAGTACTGTTCTAAATACTTTGCTTATATTAATCCATTTAATCTTCTCAAGAGCCCTGTGAGTTAGGAGCTATTATTAGCTCTATTATACAGATAAGGGAACTGATGCACAGAATGGGTAAGTCACTTGCCCAAGTTAGTAGGTGGCATAGTCAACATTAGCACAAGGCTGTCTGGCTTGACAGCCTGTGCCTTTACCATTACACTGTGAGAAAAACACACAGAATAATACCTTTTTGTACAAACAGTAAAAGTGTAGTCATGCATAAAGCCACAGTATCTTCTGGGAAGAGGAAGTAAAGGAAGGAAAGATGATAGGATAGACCTTTTATTTTGGTGTCTCTTTTTTTAAAAATCTGAAACAAAGCGAAGTATTAATATCTGCTAATTTGGGTCACATGTATGTGGATTGTAAGATTATTTTCTGTATTTTCCTGTATGCTTTGAACTATTTAATAACTTTTTTAAAGATCTTATTTATTTATTCATGAGAGACACGGGGAGAGAGGCAGAGGCAGAGGGAAAAGCAGGCTCCTCAAGGGGAGCCCGATGTGAGACTGACTCCATCTCAGGACTCCGAGACCATGCCCTGAGCCAAAGGTAGATACTCAATCACTGAGCCACCCAAGTATCCCACTATTTAATAACTTTTAATTGAAGATTTTGTTGAGGTAATTGTAGATTCACATGTTGCAAGAAATAACAAAGAAAGTAAAAAGGAAGGGAGGGAGGGAGGGAGGGAGGGAGGGAGGGAAGGAAGGAAGGAAGGAAGGAAGGAAGGAAGGAAGGAAGGAAGGAAGGAAGGAAGGAAAGAAGGAAAGAAGGAAAGAGACAGAGAGAGAAAGGAAGAGGTCCCAGATACTCTTTACCCAGTTTTGCCTATTGCTGGCATTTTGCAAGACTGCAGTACAGTATCACAACCAGGATGTTGACATTGATACAATCCACCCAACTTATTCAGATTTTCCTAGTTTACTTGTACTCACTTCTGTATGTGCACGTGAGTGTGTGTAGTTAGGTCTGTTCAGTTTTATACATATGTAGGTCTGTGTATCCACCACTTCAGTCAAAATAACCAAACAGTTCTAACTTCACAAGGATCTTTTGTGACCAGTATATAACTACACGCGTGTGCCTAAACATGCACATGCACACACATACATGGGCAAGGACACCCTAGCCCCTGACAACCACTAATCTCTTCTCCACTTCTGTTCCCCATTATGTCATTTCAAAAATGTTATATAAATGAAATCAGGGGTGCCTGAGTGGCTCAGTCGGTTAAGTGTTTGCCTTCGGCTCAGGGCATGACCCCAGGGTCTTGGGATCAAACCCCACTTGGGCTCCCTGCTTCTTGAGGAGCCTGCTTCTTCCTCTGCCTCTGCTACTCCCCCTGCTTGTGCTCTCTCTCTCTGTCAAATAAATAAATCTTTTTTAAAAATAATAAAATATAAATAAATTTGTTTAAAAATAAATAGGGCAGCCCAGGTGGCTCAGCGGTTTAGTGCTGCCTTTGGCCCAGGGCATGGTCCTGGAGACCCGGGATCGAGTCCCACATCGGGCTCCCTGCATGGAGCCTGCTTCTCTCTCTGCCTGTGTCTCTGAGCCTCTCTCTCTCTGTCTCTCATGAATAAATAAATAATGAAAATCTTTTAAAAATAAAAATAAGTAAATAAATGCAATCAGACAGTATATAGGATTGAGGGTTTGGCTTCTCTCACTCTGCATAATTCCGATGAGATCCATCCCACATTGTTGCCTGTCTCAGTACTTTGTTTGTTGGTATTTCTGTGTCAGATTCCATGGTAGGATGTACCACAGTTTGGTTAACTAACTATTCACTTCTTGGATGTTAGAGTAGTTTCCAGTTCAGGGCTATTATGAATAAAGCTTCTATGAACATTTGTATACTGGTTCATGTGTGAATATAGGTTTTCATTTCTTTGGGATAAATACCCAAGAATACAATTGCTGGGGCATATCATAACTGCATTCTAGTTTTAGTGAAACTGTCAAACCATTTTCCAGAGTGGCTATGCCTATTTTATAATTTTAAGAGAAGGTTTTTTTTGGCTGACAGAGAGAAGGCAGTCCAGTCCAGGTATGCAAGAAGCATACAGAGCTCTGGAGCTTGAAAGTGCATTCAAGTTGATGGAACCATCAAGATGTTTGGCTTGCTAGGACAGACTCTGGATTTAGCTGAAGAGGAAGAAGCATAGGTTCGTTCCTTACTCGTTCAGTCAACAGATATTCACTGAGCTCTTACATGTGCCAGACACTGTCTTAGGCACATGGAGGCACTGCCTTCAGAAGTCTGTGTTTAGCAGAAAAGACAGGGTGAAATAATTACAAAACGTAGTGTACAAGGAGGAAGGAGAGCCGTTGGAAGGGTATGATGGGCATCTGCAGATGGCAGGTGCTTTTCATGAGGGCAGGGACCATGCCTGTCTTGTTCTTCCCTGGGCCTTAGCAGTCAACAAATACGTGTTAAATGTCGAGTGAATGTTCTTACCCAGTATACACATTGCCTGTGAGCATGACCTGTCCACAGTCCTCTGTAAAGCTGCTGTATGTCCCAGTTCTGCCATGTGGGTAAAAGGGCAGAGGTGCGGTCCAGACACCCCACCCTGGAGTGAATTACCACACCACAGATTGGAAGCCAGCATGACATACAAAAGGTTGGAATGCCCTACTGTAAATTTTTAATTGTTAAACAAGCAAAGAGGATTGTAAATTCCGTGCGGCGGGACAGTATTGTATATTGTGCCTGTTGTCACCCGCCGCAGTTCCTTATCAGCCTGTTGGGGTTTCACAGCCTCTCGTGCTTCTTGCATATTAGAGGGGCCCCTTTCTGCAGGGTCTCTGGGGTATGGTGCAACACCATCCTTTGTCCTGTGGGGGCAGCGTCCAGGCTGTCTGTGTGTCCTCTGTCATGACCTTTCCTTGTTCTGTCTCATGCCTAGATTTTCTCCAAAGGAACATCCAGTGCTGGCCCTGCCGGGAGCCCCCGCCCAGTTCCCCGTCCTGGAGGAGCACAGACCACTCCAGAAGTATGTGGTATGGTCAGATGAGATGGTGAGGACGGGAGAGGCCCACATTCTCACCCACCTCATCCGGCCGTACGTGGGCATTCACCTGCGCATTGGCTCTGACTGGGTAATTTTTCCCTTCCTTTCATGGCCAGCATGTCCCTGATTAGGGCCCATGCCTATGGGTATTAAACATTAAACACTGAACCCACTGCACAGAATCCCAGCCAGAGTAGAGAAGTTTCACTCAGCCAAGTCCACAGGGCAGTGTTCCATAATCCTGCCATAGACACATCAGAAATATGGCTCCAGATGCTTGCTTGCCAGCCCTCAATTCTAACAATGGCCACTTTTGTCCTTATTTTGCAGATGGATAAATAAAATCAAGCTAGACTCCAAGTTAGGCAACAAGCCAGAGAAAGACCCACAGCCCAGGAGTCCTGTGGTCCAGCTCAGTGTTCAGCCAGTAGACTCTTTGTTGAAAAACAGGCTCTGGAGATTGGGTGGGGCTCCCAAGAAATGAAGATGTCATCTTCCAAATTTGGAGGCCACTTAAATGTGCAAAAACTTCATCAGATTATCTTCTGTATGAAAATAATAAGGGAAATGTAGACAGTCTCTTTAATTTACATAAGATATGTGTATGTCTGTATGTTAGAAATGCTCATTGCTAAAGACTTGAAAAATATTGCAAAGCATAGAAATTAGATCAGAATTCACTCAGAGTTGTTCAAGGAAGTACAGTTGACCCTTGAATAACATGGGTTTAAACTGCATGGGCCTGCATACATGCTGATGTTTTACAGTGCAGGGGTGTACATGGGTTTTCTTTTCCTAATGACTTTCTTGTTTCTAGCTTTCTTTATTGTAAGAATACAATATGTGATGGATATAATATATAAAATATGCATTCATTGACTGTTTATGTTATCAATAAGGCTTTGAATCTGCAACAGGCTATTAGAAGTTAATTTTTGGGGAAGTCAAAATTATATGCAGGTTTTTTTACTGCGGTGGGGGGGTGGCCCCTATGCCCTGTGTTGTTTAAGGGTCACCTGAAGTCACACATTTATGCACTTGACTCTCTTCCTGCCCTCCTTTCATAAAGAAAAGAAACCAGGCTCAGAATATCTTGGCCCAGAATAGAGTGGTTTCAGCCAATCCTTTAAGAAACAATTTTCATCTATACATACTTAGAACATAAAAAGATATAAGATGTTATATTTTTATAGAGCAAGCATAACACTAAACCAAACTCAGATAAAGTCAATTCAGAGGAATAGAGCTCATTCTCACAAACATAGATGCACATACCCTAAGTAGAATATCAGCAAGTAAACTCCAGTAATGTATTAAAGAGCGTACAAGTAAACTTTATCCCAAGAATGCAATGAAATTCACTATATTAGCACCCAAAGAGGAAAAATCATATAATCATCTTAATAGAGGCCAAGAAAGCATTTGATAATAGTCAATACTCATTCATAATTTAAAAAAAAAAAAAACACCTCTTAACCAACAGGGAATAGAAGGGACCCACCTTAACTTGATAAAGGCTATCTCTCCGAAACCCACAGCAAACATGTACTTCATGGGAGCTAACAGAAGTTTTCCCACTGAAGTCAGAGATCAGATAAGGCTGCCCATTATCACCACCATGGTTCAGAATTCTACTGGAAGTCCCAGATAATACAAAGACTAAGAAAAAAATATTTTGTAGAAAGCCAATATGCCACTACACAGAAACAACTATTACTCTTTTGATACATTTTCCCCTTTCCGCAGTTCCTTTTTTAAAAAACACAGTTGAGCTTCTGTATAGCCTTTATCCACTTAGTGGCTCTTGCTTCTGGGTTCCTGGGCCGGCTGCTGTCTTTAACCCTGTCCCCTGACAACCCTGCAGAAGAACGCCTGTGCCATGCTGAAGGACGGGACTGCAGGCTCCCACTTCATGGCCTCCCCACAGTGTGTGGGCTACAGCCGCAGTACGGCGGCCCCCCTCACCATGACTATGTGCCTCCCCGACCTGAAGGAAATCAGACGGGCCGTGAAGCTCTGGGTGGAAGCACTGAATGCCCAGTCGGTCTACATCGCCACGGATTCCGAGAGTTATGTGCCTGAGATCCAAGAGCTCTTCAAAGGGAAGGTGTGTATGGTCCCAGTGGGGGTGTGGGAAAGGGAATCAAAGGGAGCTCCAGGGTGGTCCCACTGCTTCCTCTGCATGCTTCATGTCCTCCCTACACTTAGACACCCACTTCTGCTCCAGTGCCTATCCTTTCTTCAAAGCCCGACCCAGGGCAGCCTCAGTGGCGCAGCGGTTTAGCGCTGCCTGCAGCCTAGGGTGTGATCCTGGAGACCCGGGATCGGGATCGAGTCCCACATCAGGCTCTCTGCATGGTGCCTGATTCTCCCTCTGCCTGTGTCTCTGCCTCTCCCTCTCCCTCTCTGTGTCTCTATGAATAAATAAGTAAATAATCTTTAAAAATAAATTTTAAAAAATTAAAAAAACAAAAAAAAAAAAAAACAAAGCCCGACCCAAACACCTTGGCACATCCTCTCCTGGTTTCCCTGCACTCTTATAGCTGTTGTGTCCCTACTGGAGCTATCACAGCAGTTTATCACATCTGCTCTTGAGGCCCTGTCTAGCCTGCATGGGGCTGGAAATACGGCCCACTTCCTAAGAGTTATGCCTCCTTAACAGTAGAGTCCAAGGGTAACTCATTGTTCTGTCCCTCGGCATCTGGGGGCCTTGCCATCACCAACATCTAGGACAGTGCCTAACACAGTAGATGCTCAGTAACTGTTGAATAAGGATGTGAAGAGTGGGTCCTTGGGAGAAATCTGGTAGAGCAGAGAGATTAACGGCCTGGACTCTGGAACCAGAGAACCTAGGCACTACTCACTGTACAGTTTTGTGCAAGTTACTTGAGCTCACTGTGCTTCCGTTTCCTCTTCTGTAAAACGGGCCTGAGAGTAGTCCTATCTCACTAGGTGGTTGTGAAGGTGAGATATAAAAAAAACTAAAACAGATCCAGTACAAAACAAGTCCTCGATAATGTTAGCAGTCACTGATAGTAGGAGTAGGTGGTTGATGAATAAAGGGAAGGCTCTTTTGTGCTTAGTAAACACTTAAGGAAATGGTGAAGAGTAAATATTCAGCATGTGACTAAAGAGTGGATGTGATTGGTGCTGTGTCAGGGAAGGATAGGTATTAAGTAAGTATGTATCAATGAAATGATTAAATTAATAATAAGCGTTCAGCAAGTTTTTTTAAAAAAGATTTTATTTATTTATTCATGAGAGACACAGAGAGAAAGGCAGAGACACAGGCAGAGGGAGAAGCAGGCTCCCTGCAGAGGAGCCTGATACGGGACTCGATCCCAGGACCCTGGGATCACAACCTGAAACAAAGGCTGACACTCAACCACTGAGCCACCCAGGTGCCCCTCAGTAAGATATTTGTGGAATGGATGAAAGTCCTAAATGCTTATACAGACCTTAAAAGATTTGCTTTCTAGTAGGGAGAACCCTGGGCTTTATGTGAGGGGCCCCCTTCTCACTTTTACCCCAGACATGGGCTGGAAGCCCTGACTTGTAGAGAAGGTGCTAAAACAGTGCATCCTGGCCTTCCTCCCACCCACCCACTTTATAGAAGACCATCAGCGCTGGGAGACCTCAGGGCTCCTCTAACCCATCCCCTGCCTTTTATAGCTGAGGAAACTAAAGTCCCAAGAAGGGATAGGATTTACCCAAGAGGTCTCAGAGCTAATTATAGTGGGCATGACACAGAGTGGGTAAGTTTCAGAGCGTGGGTGGAATTGCTTGGGGATTTTGGCCATGATTAAACTAGTATTATTTCTTTGCTACCATCCACATAGCAAGATGATGATTTTTGTTACATCAGAAATCTCTGTGTGACAGCAAAGCACTTTCAGCCCCAGCTCTGCCCACACCCATACCTCTGTACCCAGTTGAAGCATTTGGAGAGTCCCAGGGAGTTTTTTCATGAGTTTTTAGAGTCAATATATTTGTTATGCCTGGAGCTTCTTGCCCTTCTCTGTTTCCTGTTCCTGTGCCACTACCCTTGGCCTCAGTCCCTTTCTCCATGGGTTCAGAACCCACCCTTGCTCCTCATTTAAGCTGGGTGCCCCCTGCTAAGCTGGGGACACTGATGAATAAGATGTGGTCCTGCCCTCCAAGGCACCCAGTCTAGACTCAGGACAAGAGACTTTGCACAAAACTCTAATAGATGCTACACAAAAGGCCCAGGAGCTTGAGTGGGGCAGGGACTCATTCATTCACTTGCCCAGTCAACAGATATTTATTGAGGCAGGCCCCAGCCAGCAGTAACCAGAAGACTGCGAAAGTCTCAACCCCATCAGGTGCAGGAGACAGATACTAATCAAAGTAGAAACTACAAACTGCGATGTCTGCTCCAAAGTAAAGGAACATGGTTCTGTGAGAGTATAGAGCAGAGGGACGCCTGGGTGGCTTGGTGGTTTAGCACTTGCCTTTGGCTGAGTCCCACATCGGGCTCCCTGCATGGAGCCTGCTTCTCTCTCTCCCTATATTTCTGCCTCTCTCTGTGTCTCTCATGAATAAATAAAATCTTAAAAAAGAGAGAGAGAGAGAGAGAGAGAGAGCAAGCATACAGCAGAGGACTCTGGCCTAGACCGGGGTCTGCAGAGGTGAGACTGGAGCTGCAGAGTGAAGTTTAAGTAAGAATTAACCAGACAAAAAAGATGAGCACCATGAACAGAGAGAAAATGCATACAAAGGTCCTGAGGCAGAAGGGAACCTGGTGGGTAGTGGCTGGAGCTCAAGGGGGAGATGGAGGGAGATAGGAGAGGTGGAGAGGTGGCTTGAACAGAGCTTTCTTTGTAGGCCCAATTCAAGATTTGTCATCTTTATCTGAAGAGCAGTAGGGCACCATTTAAGAGTGTTCAACTTGGGGTGGAGGGAGGGACAGAAAAAGTTTTCCCAGCTGTTCTGCTCTGTGGTAAGGGGACACATGAGGAGGCAAGAGGTTGTGGTGCCTGGGCCTAGGAAGTGTTAATCCACCAAGAGAAGGGTTCACTTTTAGGAAATACCTCAGGGATAAATCGAATAGGACTTAGGGCTCAGAGGCATCCAGGCAGCAGAACAGGGTGGGTGGGGTACTATTTGGCCAGATTACAGTTTGATGGGGAGAGCCATATCCTGCCAGACTAGGGCTTCATGAGAAAGGTGGAATTTGAACTGAGCCTTGAAATGTACAGGAAAAAGGCAGTCCAGGCAGAGGGAACCACACTAGTGAAGGCATAGAGGGCGAATGATGGTGTGTTTGGAGGGATGTTCTATGTCGGGGTGTGCCGAGACAGCCACTGGGCAACACTGCTGTTAGAACGCCTGACCCCAGGTCTTAATCTTCTCTGCCCACCTTTTGTGTCTGTCACTTCCTCGAGAATGGGGGAGGAAGGCTGGGGGTATAGCTTCAGGCCTTGGCCAAACTGGGTCCCCTTGGCCTTCAGCCACCCTGGTAAAAATGTTCTGCCCATCTTCCTACAGGTGAAGGTGGTGAGCCTGAAGCCTGATGTGGCCCAGATCGACCTGTACATCCTTGGCCAAGCTGACCACTTTATTGGCAACTGTGTCTCCTCCTTTACTGCCTTTGTGAAGCGGGAACGGGACCTCCAGGGAAGGTTGTCCTCTTTCTTCGGCATGGACAAACCCCCTCAGCTGCGGGATGAGTTCTGATGCTGGCTGGAGCACATCACCAGTCTGAGCTGGTCCCATTTGCCAGGCCTGGCAGCTGGCAGTGCTCCCAGGATTGATTCCCAAGAGTACAAGCTCTTCTGCTCCCTGGCCAGAGACAGAAAAGCACCAGGGACTTCTGGAGGAGAAGGACTCCATCTCCCAAGACACAGGGCTTTCAGGCCTCCTGGAGCCAGAGTATCTCTGCTCCCTGTCTGCTTCCTATTATTTCTCTTGGGAATTTCTCTTGCTGGCAAAGCAGTCCAACCTCTATCTTTGGTCTAGCCTTCTCTGAGCCCCCTGGGGGGGCTAAACTCTCTTCAGAGATTTTTTTATAGAGACCCAGAGATTTTTATAGTTTTGATATGAGATCATGATTATTCTAGAACCCACCCTCATTTTTAAAAATCAGTGAAGTTCATTAACATAGGGACCTAAAGTGACCTTGAATTAAGGATGAGGCCAGTGGTGGAGTGGTTGAATTGACCCTTTCCCAGATGACCCAGAGTAACCCTTAGAGCAGGCCAGAGCCATCTCCACTGCCTGGCCAGAGCCATCATCAACCCCTCTTCCAAGGTCATTTCCAGGGTTTGGGGCATGAGCACTCATCTCCATTGTAAACACTATGCAAACAGAAGTTCTTGATCAGGATGCTGTGCAGTGCTCTGCAAATACTGAGTGCTGCTCACATAGCACATTCCAAGCAAGGAGCACCTGCCATCGAGCCAGATCATCATGGCTCTCAGAGTCTCCTAGTGGTTGGTGGCCTGCCAACCACAAGATCTCACAGTAGAGATCTTGGAGCACATCACCAGGGACCAGGGCTGAATGACCTGGGAGCATCCATCTGAAGGCTACCCTTTCTTCTGTGTCCCAAGAGGCCTGGTTGCAGAATTTTGCCATTAAGTTGCCATCTAATACCTGTTATCCCAGACTCTTTCCTGGAGCTGGAGCCAGTCCTCAGGCCATATTCTCACAAGGGCATGTTTGCCAAACCTCTGAGCAGATAGATAGAAGATGCCCATGACCCAGAAGCCATCAGATTTCCAATTTGCCCCTCGTTCAGTGGAATCTCTACCAACCCCATGATGCTTAAGGTATTTAGTCATGAGTTTCTTTGTCTCTCAGATGCTAGAGTTGTGATAATCCATGACTCCTAAGAGTCTGTGATGTTTTGTCCTTTTATTCTAAAATTCCTGTCTAATACCTGCTGGTCTCTTCCTGCCACATGACTTCCCTTGGCCTTCGATCCTGGGAAGGTGAAGAAAACTGATGAGAGCCAGGCCCAGAGCTCCATGCAGGACTTCCCCCTTGGATTACCTTTGGGAAGAAACACTGTCTCATTCAAGGCAGACTGGGTCAGAGATTGCAGAGCAACAAAGATCTCAAAGACTAATGGTGGCATTTGCTGCTTAGAGCTGTTGCCCAATTTGAAGCAGAGAAACTTGAGGAAGGGCTTTTGTGTTTTCCCTCTTGGGAAAACAGTAAACTGTTCTAAATCCTGTGTGGATTCTGAGAGATGGCTTGTCTGTTCAGACATGTTCACAAGCTTCATTCAGAGGTGCGGGAGCCTGTGCACCCTGCCCCCATGGGGTCATTGGGAAGGTGTGGCTCACTGGCAGATTTTGTTTGCTGAATTCATCTGCTGATCACAAGCTTACACTGGGCACATGCTTTAGAGTTTGAGGCTATAATGGGCCTTCCCACTTTGATTAACATTGGCAGTGATAACAACTTAAGTTTCTGGACAAGAGGGTGCCACGGTTGTAGTCAGATTCAGTTGTATTCCATAAGCAAGCACTTTGCTCCTCTTTGACCCAGTTGCCTCACCTATAAAAATGGTGATAAAACTGACAGGGTTGTTGAAAGGCTCACATCTGATAAAGCAAGCATAAGAGTGCTTTGTAAACCGCAAAGACCCAAAGGCACGTATATGGCTGTTGATTAATTTGACTGCCTCTTGCCGCACACCTACCCTCTGCCAGACACTATGCTTGTTAAGTGCTTTATGGGAATTTAGTCCTGACTCCAGTCCTGGGGAGTAGGGGCTGTTAATATCCTTCTCCTTCTGCATAGGGGAAAATAATGCTCAGAAAATTCTCCTAATTTTCTCATGGCCTCATAGCTGGTGGTGTTAAGCCAGGATCTGACCTCCCAAAGCCATTACCGTGAGCACGTGCCCTTCTGCCACCAGTTCACAGGATGTACTTTACATCCTGTGTGTGTGTGGGCCTCAGGTAGGAGAATGATCAGCCACTTTAGTTCCCGCTGGGCTCCTGCCATGTATGGGTCGGTCTGTCACTGCTAGGAGGTTTGGGGAAGGAGAGAGCACCCAGAAAAGAAAACCCACGTGAAGCTACAGTTTTGGGGGGTAGTTATTCAGGCCACCATTCTTTCATTTAAATCAGCTGCTGTGTGCCAGGCACTGTGCTAGGTACAAGAATTCAGCAGAGAATCAGACAAAGCCTTTGTTCTCAAGGGCTTGGCACTGCAGTAAGTATACTACCTAATAAATTATCAGGAAAGGTATTAACTGCTATGAAGAAAAATAAAAGACATGGGGGAGTTGAGAGAGGGAGCAGTGCTGTTTGGGATGAGGAGTTAAGGTAAGGCCTCTCTGAAGAGCTGCCAGGAAGAAGGAGGGGACTACTCATTCAGGTATCTGGAGGCAGCACATTCCAGGCAGAGGAAACAGCAGGTGCAAAGGTCCTGGAGCTGGCGTGAGTGAGTGAAGAATGGCAAGGAAGCCAGCATGGTTGGAGTGTCCAGAGCAAGGCAGGGAAGAGAGCAGTAGGTGAGAATAGGCAAGGTCCTATATCCTGGAGGGCAGTGGTCAAATCAACACTTTTATTTGGAGAAATGGGAAGCTTTTGCAGGATTCTGAACAGAAAAGGATCAAGATCTATTTATAATTTGAAGGACCCCTTGAGCAGCCACATGGAAAAAAAGATGGAAGGGGTAGAAGCAGGGAGACCAGGGCCAGGCAGATCCAGGGATGCAAGCAGGCCAGAGGGGCTCAGGCAAAGGTCATTGTATTGAAGGTAGTGGGAAGTGCACAGATTCTGAATATATAAAATTATTTTTTAAAGTTCAAACTTCTTTATTTTTTTAATATTTTATTTTTAAGTAATCTCTACATCTAATATGGGGCTCAAACTTAGAACCCCAAGATCAAGAGTTGAATGTTCTGAGCCCGCCAGGCACCCCATTAAATTTCAATCTTTTTTAAAGATAGGAGTCTTTGTATAGTTTTAATCATGCAGCATATAAATTTAATGTCTTGTTTTTCACTTAATAGTATATCAGGGATCCCTGTGTGGCGCAGCGGTTTGGCGCCTGCCTTTGGCCTAGGGCGCGATCCTGGAGACCCGGGATCGATTCCCACGTCGGGCTCCCGGTGCATGGAGCCCGCTTCTCTCTGCCTGTGTCTCTGCCTCTCTTTCTCTCTCTGTGACTATCATAAATAAATAAAAATTAAAAAAAATAGTATATCATATTTTCCATGTTGGTACATGGCCTGAATAAATGTTTTTAATTACAAGATTCCATTGAGTGTCCCATAGCTTATTGTCCTATTAGGAGAACTTAGTATATTCCCAATTTTTCACCATTATTTAAATAATATTTTTATTTGCACTTTTTTTCTGTATCTAAAATGTTCACTAAGATAAATTCCCAGAAATGGATTTTTATTTTTATTATTATTTTTTTTTAATTTATTTATGATAGTCACACAGAGAGAGAGAGGGGCAGAGACACAGGCAGAGGGAGAAGCAGGCTCCATGCACCGGGAGCCCGATGTGGGATTCGATCCCGGGTCTCCAGGATCGCGCCCTGGGCCAAAGGCAGGCGCTAAACCGCTGCGCCACCCAGGGATCCCTAGAAATGGATTTTTAGATCAAACACTTAAACATTTTTATTATGGAAAAACTCAAGTCTACATAAAAATTGTGAGTAATAAAATGAACTCCCAATTTCAACAATCCTCAACATTTTACCAGTCTTATTTCATTTACTGTTCCACCCCCGAAGTCCATGTGTTAGAGTCTTTTAAAGAAAATCTGAATTTTTTAAGATTTTATTTATTCATGAGAGACACACAGAGAGAGGCAGAGACACAGGCAGAAGGAAAAGCAGGCTCCGTGCAGAGCCTGATGGGGGATTCAACTCTGGGGTCACGCCCTGGGCCAAAGGCAGAGGCTCAACCACTGAGCCACCCAGGTGTCCCTGAAAGAGCCAGTAGAATTTGCTGACCCACTGAATGGAGGCTAGGAGGGAAACCAGAAGGCCAGGAGGTTCTAAGTTAAGACCCAAGCAACAGGAAGGAATTGTCCCTGATCTGCAGACTTGACGGTGAGCCACCTCCCATTGAGCTCCAGTTGCTGCTAATCATGGTCCAGGCAGTGTTTCTCAGAGGTAGTCTTCAGAGATTCCTTGGAGAACTGGTTGATAGGGTAGGTTCCAGGAATCCACCCGCCTGAGGAATCAGAATGCTCTGTGGGTAGTGCCTGGGTACCTGCATCTTTTTTTTTTTTTTTTTTTAAGATTTTATTTATTCATGAAAGACAGAGAGGCAGAGACATAGGCAGAGGGAGAGGGAGAAGCAGGCTCCCTGCAAAGAGTCTGATGTGGGACTCGATCTCAGATACTGGGATCATGCCTTGAGCCGGAGGCAGACACTCAACCACTGAGCCACTCAGGCGTCCCGACTGCATCTTAAAAAAAAAAAAGATTTTGTTTGAGAGAGAATGCGCGCGCGCGCGCACACACACACACACACACACACACACACACACACGTGCAAGCGGGGGAGGAGCAGAGGGAGAGGACAAGCGGACTCCATGCTGAGCACAGAGCCTGACACGGGGCTCCATCTCATGACCCTGAGCTCACAACCGTGATATCATGACCTGAGCTGAAATGAAGAGTCAGACACTTAACCAGCTCAGCCATCTAAGCACCTGCCTCCCCTGCTCTCCAGGTATCTGCGACTTAAGAAGCACCTATAAGTCACTTTGATGCCCAGTGGTCTAAGACCTACTTAGCTTGTCCTCAGACCAGCAGCATCAACATCACCTGGGGCAGCTTGGTAGAAATGCAAACTCCACCCAGACCTGCTGAGTCAAAATCCCTGGGAATGTGGCCCAGGAATATTTTAACAAGCTCTCAAGAGCTAAAGTTTGGGCAACATCACAGAAGGATGTAGGGATTATGCACTGCAATCTGCTAGCAAGCATTAATGGAGGGCCTTCCCTGCAGGCCCCTCCCTGGCTTGAAGGTTCCACTGACCATGGTTCTACCAGCCAAGGTCAATGGGGTACCTTTAGATGCCTGGTAGTGTTGTTTGGTTTGTAACATTCTTTTCTCTTAACTGTGTATGGGGGAAATATAAAACTAGACAGAATTTGATTTAATGGATTTCATTGTTTTAGGATGGGACCAATTTTGTATAAGTAAAACAATGGGAATTATATTTTTAAAGAAATGAAGTAACTACCAGTAGAGGCAGATTGAAGATGAGGCAGAAATGAAGAAACTGTATTCAAAGGAACCAAAGCTGGGAAACACTGTCCTAATACATCATATATCCTTCCTAATAAGGAACAGAGGGGAGAAGGGAGGAAAGAAAAAAGAAGGGAGGGGATCCCTGGGTGGCTTAGCAGTTTAGAGCCTGCTCTCGGCCCAGGGTATGATCCTGGAGTCCTGGATCAAGTCCCACGTCAGGCTCCCTACATGAAGCCTACTTCTCCCTCTGCCTGTGTCTCTTGTGAATAAATGAATAAAATATTAGAAAAAAAAAAAAAAAGAGGGGATCCCTAGGTGACTCGGTGGTTTAGCGCCTGCCTTTGGCCCAGGGCACGATCCTGGAGTCCTGGGATCGAATCCAATGTCAGGCTCCCGGCATGGAGCCTGCTTCTTCCTCTGCCTGTGTCTCTCCCTCTCTCTCTCCCTTTGTCTATCATGAATAAATTTAAAAAAAAAATCTTAAAAAAAAAAAAAAGGGATAGAGGGAGGAAGAGGTGAGCTCTCATTTCTGTGTTCTGATCACTTCAAAAAAGCTTAGTGAATAATAAGATTTCCCTGGCCCAATAATAAAGATCCCTTTTCCTCCTCAGTTTTCACTCTTTGTTTAGTGGGGTTGACAGAAAAAAAACCCATAGCCTGAAGGCAAATCCTGCCCTCTGGATTATATTGTCAGAATTAATTCAAATTCTTACTTGAAACCTGGTTTATTTCCCAGTTGGGACGTTTACCTTGAAATAACATTATTTAAGGACAAGCAGGTTTGGTTTGTTTTTACATCTAATCCTTTATTGATCATTGGTTCCGGACACCAAGCCCAACCAGGTAAACAGTGGTATGGAAAGGGACAAAAGGCATTCTCCAGAAGCTGCCTTCTTCCCCAGGTCCAGTGACTCAGCAGAAGTGGGGAACAATGCCCACCCAGGGATGGCAGAGGAGGAGCCTGGGAGGATGCCCCAACCCTCTCTGAAAATCTGCCGCTGTGGGGGAAAAAAAAAAGCAACATGCTGAGCCATTTTTGACATGTATTGTCTTGTGGAGGGTGTGTGGATATTTCCCTTTCTAACGGCGTAGGCGATATTTTAGGAGGTACAGGACACTAGCAAAAAGAGAATTATCTTTTTTTTTGTTTTCTCAGTCCTGCTAACAATGCCAAAAAGAAAGTCTCAGTTCAATGCCAGCATGTCATTAATTTCTCTACCATTTGCTAATAATCTGTCCTGGTAACAGAGAGCAGACCTCCAAGTCAGACATTAGCTAGCTAGAATTTAGTGACACTGTTTTGCTTTCATTATATTTATGTTGGAGATGCTTTGTATTTGCGTTTTTTTTTTTTCACTTACAGATGTGGTTTACAGTTTCCTTTTAAGAAATGTATTTAGTTTACAAAAAGCTGATTTAGAGAAATATATTAAGTAAAGGATGTGGTGTGGATTATGAAGATGAAATCTGGGAGCCTCATCTTTATACTAGGCCCTGAAGACCCTTAGAACAAGACCCCTGATAATGTCAGAGGGGAAGAGCAAGGATTGAAATTACTGTAAGAGAGACACTCTACTGTGCATTCATACTCCACTCACCTTTCATAACTCCACACTGCTGTGTAGACTTTCCCTCTGCTTATAGCATACTCCATAGTGTTTCAAGATCTTAGTCTAAGAAATTTTCTTCTCCTAAGCTGCCATAGCACCCTGAAATTTTGGTAATAACCAATATGTATCATTTACCACTTGCCAGGCTGTGTTTAAGCCCTTTATATAAGCTAAACCATCAAGTTCACCAAATAACCCTGTGTAGTTGGTCCTTCTATTATCTCCATTTTACAAATAAAGACACCAAGGCACAGAGAGGTGAAGCAACTAGCTCAAGGCCACACAGCTTATGAGTGGCAGAGCTAGGACTTGAACCACAGAAGTATGAGATAAGAGCCAGTGTCCTTAACCCCTCTGTGGGACTGCCTCTCAGGTCACTTATATGAAGACATTTGCTTCTTGGTTTCCCCAGCTAGATTGGAGCTTCCCCAAGAGCAGGCATGTATCACCTTATACCAGCACCTGACCCAGGATGCAACTTAGAACCCCCCACCGTATATAGGTTGAATGAATGAAATGCAGATGAAGTGGTCTGGGAAGCTGAGATGACTTCTGTCAATGGTGGACGTGTAATCAAGAGATGCACAGGCAAAAGAGGAAAAGGAATTCTGGATGGAGGAAACCATGTGAGCAAAGGTACAGGTAGGGGACCACAGTTTGTCTAATTTGGTTGGATTGGGGGAAGAGTTTGAAAAATTCTTGGATTTGGAACACGGTGGGGTGGGGGCAGTGCTCAAAGGCCAGAGTGAAGAGCTTGTATTTATGGAAGCATTAGGAACCGTGTAATACAAGGGAAGTGGCACAGGCAGCACTGAATGTTGGGGCAGTTGATGTGACTGTGGTTTTAAAACAATTGAAGGGGGCAGCCTGGGTGGCTCAGAGGTTTAGCACCGCCTTCAGCCCAGAACCTGATCCTGGAGACTCGGGATCGAGTCCCATGTTGGGCTCCCTGCATGGAGCCTGTTTCTCCCTCTGCCTGTGTCTCTGCCTCTGTCTCTCTGTGTCTCACGAATGAATAAATAAAATCTTAAAAAAAAAAAAAAAAACAATTGAAGGGAAAGACTATAAAGTGTAAACCAGAAAGGGAGATAAGTTTTTGGGGAGCAGTGAGCAGTACTTTGTGGAGTTCTAGGGCTGTGGAGATCCAAGAAGGTGTGTAGGGCCTAGAATGCCAAGCTAAGAGGTTTGTCTTTTCCCTACGGTTACCAGGGGAGGCTTTTTAAACCTAGAGCGTTTGATTGGGTATTACTCAGGGCTTGTCTCTGGGTCAAGGGCAAGTGAATAGGCGATAGTGGAAAGCGGGGCTTTTCAGGGCTCACTAAGGGCCACCAGAGCCCTCTATGAGTGATGGGTCCTTGAGGGCAGTGCCAAAAGCCAGAGCTCTGTCTGTATAACTTATCCACAAATTGTATTGAAAATAAAGTCATGTTTAAGTAAAACATTCAAAAAAATACAAAAGAATATACCCATAGAGTGAAAAATAAGTGCCTGCTCCTATCCCAGAATGTTCCCCAGAGGCGAACACTGTAAGCCTTTCAGAAATTTTTCATGTTATCTCTAGGAATACATCCATGTGTATGTCTTTTGTAAAACAAAACAACTCATAAAATCATACTGTCTGGCTTTTGCTTTTTTCACATAACACCCTTAGAGCTTTTTCAACATCAAGTATGCAGATCTTTTTCATTCTTTTTACCCTCTTCCTAGTATTCCAGGACATGAAGGGACTATAACACATTTAGCCTCTCCTGAGATATTTAAAGTTTGATGTTTTGGCCATCATGAACAAGGCTGCATTGAACAGGTGCCATTTCCCACATGTGCAAATACATCAGTAGGATGTGTTTTTGGCAGTGGAATTTGTTGGTGAGATGCCTCAACTTGTTTGGGTGTCCTCACAACACTGGCTGGTTTCCGCCAGAGTGAGTGATTCAAGAGACCAAGACGAAAGCTGCAATGTCTTTTGTGCCCTGGCCTCTTAAATCATACACCATCACCTTCTGCCACTTTTATTGGCCATACAGGCCAGCCCTCTTCAATGTGAGAGGGCTCCATGCAAGGGCAGGAGCATGAGGTGGTGAGGTGTCAAGATCGTGGTAGGCCATCTTGAAGCCTGACTACCACAATTTTTTGTTTCTTTCTTTCAATTAGCATCCAGTAAAATTCACTCCTTTTTTTTTTTTTTTTTTTTGGTGTATGGGTCTACAAATGTTAACACATGTACATTTACGTAACCATCACCACAAACAGGAAACAGAACAGTTCCATCACCCTTCAAAAAACCCTTGTGTTAAAAAAAAAAAAACAAAAAAAAAAACCTTGTGTTTCCCATTGTAGTGACACACTCTCCCCACCCTAAACCTGTGTTAACCGCTGACCTATCACTATAGCTTTGTCTTTTGGAGAATGTCACATAAATGGAATCATGCAGTATGTCACCTTCTAAAACTGGCTTCTTTCACTCAGAATGATGCCATTGAGACTCATCTAAGTTGTAGCAAGTGTCAATAGTTCATTCCTTTTTATTGCCAAGCTGTGTTCCATTGTATTGATAAACCACGTTTTGTTTATTGATTACCCCCTGAAAGGGTTATTTCCAAATTGGGAGGGATGATGAAGCATTCGTGCACTGGACTCTTTCTCCTGTCCTTCTGCTACTCTGATGATAGCTATATTAGACCTTTTGATATTGTGTCACAGGTCCCATAGACTCTGTATTTTCTTTTTCAACTTTTGTTCCCTCCATTGTTCAGATTGGGTAATTTCTACTGACCTAGGTTGGAGTTCATAGATTCTTTCTTTCCTGTGACATCTCTGTTCTACTGTTTTTTTTTTTTTTTTAAGATTTTATTTATTTATTCATGAGAGACAGAGATAAGCAGCGACACAGGCAGAGGGAGAAGCCAGCTCCCTGTGGGGAGCCTGATGCGGGACTCGATCCCGGTACCCCGGGATCACGCCCTGAGCCAAAGGCAGATGCCCATCTGCTGAGCCACCCAGGCAACCCATCTGTTCTGCTGTTTAGCCCATCCATTGAGCTTTTAAATTTTGGTTATTGTATTTTTCAATTTCAAATGTATATTTGGTATCTATATATGTAGATAACAAATGGAAATTTTAATATATATCTTCTATTTACTAAAAAGCTGAAGAAAGTGCAGAGTCTTCATCCTTATTTCTTGGAGGTATTTTTTTTTAAGTAGGTTTCAGACCTAACATGGGGCTTGAACTCATGACCCAAGATCAAGAGTTGTATATTCTAGCAACTGAGCTAGCCAGGCACCCTTAAAATGTCCATTTTCACCAATTTTAATTATACAGTTCAGTGGCAATAAGTGCGTTGACCTTGTACAATCATCACCCCCATCCACCTCCAGCCCCTTTTCTTCTTCCCAAATTAAAATTCCATCCTCATCAAGCACTAACTCCCCATGCTCTCCCTGGAGGATTTTTACAGCAGTTGCTTTTTTTTTTTTTTTTTTTAAGGTTTTGTTTATTTATTTGACAGAGTGAGAGAGAAAGAGAGAGAGAGAACAAGCAGGGGAAGGGGCAGAGGGAGAGGGAGAAGCAGGCTCCCCACTGAGCAGGGAGCTCCATGTGGGACTCAATCCCAAGACTTCTGGATCATGACCTGAGACAAAGGCAGAAGCTTAACCAACTGAGCCACCCAGGCACCCCTACAGCAGTTGCTTTAAGGGCTTTTTCAGATCATTCCAACATCTTAGAGTTGGCATCTTTTCATTATCTTTTCCCAAGCAAGCTGAAATTTTCCTGCTTCTTTATATTGCATGTAATTTTCCCTGGACATTTTAAATATTATGTTATGAGCTCTGGGTCTCATTTAAATCCTGTAGAAAATATTGATATTTTTGTTTTAGCAGGCAAAGTGGGTTCAAGCTGCAAGCTCTGCTTGCCTTCTCTGGGTTGTGTTTCCAGGGTCAGTCCTGTTTTCAAACCCTGTGTGATGTCACATGCATGAGTATAATTTATTGGCCAGAACTCAGGCATTGGCCTGGCTCATGATTCTGTTTTTCAAAGTCTGGTGAGTTGTGTAGACTAGATCTGCTCATGTACACCTAGAAACTGAGCCCAGAAATCTGGAAATAACTCTGTGCGGTCACTTTCCCAAACTCCTCTCTCCTTGCCAACTCCGTGCGACTTTGTGGTTCCATGAGGCCTTATGTACTCGACTCTGATGTGCATTTTCCACAACTGTACCCATATCTGGGGCCAAAGCAATATGGGCTCATCCCATCACCTTGGGACCATAGCTTCTTCAGTTAGAGAGGAAAGTTCTCCTTCCTCATGGTTTCAGGTTCCTATAGGTACCTGCCACTACCTTGACCATCTGGGAGGCCTGGAAGCTAGGATACAAGAGAATGGGGAAAAGAAATAGGGATCTCTCTCACTCTCTCTGAAGGTTGGAGACCTCTTTCCTCATTCCTGTTTCTCCCTCCCCTTGCACCAGTGCTCACTTCTAGGTTCAAGGCTGCACTGACACAGCCCAGGAAATACCAGAGGGAAAACCAAGTGTGAATTCACTGCCAGATTGGTGGTACTTCTTCCCCAGCCTGCCTGCCACTGTTGACTTTTCAAGGCCTGATCTAACTGCTCCATGCCTCTGTCCAGAATTTGGAGCTACCTTCTGCAGAGGTGAGGTAGAGACTGCTTACCCATATTACTGGAACTGGAAGCATGACCCCAGGTTGCATCACATCAATCCTTCTGGCTTTCAAGCATACAATGGACTGAAAGGGCTAGGCTGGAAGCAAGAAGGCCTGTGGGATTGATAGGAGAACAATCACAGAGATGACCCCTGGTTTGAGTCTTAAAGATTGGTGGCTGTTTTCAGAAGGGTGGGGGGCTGGGTAGAGCATGCAGGGCAGAGGGATCAGCATAAGCAATGTCTTGGATGGGTTTTAGAGCAGATCGGAAGTGTGGGGTGAAGGCTACAGGACTGAAACAGGATGGAGAGAGAGTACCATGGGAGAAAAGTCTGAAAAATAGGCTGGGACTACATGTTGGGAGATGAGTGGTTGCTTTCTGATTTCTATGGGTTGAAGAAAAAGGCCAGATAATGTTTTCCACTAGTGTGCACAGAAAGGAAGCCCCCACCCCCAGACCTGAGACAGGATGTGGGGATGTATGTGGGTGTCTGAGGCCTTGGCAGGGAAAAATGGCATCTAGGCTGAAAAGGCCAATGGCCCAGTTCCTGTGGAGAAAGAAGGGCACAATTTTACAGCTACCAAAAAGGATCGCCATACTGCTGCAGTCTTTCTTGGGTCAGATGATCAGTGATCATCCGTCATCACATCCATTAGAGGATCTGTACCCAAGATAATAAATCTGACATTTTCCAAGAGCTTACTCTAAGTTAAGTAGGGCTAGGGAGAGAGGATGGTAGATCAGGTGAGAGTTTAGAGGTAAGAGTGACAAAGAGCTTTTGCTACATGCTTGTTTATATTTTTTAAAAACTTGAACTACATATAGTTATATATTGTTGCAAATAAATTATGCAGTAACTGACTAAACTCAGTAGCTTAACATGATGAAAATTTATTACTTCATGTAGTTTCTAAGAATCAGGCATCTGGGATCAGCTTTGCTGGATGGTTCTGGCTCAGGGTCTCTTTCATGAGGTTGAGCTAAGATGTTGGCCAGGGCTGCACTCATTTGAAGGCTTGACTGGGGCTGGAGGGCCTACTTCCAAGATGGCTCATTCACATGGCTGTTGGCAAGAAGCTTCAGTAAATCCCCGTGTGGGCTTCTCCACAGGGCTGCTCATGATATGGCAGCTGTTTTCCCCAGAACAAAATATCTAAAAGAGAGAGATCAAGAGACTGAGCCAAAGCTGCAGTGCCTTTTAGAAACCTAATCTTAGAAGTGACACACAAACATTTCTTCCATATTCTCTTGGTCATACAAGTCATTGCAGTTCAGTATGGGTGGGGACTGTACAAGGATTTGCATGTAGTGGGATGGGGGAAGTCATTCAGGGTAGCCTTGGAAGGTGGGTACCACAACATGTAAATGGATCACTACCAATTCAGTTCCTTTGTAAATTTAAAACGATCACTGAGGCTTTGTTATTGAGAAAAAAGCAAGTTGCCTTGTTATATAGTCTATATAGATATATAGAGGCAGAGACACAGGCAGAGGGGAAGCAGGCTCCATGCAGGGAGCCTGATGTGGGACTCGATCCCAGGTCTCCAGGATCACACTCTGGGCTGAAGGTGGCGCTAAACTGCTGAGCCCCCCAGGCTGCCCTACGGTCTTACTTAAATAAAAAAGAAACACAAGGGGCACCTGAGTGGTTCAGTGGTTAAGCGTCTGCCTTTGGCTCAGGTTGTGATCCCAGGGTCCTGTGGGGAGCCTGCTTCTTCCTCTGCGTGTGTCTCTGCCTCTCTCCATGTCTCTCATGAATAAATAAATAAATAAATAAACAAACAAACAAATAAATAAATAAAATCTTAATAAAAAAGAAACACAAAACCCATATATTTCTATTATACATACATATGTAAAGAAAAGAAAAGTATAGAAAAGTCTGGAAGGATATACTTAAATCTGCTAACAGGGTTACCTGTTACTTCTGGGAAGTGAAATGAAATGAAATGTCATGAAATGGAATTTACCGCTTTTACACATATTTTCTTTATGGCTTGGATTATTAGGTTATTGTTCCAATTTTCTGCAGAGCAAGAAATTTTCTGGAGAGCAAACTGCCCCAAACTTAGTGATATAAAACAACAATCCTTGTATTCTGCTCACAGATTCTATGAGTTGGGAATTTGGATAAAGCACAGCAGAACTGGTTTGTCCCTGCTCCAAAGCTGGGGGACTATGACCGTGGGAGTGGCTTCATTTGTGGCACCTGGGCTCAGATACGGCCACTGTTCAGAATACCTACAGATGCCCTCTCCGTGTGGCTCAATATCTCTCGCAGAATTAAAATTTTGTTCCAAGAGAAAGCGTCCTTGAAGGAAGCATCTGGAGAGAAGATATTCCAAGAGAACCAGGCAAAGCTGTGTGTCTCTTCTGCCCCAATCTCAGAAGTCACATAGCATCACTTCTGCCATTCTCTATTGGTTAAATTATCCACAAGCCCATTCAAAATTAAGGAAAGAGGACATAGATCCACCGCCCCCCTCAATAGGAGGAGTGTCAACAAATATGCAGGAGGGAAAAAAACCCTTCCATGGCTAGTTTTATAATTTTAAAGATTTGTTTATTTATTTGAGAGAGAGAGTGTGTGTGTGCATGCAAGTGGGGGAAGAGGCAGAGGGAGAGGGAGAGAATTCCAAGCAGACTCCCCACTGAATGCAGAGTCCAATGTGGGGTTTAATCCTACAACCCTGAGATCAGGACCTAGACCAAAATCAAGAGTAGGACACTTAACCATACCTAAGCTCATACTCAAAACTGCGACATCCAGACTCTTAGGTTCTTTATGTCCTTGAGTTGGACTGGAGAATTTCAGAGAAACTGAGATAACTTAACAGTTACAACTCATACAAGCTATACAGGTTATACAACTTACAATTCTTTTTTGCTGTTGTTTCTTTTCTGTTCCTGGAACCAAGCCCTTTATGTAAATACTTATTATAAATTTATTTGTTCCCCATGCCTGTTCCAAAAAGGATTTGAGGAAACTTTTAAGAATTCATATGGTGTAATTGTTTGATCAAAATACCAAGGTGAAGGGAAAGTTGAAACAGTAAGTTGAGACCAGAGGAGAAGTTAGTTCTTAACAATATATGCTGCAAAGTCTAAAGTAAATATTTAGCACTGCAGGACTAGACTAGAAGGGACTGTATGTTATTTGACCCAATCCCCCAACTGGCTCTTGAAATCTTTTTCCAATATCCCTACCAAGTAGCCTGCTAGCCTCAGTTTGCCCGCCTTTGGTGACAATATCCCAAGGCAAGCCCAACTATTAGAAGGTATGAACCTAGGAGTCATAAACTCAAATCATTCCAAGAGCCAGACAGGCAATAAAAATGAATGAGGTAGGTCTGTGGGGGGCTGGGGAGCATATAATCAAGTGGAACACACACATTGGTTGTATCTGGGGCAACTGTTACTCCCTCAAATGATTGCCAGGTGGAAACCCACGTCCAGTGTGGCCAAGTCCTTGGATATTTCTTTTTCTTTCTTTTTTTTTTTTTCCCTTGGATATTTCAAGAGAAGTTGCATATCCCAATGTATATGGGAAATCTTGTTTTTAAATATTGGCAATTAATTCTTTATAAAATATTGAGTAGGCCAAATAAAACACAACTGCAGGCAGATGCTGCCTATGATCCACCACTTTGTGAGTCCAGAAAAGGCCAAAGTTGTGGGCTTTCAAGTTGGGTTAGAACAGTCTTTGACTGAGTCTCTGTCCCTTATTCATCTGGTAATCACTGTAGCCTCAGTGTTCATCTGTAAAATTGGGATAATAATAAGTCCTTCCTCTTAAAGAGATAGATATGTGATAAGAAAGATAGACTGTGGATCCCTGGGTGGCGCAGCGGTTTGGCGCCTGCCTTTGGCTCAGGGCGCGATCCCGGGTCTCCGGGATCGAGTCCCACATCGGGCTCCCGGTGCATGGAGCCTGCTTCTCCCCCTGCCTGTGTCTCTGCCTCTCTCTAGCTCTCTCTCTGTGTAACTATCGTAAATAAATAAAAATTAAAAAAAAAAAAAAAAAGATAGACTGTAGGGAACTTGGGTGGTTCAGTGGTTGAGTGTCTGCCTTTGGCTCACGGTGTGATCCCTGGTTCGGGGATTGAGTCCCACATTGGGCTCTCTCCAGGAAGCCTGCTTCTCCCTCTGCCTATCTCTCTGCCTCTCTCTCTCTGTGTGTCTCTCATGAATAAATAAATAAAATCTTAAAAAAAAAAGATAGACTGTAAAGTGCTTACCACAGTGCCTGACAGATAGGAAGCACCCAAAAAATGCACTCCTATAAATAAATAGTTCATAAATAAGAAAGGGAAAAAGAAAGAAATAAAGAAAAGGAAGGAAGGAGAGAGAGAAGGAGAGGGAGGGAGGGGGAAGGAAGGAGCAAAGAAATAAAGAAAAAATATTTATAAATAAATATGCAGTTCTAGGGATCCCTGGGTGGCGCAGCGGTTTGGCGCCTGCCTTTGGCCCAGGGCGCGATCCTGGAGACCTGGGATCGAATCCCACATCAGGCATCCCGGTGCATGGAGCCTGCTTCTCCCTCTGCCTATGTCTCTGCGCCTCTCTCTCTATCATAAATAAATGAAAATTGAAAAAAAAACATTAAAAAAAAAAAACGTTTTAAAAAAAAAAAAATATGCAGTTCTAAATAAAGGCAATTAATAAACACACTATGAAGGCCTGTCTAGGCTTCATCCACTGATCCCAAGTCAGCCTATGAGGGTTTTTGAGGTACATTCCAAAATTTAGGGGACTTTGTTTTAATTTTAATTTAACTGTCTTAATTTAATTTAATTATGCTCAATTGTTTAATTGTTCACATTTTCCTCCTAACATGCAGCATATTCCTATGTCCAGGTGGCAGTGCTGAATGGATAGGGACGGGAATGTGCCGTGCTTCTGTGTGTGTGTGCGCGCGCGCGCGTGTGTGTGTGTGAGGGGGCTCAGGGGAGAGGGCATTCCAGGTGGGGAGACCTCCTAGAACAAAGGCATGGAGAGACCTGTCTGCTCATGGAGCCAGGCCAGAGAGAAAAGAGAAACATGTCCAACAGTAAGGTAGGTCCACATTGACAGGAGGACCCTCCGGCCTTTTCCTCTGGGAGGTGAGGAGCCATCAGAGAGTCGTGGGCAGGGCAGGTCTGCAGGGGCAGGACAGGGATAACTGAGAATTATCATGGTTTGCCAGTCACTGAATGAGCTTCCACAGGCCTCACCTCAAATCAGAGTAAAGAGTTTGTGTCTCCTGTCCACAAGTCTGGGAGCCTCTGGGGAAGGAGGGAATGAATATTTCTTTTAAATCTTGTTGCCTTAGAGACAACACCCATTATCTGCAGAGGACATGAGAGAGTGAAGGGCCTGTAGTGGGCCACCTGGCTGTGTGCAGAGGGGAAGTGTGGGCTCCAGTCTCAGGTGTTAACTACGTCCCGTTGGCCAGTTTGCGTATCTATAGGGTGGGGATGTAATAGTACCTTCATACTAGGGAATTGTAAGGATTGATGTTCTTGACTCCTTGTAAGTGCTCCATAAATGTCCCTTCTGGGACTTTCAGCTCTCCCAGTGGCCTTCCCCTTTGTCTCCTTGCCATAGGCCCTCACCTTGTATATGTGGATTATCTGTCTCCCCATCCCATCTGCTCTTTCTCATTTTATCCCTGATCCCACTTTTCTACTGGTTAAAAATGTGTCTTTGAATTTCTTTCCTTCTGATGTTCTTTGGGAAAGGCCAAAAGATCACACATAGCTAATAAATGGCAGACATGGGTCTTGAATCCAGGTCTGACTGACTCTTCAGTTCATAAGCTTTGATGCCACAAACTTTTGTGCTCCTTGGGCCTGACACTCGTTGACTGTGAGAAATTGAGTGTCTTGCCCAAGACCCCACAACATCAATGGCAGAAATGGGATCTAACACCAGATCTACCTGGCTCCACAGCTGGTGATGGGTGATTCTCCCTTAGCCTGCGCTCCCCAGTTCTCATATGGAATCTTTAGTTGTACTTGAGAATAATCACTATGCTTCTTCCATCTGGCCATTAAATAATGAAGCATTTTACTATAGCACTTCATTATCGACTCTCCCATAGGAATTCTGTGAGGTCATCTAGCCAGAGTCACATCCAGTTCATGGATGAAGAAACTGAAGCTCAGAGAGGAAAAGCAACTTGTCCAAGGCCACATGGAATTGGTATATCTAAGACTCCCTCACTTCCACAGTTCTAGCTCAGTGCAAAGTCCACATCTTAGCCACCTTCAGGTGCCTTGTTATTCCTATAGTTACTCTTGCCTCCTATAGTTTTTCCTATAGTTACTTTAAGCAAACATTTCCTGATGGGTTGGCTACCCAGTATCAGATGCCAGCTTTTTGCAGAGACTGGGTCTGGTTGTGAGCAGCACCAGAGATGGCCTTGCTGCTCAGGGGAGGGAAAGAGAAATAATCATGTCCTAATGGATCTTCATGCTCCTCCAGGTGTTGGTCATCCTGTAATCACCAGCTCCAGGATGGTGGGATTGCTAATGACAGATTTCATTAGGATCACAATACCTACTTAGGTTCTTTTTTTAAGAGACTTTATTCTTTTAGAGCAGTTTTAGGTTACAGCAAAACTGAGGGGAAGGTACAGAGATTCCCCACATACTACACGCATGGCCTTCCTTGTTTTCAATGTCCCCAACCAGAGCTGTACTTTTATTACAATTGATGAGCCTCCACTGAAACATAATCATCATCCAGAGCCTATAGAAGCTTACAGTAAGGTTGACTCTTGGTATTATACATTCTTTGCATTTGGGCACATGTATAATAACATGTATCCATCATTATGGTATCCTATTGAGAAATCTCACTGCCCTAAAAATCCTCTGTGCCCTGTCTATTCATCCCTTCCTGTAAACTCCTGGTAACCACTGATCTTTTTTGCCATCTCCATAGTTTTGCCTTTTCCAGAATGTCATAGAGTTGGAAGCATACAAAATGTCTTTTCAGTTTGGCTTCTTCACTTAGTAATACAGATTTAAGTTTCCTCCTTGTCTTTTCATGGTTTAATAGTTCATTTCTTTTTAGTGCTGAGTAATGTTCCATTGTCTGGGTGTACCACAGCTTATTGACCCAGTGAACAACTCCCTATTACCCCCTCCCTTCAGCCCTCGGCAGCCATCACTCCGTGGTCTGTCTCTATATTTTGACTATTTTAAGTACCTCCTATACTTGGAATCATACAGTACTTACCTTTTTATGTCTGGCTTACCAGACACTTAGCATCATGTCCTCTAGGTTCATCCACTGAGGTTCTATAGCATGTCAGAATTTCCTTCTTTCCTTCCTTCCTTCCTTCCTCCCTTCCTTCCTTCCTTCCTTCCTTCCTCCCTCCCTCCCTCCCTCCCTCCCTCCCTTCCTTCCTTCCTTCCTTCCTTTCTCCCTTCCTTCCTTTCCCTTCCTTCCTTCCTTCCTTCCTTCCTTCCTTCCTTCCTTCCTTCCTTTTTTCTTTCTTTCTTTCTTTCTTTCTTTCTTTCTTTCTTTCTTTCTTTCTTTCTTTCTTTCTTTCTTTCTTCTTTCTCTTCCTAAAGATTTATTTATTTTTTCATGAGAGACACAGACTGAGAGAGAGAGAGAGGCAGAGACACAGATAGAGGGAGAAGCACACTCCTTGCAGGGAACCCGATGTAGGACTCGATCCCAAATCCCAGGATCACGACCTGAGCCGAAGGCAGGTGCCCAAACCCTGAGCCACCCAGGTGTCCCTGTCTGTTTCTTTCTTTTTCTTCTTTTCTTTTCTTCTCTTCTCTTCTCTTCTCTTCTCTTCTCTTCTCTTCTCTTCTCTTCTCTTCTCTTTTCTTTCTTTCTTTTCTTTTCTTTCTCTTCTCTTCTTTTCTTTTCTTTGCCTTATGCCCACTCTGGAGCTTGAACTCACAACCCTGAGATCAAGAGTTGTAGGCTTTACTGACTGAGCCAGGCACGGACCCCTTAATTTCCTTCATTTTTAAAGTTGAGTAATATTCCATCTCATGTCTATATCACATTTTGTTTAGGACACTTGGGTTGATTCTACCTTTTAGCTATTGTGAATAATGCTGCTATGAACATGGGTGTGCAAATATGTCTTTGAGACCTTGCTCTCAGTTCTTTTGGGTATATATCTGGGGGTCAAATTTCTGGATCATCTGGTAACTCTGTTTTTAGTATTTTGAGAAACCACCATACTGTTTCCACAGTGATTGCACTATTTTATATTCCCACCAACAGTGCACAAGGGTTCCACTTTCTCTGACCAACACTTGTCATTGTCTGTTTTCTGGAAATAGCCATCTTAATGTGAAGTGGGATCTCATTGTGGTTTGGATCTACATTTCCTCTAATGATTAGTGATATTGAGCTTCTTTTCATGTGTTTATTGACCGTTTGTAGATTTTAGGAGAAATGTCTATTTAAGTCCACCCATTTTTTAATCAAGTTGCTTTTTTGTTGTGTTGATTGTAGGAGTTCTTTATACATGCTGGATATGATTTGCAAATATTATTTTCTGTAGGTTGCCTTTTCCTTCTGATGATTATGGAAGAGACTTTCTCAGTGACCACCATGAAGCGCTGAAAGTTTTCCTAGTGGGATGCCTGGGTGGCTCAGTGGTTGAGTGCCTGCCTTCGACCCAGGGCGTGATGCTGGGGTCCTGGGATCAAGTCCCACATCGGGCTCCCTGCAGGAAGCCTGCTTCTCTCTCTGCCTATGTCTCTGTCTCTCTCTTTCTGTGTCTGTCATGAGTAAATAAATAAAATCTTTTAAAAAAAGTTTTCCTAGTGGACATAAATATATATCTTTCCCCCTTTTTTTAAGGGGGAAAAGATTTTATTTATTCATTCATGAGAGACAGAGAGAGAGGCAAAGACACAGGCAGAGGGAGAAGCAGGCTCTTTGTGGGAGCCTGATGTAGGACTCAATCCCAGGACCCTGGGATCACGCCCTGAGCTGAAGGCAGATGCTCAACCACTGAGCCACCCAGGCATCCCTCCCCTTATTATATTTTCATGAACATTTCCCCATATCATCAGATGCTCTTAAAAAACATCATTTTCAGTGGTAATCTAATATTCCTTCTTACTGACAAATCTTAGTTTATCTGGTCATTCTCCTAATATCAGACACAATATATCCCTATTGTGAATGAAGCCAGGATGAACATACTGGTGACTAATTCTTTAGGAACATCTCTCATTATTTTCTCACAATTGATTCCTGGAAGTGGAATGGGCTGACTCAGATGGTTCTTAGTCATCATGTTCATTTTCCTTATGATCTGTGCCAATTTCATCCCATCAGCAGCAGGATAAAAGTGATCCTCTCTCTAATCTTGCCAACGTTGAGTATCATGCTTTTAAAAATCTAATGTGAAATACAAATGTTGATAATATATATTTTTAAATTGTGTGTTGTGTGTTGCTATGTGCCAGGCACTGTGCTACGCCCAGAGGATACAGATAAGTAAGACAAAACCCAATCCTGGGACAATGATTCAATGATTCTGGAGCATTGTCCAGTCACCAGGCATCTATGACCTGCTTCGGGCTCTGAGATTTCAGTTATCATTGTTTTTTCTTCATCCTCATGATTTATGGTACCTTAAAGCTGGGAGAGCAATTTCTTACCCATTCTCTGGGTAAGTTCTCACAGCAGCCCTTCCGGGGGCAAATAGGGAAACGAGGTCCAGAAAGGTGAATTAACTTGCCCAAGGACATACAGCCAGTTAAATGCCTGAGGAAGAAGCAATTAGCAGCCAACTCCCGTCTGGTTTTCTTCAGAAAACATCAAAGATGTGAGTTTAGAAGGCATTAGCTTGATTCTCAGCTGGCAGGGCCTCCCTCAGGTCCCAGAGCCTCATCGACACTGGGCACTCAGCCAAGCAAGAACCATCCAGGTTATCTCAGGTGCTTGGCCTCCATTCAAGCCCGGCATCTTGTTTCTTCTGGAAAGGGGCTCTGGGATGCCACCTCCTTGCATTCTAATAAATCATTCCCTTTACAGCCCGTTTTTAAAAAATTGAGCTATAGCTGACATAATATTATATCAATTTCAGGTGTACAACTTAATGATTTGATATTTGTATATGTTGCAAAATGATTACCACAATAAATCCAGCTAGCACCCATCACCACATACAGTTACAAAAAGTTTTTTTTCTTATAATGAGAACTTTCAAGATCCACTCTTTCAGCTACTTTCAAATATGCAATATAAAGATCATTAACTGGGACGCCTGGATGGCTCAGCGGTTGAGTGCCTGCCTTTGGTCCAGGGCGTGATCCTGGAGTCCCGAGATCGAGTCCACATCGGGCTCCCTGCATGGAGCCTGCTTCTCCCTCTGCCTGTGTCTCTGCCTCTCTCTTGGTGTGTCTCTCATGAATAAATAAAATAAAATAAAATAAAATAAAATAAAATAAAATAAAATAAAATAAAAAGATCATTGACTATAGTCACTCTGCTGTATGTTACCTACTCAGGACTTATTCATTCTATAATTGGAAGTTTGTACCGTTTGACCCCCTTCACCCATTTGGCCCACTCTCCACTCACCACCTAAGGCAACTACCAAACCAATTTGTTCTCTGTTTCCATGAGCTCACATTTTCGTTGTTATTGCGGTTTGTTTGTTTTTGATTTTTGGTTTCCACATATAAGTGTGATTATAGGGTATTTATCTTTTTCTGTCTGACTTATTTCAGTCACTTTTGCAGTCTTTTTACACAACCCCCTTTCAACCCTCTTCTGCAAATGATATTACATTTCCCAAAATATCCAACTCTCTTAACCAGCAGGACTCCTTACATTTGCAATTATTGTTTCCCTGGAGGACACTAAGGCCTTCATCCAATAAAGGAAGAAAAGACACCCACCATTTACAGAGCACCTACTGAGTGCTAGGCACTGTCTCACACCATATCTCAGTCAATTCTCACAACAAACTGGGGCAGTAGCATTAATAGCCCCATTTTGCAGATGAGGAAACTGAGTCCAAGAGAGTTAATGTGATTTACACTGAATCATTCAGCTATCTGGCGAGAGGTGGAGCAGAGATTAAACCTAAGAAAACCTAAGACCATCTTGACCCCACAGGCTTGTTATTTTTCATAGCCCAGAGCTGCACTATCCACTTAAACTCAAATTAATTCAAATTGAGTAAATATAATTCAGTTCCTCAGGAGCACTAGCCGTATTTCAAGCGCTCAATAGCCACATGTGATTGGTAGGTACCATATTAGACACTGCAGACATAGAATATTTCCATTACTGTATAAAGATTTTTTGGACAATGCTGCTCTAGAATGTCAGAGGGAAGAAAGGAAATTTGGTGATTTTCCCGTTGCAAGAGGAGTCAGGCCATCTGTCATTTGTCAGCCCTGTGGGGTGTCCGTCAGAAGCTATTTTTCCTGGGTGAGGTCATAATAAAACTGTCCATGGGTGTCCAGGCTATGATTTACCTTTCTCCTGGTTTGGTAGGAGACTGCAAGCTGGTTCCATTCAGTCTGACCCAGGCTAGGTACCAGCAGATCCCTTTCTTCACTCTCCTCCTGCTCCCAACTGCCTAAGTATCCAGTGCCCTCCACTGTTGCAGAGCATTTGGGATGCCTCCAGCCACTAAAATGGGATGTCCTCACAGGATAAGACAGATGAGGACTGAGCAAAATTGCATGGCACAGAGGGCTTCGTTCTGGCTGGGTGGTCACTGGGTGTCACGTTTGCCACCGGGCAGAGATATCCTCACTGAGTGACAATGAGGGGGAGGACTGATGGAGCTCATTGGCAAGGAGATGTCTGGTTGTAATGAGATATTTTTTTCTTGCATAGCAACACAACTCTTTCCAATGTTTGGGAGTTCTCATTTTGTAAATGAAGGTAGTCTTTCTGCCACCAGAGAAACCCAAAAGTTCAGATGTTTGCTTTAACAGCTTCTACTACAGGTAAGAGATAGACATATGATCAAAACTTAACCACTCATGGCAGCCAGGGTGGCTCAGTGGTTTAGCGCTGACTTCAGCCCACGGCCTGATACTGGAGACCCGGGATCAAGTCCCACGTCGGGATCCCTATGTGGAGCCTGCTTCTCCCTCTGCCTGTGTCTCTGCCTCTCTCTCTGTGTCTCTCATGAATAAATAAATAAAAATCTTAAAAAAAAAAAAACCTCACCCATTCAGAGCTTGGGTTACAAAGGAGCTGGGACTATGGAGAATCCTTATGGGGAGGGTGGATGAGAGTAATATTGAGACAATGCCCATGGTCTGTGGTGAAAGCTGGGCATCCTCCAGTCTGGCCAATAGTACATGCTCCCACATGACCTGGCCTTCCTCATTCCTGGCCACTTCTAGAAAATTCCTGGTGATTTTTTGAACTTCCCATTACCCCTTTAATGAATCTCATTTCTGTTGCCTTCAGTTAGAGTTGGTTTCTATTGCTTTTGATGAATAGTGCTCACTGGAATTAGATCATTTCTGGTTCGGAGTTTGCTCTATCTGGTAGGGAGGAGTCTCTTCTCTGGCCCCCATGATCTTTCTATATCAGGACCTTTTGTTCCCACCCCATTGGCCTCATTCCCCTTATTGCATTCTTACCATTGTTTCCCTCAAATTTAGCAAACCTCTGGAAACGAGGTTGGAAGCTCTGATCTGACTTGTCAATACTTCTTTCATTCTGAATCCCCTCTCCAGGAATTTGGGGACTTAGACAATCTTTTCCCTATTTTTCTTCCAAAATAACTCTTTCCTGAGCAATAAATGCCTCACAGTCCAGGTTGGATCAAAAAGGTATCACACTGTGAAAAGGAAATGGAACATACTAGTAATGTATCAAAAAAATTATCCTACCACCCTAAATTAGCTACCACAGTTTGCCCAGACCGAGTGTTTTCTTGGGACATGAGACTTTTGGTGCTTAAACAAGCAAAGTCTTGTGCAAACCAGAAGGAGTTGGTCACTCTATGCTTTAGTACTACTACTATTACTCCTACTAATCCTATTCCTCTACAGAGTGTTACACAGATTGCTGTGGGCACAATCAGCACCACACTCTCATCAACACATCAGCAGTGCTTTATCAAATGTCCTTTTTCTTTCTGATTAAGTGAAAAAAAGTCTTACAATTGTTTAAATTTCCATTTCCTTTATTTTATTTTATTTTTTACTAAATATTTCATTGATTTATTCATGAAAGACACAGAGAGAGGCAGAGACATAGGCAGAGAGAGAAGCAGGCTCCATGCAGGGAGCCCCATGTGGGACTCGATCCCAGGTCTCCAGGATCACGCCCTGGGCCAAAGGCAGGTGCCAAACCGCTGAGCCACCCAGGTGTCCTCATTTCCTTTAATATGAGTGAGCAGAAGCATGTTTTTGCATGTTTAAAGGCCATGTTTTCTATTCTTTTTCTTGGAAATATCTGTTCTCCCCTTTAATCCACGTTTGTTTTTGAAAATTATGAAGCAATAAAGACACCCAGTTTAATATGGTGGTTTGATGACACCTATATGAACTCCACTTTCTATATTTATTTATTTATTTGTTTTAAAGATTTTATTTATTTATTCACAAGAGACCCAGAGAGAGAGGCAGAGACACAGGCAGAGGGAGAAGCAGGCTCCATGCAGGGAGCCTGAGGCGGGACTTCATCCTGGGTCTCCAGGATCACGCCCTGGACTGAAGGCGGCGCTAAACCACTGGGCCACGGGGGCTGCCCGAACTCCACTTTGAAAAAAAAAGATTTTATTTATTTATTCATGAGAGATACACAGAGAGAGGCAGAGACATAGGCAGAGGGAGAAGCAAGCTCCCTGTGAGGAGCCTGATGCAGGACTTAATCCCAGGACTCCAGGATCATGCCCTGAGCTGAAGGCAGACACTCAAACACTGAGCCACCCAGGTTCCCATGAACTCCACTTATATGACAACAAAGAATTTTAAAAAATGTATCATCCCATGATGCTAATGGTACAGGAGGAAGATATTAGTGGTCCAGCAAGCTTTTGGCTGACAAAGACAGAGGACAAGTAGTAACTGACTTAACAGAGGGAGGAAGTTATGCCTCAGACTGTGCAGAAGGGAATATTGATGACTGAAAGATGAATCCAGAATCCTTCCACAGAGAGGATGGATGCTAAAGTTGAGGAAATCTCCCAGAGAGTAGAACAAAAACACAAAAAAAAAAAATTAAAAAAAAAAGAGGGAAAATAAGAGAAAAACAATGAGAATATTAAGAGCTCAGTTCATGTGGTACAACTTCTGACTAAGAGATGTTCCAGAAAGAGAGAACAGAAGGGGAAAAAATAGGAGAAAATTATCAAAGAAATAATATAAGGAAATTTCCCAGGACAATGAGATACACGTCTCCAGATTGAAAGGATTCAGCTAGCACAATGAGGAACAGCACTCACTGGGGGGAATCATCATTAAATATCATAACATTAGATAAAGAGAACAGCGTAAAAGCTTCCAAAGATTAAAAAAAAAAAGAATTAGTCGTATACAAAGGAACAGGATTCAGAATAATGTTAGAGGTCTTAAATGTAGATACCAAAAGATAGTAGAGCAAGGCCTTGAAAATTCCAAGAGAAAATAATTTTCAACCTAGATTACTATACCTTGCTAAACTATTAATCAAGTGTAAGAACAGTATAAAGACATATTTAGACAAACAAGGACTAAACATAGTTGCTTCCACGAACCTTTTCTTAGGAATCTAGTGAAAGATGTGCTACATGGAAATGAAGGAGTAAATCCATAAACCAGAAGGCACTGGGTCTGGGGAACTGGGAATCCAAGCCAGGAGAAAGACATAGGAAAGACAGAGAATGACAGTTGTGCATTAGGTTTGCAGAGCATTAGTACAGATTGGAGTTGAGGTCTTCAGGAGAAAAAACAAAACAAAACTCATATACTATTTGTGATGTTTAAGTATCCTGAAAATTCATTGCTGAGCATTTTCCTGATTTATTGACCCTATACAAAGAAAATTGACAATAGCTATAAAGAAAACTAATGAGGGGATCCCTGGGTGGCTCAGCGGTTCGGCACCTGCCTTTGGCCCAGGGCGTGATCCTGGAGTCGCAGGATCGAGTCCTGCGTCGGGCTCCCTGCACGGAGCCTGCTTCTCCCTCTGCCTATGTCTCTGCCGTTCTCTCTCTCTCTCTATCATGAATAAAAAAAAAAATCTTAAAAAAAAAAACTAATGAAAAAGAAAAAAAAATCAAGACAATTATTAGCCTTAGAAAGCACCAAAAGATGTGGAAGAAATGAAACATTGACTTAATGAAACATGAACATAAATACATTATTTGATTTAGTAGAAAACAGTATTTGTAGTCATTATAGGGTAAACATGATTTACCTACTTAATTTTATTGAATAATGGTAGGTAGAATAGTAGTGTAGGTTAACAGGAGAAGGAAGTAAACTGGGACCCAAAGGATTATTCAGAATTAGGTATCTTCGTTGGGACCAGCTAACTACTGTGACAAAAAGCCTCCACATCTCAATCACTGAATCCAACAAAAGTTTATTTCCTTGTCCATCTTAAATAATGGAGGTTGGCCGGCTTCCTGGCCAGCTCTCCTCTAAGGGGTGTCTCATTGATCCAGTTTTTTTCTTTTTTTTCTTTTTTTCATTGACCAGTTTCCTTCCACTTTGCGGCTCAACCATTTCCGAAAGCCTTGGAATACTTCACTTTTTTTTTTAAGTTTTTATTTTAATTCCAGTTAGTTAACATACAATGTTGTAAGTTTCAGATGTACAATGGAGTCCTTCATTTTAAAGCAGAGAAAGTGTGAACAGGTATATGGGAGGTTTTTATGGGCCAGGCCTGAGAATGCATGCATCATATTCAATTGGCCAGAAATTGGTCTTAACTGCAAGGAAGGCTGAGAAGAGGGTAGTCAGTCTAGTTGTGTGTTCAGGAGCAAGGAAGAAAGGGGAGCAAGTACCAATATCTGTTAGAATAGGTAAAGGCAAGGTGTGGAGTGAGGAAGAGCATCTCAGTATCCATTCATGTAATACATATTTATTGAACACCTACCATAGACTAAGCAAGGTTTTAGGCATGGCAGCTATAGTGGTAAAAAGAGACTCTGCTCTTGTGGAGCTTCTGTTTGGTGAGGAATGGCATATGGATTTTTTTTTTTTTAAGTGGGTCCCATGCCCAGTGTGGAGATGAACACGAGGCTTGAACTCATGAACCTGAGATCAAAACTTGAGCTGAAATCAAGAGTCAGAGGGTTAACTAACTGAGCCCCCGGGGGCCCCCAGCATATGGATTTTTATGGGGGTGGTGGTGGATTAGAACCTAGCCTTTCAGACCAATGTGGCTGCAACAGACTTGTCTCAATCTTGTAGGAAGTCATAATGGCTTTAGATTTGATTCTAAGAGCAGTGAGATTCCATCAAAGGATGTTAAGCCAGCAATAGGACATGATTTATTTTACCTTTTGAAGTGATCAGCCTGGCTCCTTAGGGGAGAACGGCTTGGCAGGGCAGGGCTGGACATGAGTGGAAGCAGGTATCAGGGTGGCACTGGAGATGGAGAAAGGTGGAGAGATGGGAGAAATATTTGAGAGGCAGATGGAGAGAGATGATGCGTGAGTGGATGAGGGAGTGAAGGAGAGGGAAGAAAGAGGGGTAATTCCTAAACTTTTATGGCTTGAGTGACTGAGTGACCCTACAAGTCTTAGTAGCAGTTCGGGACTTAATCAGATAATGGGTTTGAAAGCGCTTTGGGAAAGGTCAACTGGCAGCTGAAAACGCGTGACCTCGCGTGGCTCGACCAAGGCGCTGAGTCCCATTTTACAGATGGGGAAATTGAGGCACGAGAGCCCGGCAGATGGAGGCGGGCACAGCGCGCTCGCCTCACCTCCTGGGTGGGTGAAGGACCGAGGCGCGCTGGGCGCCTACTAAGCGCCAGTGCGGTTCCCCGCCCGGCTCCCTGCGCCGGCTTCCCTGTTCGCCGCTCGTGCTCCAATAAAGTTATTGAAATTGACATCGGTTGCTAAGGAAGTGGGTCGCTGAGCCGGGTTGCTAAGGAAGTGAGCGGCCGCCGTCTCTCCCCATCCGGGGCAGCGGGGAATGGCTGAGGCCGGGGCTTGCCGCCGCCCCCGCCGCCGCCGCCGCCGCCGCCGCCGCCGCCGCCGCCGCCCGCTGTCGGCTCGCGCCGCAGGTGAGTCGGGGAGGGGCCCGAGCTCCCTCCGGGCAGGCCGGTCGCGCCCAGCCGCTAGCGATCCGCCCCGAGGCCCGCCCCGGCGCCGCCGCCTGGCTCTGCTGCTCCACGAGCCGGAGCATCCTCTGCCCAGCCTCCCGGGCATCCTCCGATGTCCGGGCAGCCGCGCCCCTCCTCCTTCGGGCGGAGGTGCGGCCCGACCCTCCGACCCGGCCTCGAGGCGTCGGGCTCCGCCCGGAGGGCTCTGGGGCCGCGGTCAGAGACCCAGCTCCGGAGAGAGGCAGAGCAGCGAGAGCCCGGGGTCCGGACCTCGCCGCTGCCCCTGGCGCGCTGTGTGACCTTGGGCAGGTCCCTTCCCCGGTCGGGCGTCAGTTGACTGTTTATCCAGGGATCTCCTAACACTTGATGCTCAGAGCGGTTAAGATAATGAGCTGTGTACGTTGAAAGGGCCCTGAATGGGGAGAGGCAGAATTCTTAGGGCACCCTGGAATGGGGACCAAGGCTCCAGTTTCCAGCCGACAGTGTCTGAGTTGGAGACTCTGCATCTACAGTAATTGTGTGGCCTTGTCTTGGACAAGTTAATCTCTGAGCCACCTTTTCTTTATCTGTAAAACGAGTTGATGAACTGATGCAGATAGCCAATGAAACAGGGCATGTCAAGTAGCTTGGCACAAAGCAAGCGCCCGACAAGCTATCAGGAGGTGTGAGGGGTGGTTTGGGCGAGGCTTCCAGGAGATGACTTTGGGACTGGTAGGGTTTAGGTGTGTAGAGTACGAGCTCCTATGTGTCTTCCTTTGCTGTTGACATCCTCTTGCCCCCAGTTTCACTTTTCCATGCTGCTCAGACCCAGGGAGGTGATGTGGACCTGCACAAGTGGCCCTGGTGGTGGAAACCCCTGAGAGCAAGTTGTAGATGATTGGGGTTATGATCTTATTTTCACATACTTGGGCTTTGTTGACTCTTTCAGAGAGCAAAAGAGTCTTTCCTGTGTCTTTTGGAAAGTGCTTAAAGCTTAATCACTATTTGAAAGTATATGATTAAGAAGCACTTTTCGGGTACATTATCTCACTTAATCTTCACCTAGACTTTGCCAGGTAGGTGGTGGTGGTGTCTGCATTTCACAGGTAAATCCTATATTTCCCCCTGTACCTCGCTGTCTCAACAGTAGCTGTTACAAAGCCGCTGTGTATTCTTTCATTTTTTCTAACCACTATGGCTAGAGCCTTTTTTTTCCAGTGGCAAGGAAGTAAGATCTTTTAATTTTCTTTTTTTAAGATTTTATTTGTTTATTCATGAGAGACACAGAGAAAGAGGCGGAGACATAGGCGGATGGAGAAGCAGGCTCCCTGCAGGGAGCCCAATGTGGGGCTCCATCCCAGGACGGAGGGATCACGACCTGAACTGAAGGTAGATGCTCAACCACTAAGCTGCCCAGGTGTCCCAGGAAGTAAGATATTATATAAAGCTTCATTTAAATATATATCATTCAAAATGTGGACCTCACAAAAGAGCTGGCATGTTCAAAAGAGGATTTCTCTGTCCCTCAGTCCTCTCCTCTTTAAAATGGAAGAAGAGGACTAGATGACATCTGAAGGCCCTTTCAGTGCTGTTGTGCAATTCCGATTGCAAGCTAGCGTTTTAATAGCGTGGAGTCCGGCTGTTTGGGTTCCAGGCTTGGCTCTGCCACCTCCAACCTGCTTGCCACTGAGCAGTTGACTTCATCTCTGTGCTGGCTTCCTCATCTGTAAAATGAGGATAATAATAGTATCTACCATGTATGTATGGCTGTTGTGGGGATTCATTTGAGTCTAATAAATGTAAAGTGCGTGCCTGGCATTTTTGATAAATGTTAGCCATTATTATTTGGGCTTAACATAGCACCCATACAATACTTTATATTCTATTTATGGTTGGTGAGTGAATAAATTAAAAATTAAAGTATGTGCTCCTAACAGCAGGTTTGTCAACCTCAGAAGGTCACTGCAAGCTTGAAGCAGTAGCTGTCACAGTATAACATAAACGTTAGTATTATTACAGGGTGGCTCCAGGAACCTATAACTCCATGCTAGAATGGGTTGCAAAGAAAGATGAAAGCTCATGGTAGGATGTTAGGTGTGGTAGCCCAACTCTCAATTGAATAAACATGTACTAAGTCCCTCTGTTGCCAACTGCAACAGAAGGTGTGGAAATCAGTCCCCATGCCATATACTTCAAGGACCTCCAAACTTAGTTTGCATATTACTAGCTTTGCAAATGATGTGACTTCTTTAAATGAATTCACATCTTGTGTTTGCCCCTACTGCAGAGTAGAACTGCTGGTTCAGGGGATCCCTGGGTGGCGCAGCGGTTTGGCGCCTGCCTTTGGCCCAGGGCGTGATCCTGGAGACCCGGGATCGAGTCCCACATCAGGCTCCCGGTGGGTGCATGGAGCCTGCTTCTCCCTCTGCCTGTGTCTCTGCCTCTCTCTCTCTCTCTGTGACTATCATAAATAAATAAAATTAAAAAAAAAAAAAAAAAAAGAACAAACTGCTGGTTCAAATCTTTTTTGTGACCTAGGCTGCTGTTGGGTTCCTGGGTTAGACACTTCATTTTGACAACTGATGTATGGGTCCCTGAGAAAGAGTCTTCTCTTCTGCTGGTAATAATACAGTACTGTCTGCATGGTACCTAGTGGTTTACAAAAGTGTTTAAGTGTGCCTTCACTCATTTGGTGTTATTAGTAGCCCTACAAGGAAGATAAGGTGCAGATTTAAGATCCTCATTTTGCAGGCAAGGGACCTGAGGTAAGAGAAGCCATGCTGTTAGTAAATGGCCCATTTCACCTGGGAATTAGGTCTTCTGGCTCTGGGTTCAGTTTTATTCATTCCATATTTGCTGAGCGCCTGGTATGTGTCAGGCCCTGTTCTAGCCTGGAGACAGGATGGTTAGATGAGGTCCTTGCTTTCATGCAGTTTACATTCCAATGGCAGCAACAGAAATATAAATCCATAAATGAACAAGGTAATTTGGACAGAAATAAGGACTGTGATGTCAGAAAGAGTAACTTCTTATGGAGATTAAGGTGCTGCTACTTTAATCGGATGGTCAGAGAAGGCCTCTCTCTAAGGTGGTGATTTTTTAAAAAAGATATTTAATTAATTAATTAATTAATTTATTTATTTGAAAGAGAGAGAGCATGAGGGGGGAGGGGCAGAAGGAGAGGGAGAGAAAGAATCCCAAGCAGACTCTCCACTGAGCACTGAACCTGATGTGGGGCTTGATCCCAGGATTCTGAGATCATGACCTGAGCCAAAATCAAGAGTTGGACGCTTAACTGACTGAACCACACTGACGCCCCTAAGGTGGTGACAGTTTTGCTGAGATTTGTTGCCAGAAAGGGGCCAACCATTTGGAAATGTGGCAGAAGGAATAGCTAGGGTAAAGGGTCCAAGGGAACAAGCTTGGTAAGTTCTGGGAACTGAAAGAAGACTCAGAGTGACTGGAGCAGATGAGTTGGAGGTGAAAGGAGAGGTGGGCCAATGAGGAGGGGTGAGGGCTTGTAGGCTAGAGTAAGGGATTGTGATTTGATTCTAAAAGTGTGGGAAGCCACTAAAGGCTTTAAGAAGGAGAGTGACAATAGTCTATATATATATATATTTTTAAATCACTTTGGTCTCTGTGTGGCCAATGAATTTTAAGGTGGATAAGCATGGCAGCTGGAAGGGAGGTTAGGAGGCTAGTAGAGAGGTGATGGTACCCTGCTGGAGAGGTAGCAGTGGAGATGGCTAGCAGAGGGTGGATTGAGGATGTGTTTTGGAGTCAGAACCAGCAGGATGGTGGTTGGGAAAAGAGCCGAAGGAATTAAGGATGACTCCTGGGTTTTTGGCCTGAGCAGTTAGGTAGATGTTGGTGGTGCCATCTGCCCCTAAATGATGAAAGAATTTTTAGATAAGGTGCCCAGTGAGGAAGAATTAGCAGTGGCTCACTCTGAACTTGTTGGAGGGGCAGAAGGTATAAACATCACACCTTATAGTCCTTGGGGAAGAGATCCCAGCTTATGCTGCCCGAAGACAGCCCGATGCATCTCATTGAAGCCCCCACCTTGGACATCCGCAATCCCTGCTTTCCTTGCACTCTGGCTCTTTGCCAGTTTGTGGAGTGACAGGCATGGGCTTTGCCAGGGCAGTGTCCATCTGTCTCATGCTGTTGGAGTTGCTGTCCTGACTTGAGATCTTGGCTGATGAAGGCTGGAAGCAGGCTGGCCGGCTCTGAGAGAGAGAATGGAATCACTGGTGAAGCTCACTGTCAGTGCCTCACATGGCCACAGTTTCCCTGCCAGAGTGGTTCTTTCCTTAGCCATCAAATGACATTTCTAAAGTTTCAGAGCTTTGGATTTGGGGATCCCTTGAGAAGCTGTTGTGTTCTGCCAGAATTCCTAGAGGATTCTTGAATGGAATATCTCTTCTGGGCAAGAGAATTCAAGCCTTTTTTTTTTTTTTTCATATATGCTAATAATGGCTTTTGTAAATTTAGTCTTTACAATGATGTAAGTTCCATACTAGGAATAATAAGACTGATGATCCCACCACCTTCACTTGTATAGCCTTGTTTAGAATGCTCTTTCCTATGCATTCTTATTGACTAATGCCAGTCAGTGGAACCCATGTGGAATATGTACTATCCTCAGTTTACAGATGAGGCATTAAGATGCTAAGAGGTCATTTGTTTTTGTCCATAGTGTTAGGCACCTGCTAGGTGCTGGGTTCGGTAGGTTCTTGCTGCTCTGAGTGTGTTTTGTGTGACAGAAATACCCATGTCTCCTGAAAGCTTATTAGAAATCTGGGCCTAGGGGCACCTGAGTGGCTCAGTTGGTTAAGCGTCTGCCTTTGGCTCAGGCCATGATGCCAGGTCCTGAGATCAAGCCCCATGTTGGGCTCCCTGCTCAGTGAGAGTCTGCTTCTCCTTTCTTTTTTTTTTTTTTTTTTTTAAGATTGTATTTATTTATTCATGAGAAAGAGAGAGAGAGGCAGAGACACAGGCAGAGGGAGAAGCAGGCTCCATGCTCACCAAACCGCTGAGCCACCCAGGGATCCCCCGCTTCTCCTTTCTTTCTGCTGCTTTCCCTCCTCGTGTTCTCTCTCAAATAAATAAATAAATAAATAAATAAATAAATAAATAAATAAATAAATAAATAAATAAATAAAATCTTAAAAAAAAAGAAGAAATCTAGGCCTAGATCTAATACACCAAGCTGCATTTTACCAAGACCCCCGGGTGTGTCCTGTGCAAGTTAAAGCTTGAGGTACACTCATTCGGTAATAAATGGCAAAACTAGGCCTTGCCAATGATAATGATAATAAAAGTAATAGGAATAGCCAACAGTTATTGAGCCAAGCACTATCTTAAGTACTTGACACAGGTTATCTCATTTAGTCCTCAAGGCAACCCTGAACATGGGTACTATTATGAACCTGACTTTTCAGAAGAGGAGAGTAGAGGCACACAAAAGTCAAATAACTCCTAGATCTGCTGAGGCCAAGTCCATTGATCCTTCTACCACTGAGTTGTTCATTCATCTTTCAGGTGGGTAGTACATCCCTGCTGTCTTTGAGAGCCATTCTCTTCTGTTCGTGGGTAACTAATGTTGGATGCTGATGAAAAAGTGTCTTCAAAGAATGTTTGAAGAAATCAGGGGGAAAACCTTTGAGCTACTTTAACTGAATCTGGATGTCAGTCACTTGGCCAATAAGTCAGTAAATAGATATCCAGTTTATAAGATAAGCCACCTCTCACACTTAGCAGCCCGACACTCGAGGCCCAAACCGCTGACACGGGTAGGACCTGCAAGCTTGTACCGAGTCATTCGGCCCTACCCTGATTGTTTGTTTGTTTCTTTCTTTCTAAATTTTATTTATTTATTCAAGAGACAGGATGAGCAAGGGAGAGAGAGCACGAGCAGGGGCAGAGGGAGAGGGAGAAGCAGGCTCTCTGCTGAGCAGGAAGCCCAATGCGGGGCTCAATCTCAGGACCCCAGGACCATGACTTGAGCTGAAGGCAGATGCTTAACTTACTGAGCCCCCCAGGAACCCCCCTACACTGTTTCTTGATGGTGGTGATAACATCTGTATGGGTGAGACGAAGGCAGCCCAAGTCCCACACCACCTGCTGACTAACTGCAAAGATTCAGCTTTTTGGTGCTTCAGTTTTTCCTGTCTGCCCAATGGGCTCATTATTTTCCTTTCAACATCACCTGATCTCCCCAGAGTCTTAGAAAGATTTCTTGGTCAAAAGGTATGCCATCACAGGATGTGTGAAAAGTGGGTAGGATCTGGAGGGTTGGGGCAAGAATTTTAGTAGCAGTTCTGCCATTCACTGTGTGACCTGGGGCAAATAACTCAACCTCTCTGGCCCTTAGTTTCTGTGTATGCAAAATAAGGACCTGGGACAGCCTTCTTAGGCTCTTCCAGCCCTGCCTAGAAGACTGAACATGGAGTTGAGTGGTATTTTCTTCCTTGGTGACTTCATACTGGGCTATCACCCAGACCTTGCAGGGTGGGGCTTTTAGAGCATATTTCTTGGCAGCCAGAGATCATTGATTGCAATCAGCTCATCTTATCAGTGTCACACATCTGCACTGCAGCTCGGGATGTTCATGTTTAAGGCTCAATTAGTCATGGTGACACATTGTGTCTTCTCACTTTGTCACACTGCAGGCATTGAGCTCTTCACACACAGGCAGATCTATCTTTAGTATGCTGATTTATTTAAATCACGGTTTGCATTAGAGAGCACCAATGATCATTGTGGTGGGTGTGGTTTTATTTTTAAAGTTTTTGGCAGGATATTTGCAGCACTTGCATTTTGTCATATTTGAACACGGTGTATAAATGGAAGCAAGTTCAAGGGAACTAGAAATTGCAGTAGATTATTGGGAGTTAAAAAAAAAAAAAGATTATTGGGAGTTGAAACAGGATGCGGGCTTTTACCTAGTCTGGGGTCCTTCATATCACCTTCAGCAGTGGTTCCAGGAAGTGCTTGCTTTGGGGGCTTTTGTGTGGGAATAAAGCAAATAGAAACTAAAAGCTCATAGCAGTCTCCGGAGGTATAGTAGATTGCAGTAATTATTAGTTTATAACACATTTCAATAACCTAAGCAAAAAAACTTAGCTAGTAAATCACAAAGATTCCATTCAGGTGAGATAAAATATCAGCTCGGGTTACTTAAGACAACCGCAAGAAGATAGTTCTTGGTGGAATTAGTTACTGGTTTTGCAAGATCTGCAGTAACGAATCAGATTCTAGCCTAAGAAATATATAGCATGTTTTTCCTTATTGCTTCAGTTGCCAACGTTTTAAATTAACTAGTTAATTGTTTCCCAGCATTTTTTATTTTTAAAGATTTTATTATTTATTTATTTATTTATTTATTCATTCATTCATTCATTCATTCATTCATGAGAGACACAGAAAGAGAGAGGCAGAGACATAGGCAAAGAGAGAAGCAGGCTCCATGCAGGGAGCTCGATGTGGAACTTGATTCCGAGATTCCAGGATCACACCCTTAGCCAAAGGCAGTCAACCGCTGAGCCACGCAGGCGTCCCCCCAGCATTTTTTAATAGAATTTTTTTCCCCGATTATAAAAATAATGAATTTCTGTTGAGGAAAAATGAGGAAAGTCCTGAAAAAGATTAAATAAGATTCACTTTGGGTTCCTGGTTGGCTCAGTCAGTGGAGTGTGTGACTCTTGGGGTTGTGAGTTCGAGCCCTGTGTTGGGTGTGGAGATTACTTAAAAATAAAAACTTAAAAAAAAAAAGCTTTAAAAGATTCACTTTAAGTCCCACTACCCAGAACTAACCACCATAACATCTTACTATCCAAAGGCAAATATATCCTTAAATTATTTTTTCTCTGGGATGTATAGTTGTTACCTATTTCCCCTATTGTCATTTAGGCTAGTTTCAATATTAAATATTATAAATAATGCTACAGAGAATAACTTGATGAATATCTTTGCGTAAACCTTTATCTGCATTTCTGACAATTTCTTTGAAATAGATGATTTGTGGGGATCCCTGGGTGGCTCAGTGGTTTAGCGCCTGCCTTTGGCCCAGGGTGCGATCCTGGAATCCCAGGATCAAGTCCCGTGTCAGGCTCCCTGCATGGAGCCTGCTTCTCCCTCTGCCTGTGTCTCTGCCTCTCTCTCTCTCTCTCTCTCTATGTCTATCATGAATAAATAAAATCTTTTTTAAAAAAGAAGCTTATAAAAAAATTAAATAGATTTGTTAAAAAACTTTAATTATAAAGGCAGCCTCGTTCAATAATGTTTTTAACAAGGCAATGTCTAAATCAGGTTGCAAAAGCAGACATTATTACAATTTAGTGGGGAGGGATTACCTGTGAAAATGGTATCCTCTCTCAATTTCAGTAAACTTGTCTACTTGCAGATATATTTTTAGATAAATATACCACCCAAAGCAGACTTTTCATTTTGCATTTGGAAATGTTCATTTAACATTTCATAACCATGTTTTCATGTTACCATGTACCATTTACTACAAAGTTAATTCTCCCTGGATTGGGCATTTGTTTCCAGCTTTTTATAATCACATATAGTGCTCTAATGAACATCTCTGCTTCTTTCTCAGCCTCATAAGAGAACAATTCTAAATAAATACTTCGGGGAAAGTAAGAACTTAAAAAAGTTCTAAAGTAGAACTGTATATTTTCTTTCTTAAAATCTTACTAGGATCCTCTAAAAGTATTTTTTAAAAACTGGCTCTAGGGATCCCTGGGTGGTGCAGCGGTTTAGCGCCTGCCTTTGGCCCAGGGCGCGATCCTGGAGACCCGGGATCGAATCCCACGTCGGGCTCCCTGCATGGAGCCTGCTTCTCCCTCTGCCTATGTCTCTGCCTCTCTCTCTTTCTGTGTGACTATCATAAATAAATAAAAAATTAAAAAAAAAACTGGCTCTATTGAGGTATAATTCACATACCATAAGGATCTTCTAATAAGTTTTTTCAGTCCTCTTTGCTGCTTTTCCTTAGTCCACTTTTCTTTTTGATACAGAATTCCCAATGTGGAAGACTCAGAACATGGGCATATTTAAACCCTCCATTCCCTGAATAGGGTGTTGTTTGGTGACATTAACCAGAAGTACTGTACATACATTGTCAGGTTTGTGCACTGTATGAGCTGTGAGAGCATGCTACCATTGTGGAATGGTGATTCCACAATGGTACCAATGTGCCATCGTTTGATGGCAGTACTGGTGAACCTTTTTTTTTTTTTTTTTCCTTAAGATTTTACTTATTTGAGAGACAGAGTGAGCAGGAGCAGGGGGAGAGGCAGAAGGAGAGAGAAAGGAGAAGCAGACTCCCTGCTGAGCAGGGAAAGACTCTGGGCTTGATCTCAGGACCCAGGGATCATGACCTGAGCTGAAGGCAAACACTTAACTGACTGAGCCATCCAGGAACCCCACTGCTGGACTTTTGGAGAGGGATTTTTTTTTTCTTTAAGTATTTTACTCATCATATTACTGAAATAAATCCTGTGATTTATAGGAAATTCTGCTTCATAGACTTTGGGAACTGTTTACTATAGTTGTAGCACATTTGGCAGAGCTCCTCGAACATTAACACACACACAAATCACTAGAAATTTTGATAAAATGGGATTCTGATTTGGGGTATCTAGATGGGGTTAGATTCTGCAGAGTTAAACCAGGTGGAACAGAAGACTTTAGGTGGCACTCAAATACCACATCCTTAATTACATTGAATGGCATGGTGAGCATTATTTCCCCCCTTATTTTAATTATTTTTATTTTTTATTTTTTTTAAAAAAGTATTTATTTGACAAAGTGAGCGCTTGCACAAGTAGGCAGAGCAGTAGGCGAAGAGAAAGGGAGAAGCAGGCTCTGCACTCAACAGAGAGCCTGATATGGGGCTCTACCCCAGGACCCTGAGATTATAACCTGAACCAAAGGCAGACACTTAACCCTTAACCAACTGACCCACCCAGGCACTGACCCCTCTTTTTTTGTTTTTCAAGATTTATTCATTATTTGAGTGAGAGCCTGAGTGCAGGGGAGTGGGGAGGGGTGGAGGGAAAGGGAGAGAGAAACTCTAAGCTGACCACGCTTCAGCATGGAGCACAGAGCTCAAGCAGGGCTCTGTGTCTGGACCCTGAGATCAGGACCTGAGCTGAAACCAAGAGTTGGACTTAACCTTAGCCGATTGTGCCACCTGGCACCCTGAGCGTTATTCCCTTTTAAACTCATTTAGTTCTTCTGACTGTGTCAAGGAGAATGTTTGTTTGGTTCCTGTCTAACACTTGCTAAGCTGGCTTTCTAACCAGGGGTGATGAGACCTCAGCCCTTAGAGAAGCCACAGTATATAGCTAGAATTTAGTAACGTTGTATGTCCTTATATTTATTTTCATAGTTACCTTCTATTTACAGCAAGTGATACTGATTTTTTATTCATGAAGTGATAAGTTTCTTTTAAAAATAAATTTGGATTAAAAGAAAGATTTAAAGAAAAACCTTGAGTAAATAATAATACAGGTGGTGCATGGAGTTGGTAAAAAAAAAAAAAAAATGTGAAGAGGCAACCCAACGACTGATATCTTGGGCTGTGTGGAAAAAAGGGCCATGAACTTTGGAGCCAGGTAGACCTGGTTTCTGCGTATTTTGCCACTTATTAACTTGGTATGTCATGTTACTTCCCTCTCCCCATCTCAGGATTTTTCTCCTCTAAATTTTTCTCCTCTAAAGCACCTCCTGTGGGCCAGGCACTGTAATGCTTGTCTCTTCTGATCCTCACACAACCCCAAGCAGCAGGGTATTGGTGGTCTTCTCGTTTTACAGATGAGCAAATAGACTGAGAAAGGTGGAGGAACTTGTGCAGAGCCCCAGAGCTCAGGAGGGTAGAATTGGGATGGGGTAACTGGAAGGGCACTAAGGAGGGCACTTGATGGGATGAGCACTCAGTGTCATACTATATGTTGGCAAATTGAATTTAAATTAAAAAAAAAATGGTTTTCAATCTTAGGTGTCCCTGAATCTTTAGTCGAGACCACCTCCCTCTTTAAAATGTAGATTTTGTGCTGGCTCTCTACCCAGTTGAAAGGCAGTCTGATTAAAATGAGAAGTCATTAAGGGAAGCCTGGATGGCTCAAAAGGTTAATAAGCCTCTGACTCCTTTTTTTTTTTTTTTTAAGCCTCTGACTCTTGATTTTGTCTCAGGTCTTGATCTTAGGGTCCTGGGATCGAGCGCAGAGTCTACTTGAGATGTGTTTTCTCCTTTTCCTTCTGCTCCTCCCCTTGTTCATGTGCGCACGGCGCGCACGCTCTCTCTCATAAATAAATAAATAAATAAATAAATAAATAAATAAATAAATAAATCTTTTCTAAGATGAAAAATAAATAAATAAATATTTTTAAAAAAATGAAAAGTCATTGAGTAGAATACACCTATGTTCACTACAGCATTATTCAGAATAGCCAGGAGGTGGTAGTAGTTCAGATGTCCATGCACACACAGGTCAGTAGATTTAAAAAATGTGGCATATACATACAATAGGATATTATTTAGCCTTAAAAAACAAGGCAATCTTGTTCCATGCTACAATAGGGAGGTGGAGTGGTAGTTTCCAGGGGCTGGGGAGAGGGGGAAATGGGGAGTTTTTGTTTGATAGGTATAGAGTTTCAGTCTGGCAAGATGAAAAAGTTCTAGAGATCTGTTGCACAACAATGTGGATGTAATTGACACTACTGAACTGTACACTTAAAAATGGTTAAGAGGTACATTTTATATGAGTGTGGGTTTTTTAAAAGTAAGAAAAAAGAAAAGTAGAAAAAAGAAAAGAAAAAAAAGAAAAAAAGTAGAGAAAAGAAAAAGTAGAAAAAAGAAAAGAAAAAAAAAGCTGTTGGTCAGAAGGCATTTTTTTTTTTTCATTTTGAGAAATTTTAAGCATACATAAAAATAGAATAGTATAATGAACCATGAACCCATTACCCACCTCTAGCAGTTATCAGCACATGGCACTTCTGTTCTACCAATAACCTCCCATCCAACCCGCCCCACTCTGGTTTATTGTGATCCCAGACAGCACAGAACTTTATCTGAAAGCACTTTTATATGTATGCCTAAAAGTAGGAACTTTCTTTAAAAAAAAAACACCATCTGGGATCCCTGGGTGGCTCAGCGGTTTAGCGCCTGCCTTTGGCCCAGGGTGTGATCCTGGAGCCCTGGGATGGAGTCCCACGTTGGGCTCCCGGCATGGAGCCTGCTTCTCCCTCCTCCTGTGTCTCTGCCTCTCTCTCTTTCTATGTCTATCATAAATAAATGAATAAATAAATCTTTAAAAAAAAAAAACAAAACACCATCTTCACACCTAAAAAAAGTAATAATAATTCTTTAACGTCATCTAATATCCAGTGTTCAAATGCCGTTGGTTGTTTCATACATTTTGTAATAGTTGGTTCATATGAATCAAGTTCCAAAAAGGGCCCCAGTCAAGCACCAAGTGTTATATTTGGTTGATTTTAAGTGTCTTACATCAACAGAGTGTACATTTTTAGCAGAGAAACATCTTTGTTTCTTTCCTGGCTTAGTACATGCAATGAGAAGTCCCTGGCAGGAAGGCTTTTCCAGCTTCATAGCCTCGTGGTGGTTATGAGTGTAAGTTCTATATGTTAAGTGGGTATAGACAACAGGGTGCACTGGTATTGGGGGGATTAGTGAGACAGTGGGGAAAGGGAGCAAGATGGCACCCTCTATCAAAAAGGAACATGTATAGCTTTACACCTCTGGGAATGGATCCTGCTAACTACTCCTCCCTGTAGTTAAAGGTCTATGTTCAGGATATTCACTGTAGCATTGTTTATAGTACCAGAAGACCAGAAACCATGAAAAAATCCCTTAGTAGCAAAATAATCAAATACATTATAAATTTATTTTATTTTATTTTAAGTAAACCCTACACCACTGTGGGGCTGGAACTCTTGACCCTGAGATCAAGAGTTGCATGCTCTGCTGACTCAGCCAGTCAGGTGCCCCATCAAATATGTTATAAAGCAACTACACCATGACATCTGGGCAGCTGTTTAAAGGAGGAGGTGGTACAGAGTTTGCCTCAATGATCTATAAAGTAAGATGGAGAATGTTACATAGTATACTTCCACTTTATTTTTAAAAAGGGGGGGAAGAAAAAATGGTGGGAGAACAATACAGATACATTAATGCTTGCAAATGCATTGAGTATCTCCCCAAGGCGTAGGAAGAATATTACTTGTTTATTGTATACTTACCTGTACAGCTTGAATTGTTTTAATCTATGCATATATTGATGCAGACATATATATGTGTGTATTAAGAATAAGTTCATATGGGCAGCCTGGTGGCTCAGCGGTTTAGCACTGCCTTCAGCCCAGGGCCTAATCCTGGGAACCCAGGATCGAGTCCCGTGTCGGGCTCCCTGCATGGAGCCTGCTTCTCCCTCTGCCTGTGTCTCTCATGAATAAATAAATAAATAAATAACTCTTAAAAAAATAAAGAATAACTTCATATGTAGGTCTTTAAATAAGATAAGCCTAGATTTGAATCCTGACTGTTCTACTTAATTATTGTGAGACCTTGAGCAAAAAATTTCTCTGAACCTCCCATTCTTATTTTTAAAATAAGGCTAATACTATGGCTCCTAAAGTGATTTTGAGGATTAGATTAGGAATAAACATGAAACTCTTGCTAAACTATGAGTTGTGACTATTAAATACAACAAAACCCCAAACCTACACTGATTCTAATGAGAAGTATCCTCTAGATTTTTTTTTAAGATTTTTATTTATTTATTCACAAGAGACACAGAGAGAGAGGCAGAGAGAGAGAGAGAGAGAGAGGCAGAGACACAGGCAGAGGGAGAAGCAGGCTCCATGCAGGGAGCCTGACATGGGACTTGATCCTGGGTCTCCAGGATCACACCCTGGGCTGCAGGTGTCACTAAACCGCTGAGCCACCAGGGCTGCCTATCCTCTAGATTTGAATATATTTTTATGAATGTCTCACAATTGGATTACACCCCCCCTCAAATAAAAAGAAAAAGGATTTTTCCCTCATCTTTCCCCCCCCTCGATCAATGCTTTCTTTGTTTGCCTGTTTGGGTTATCATCCCTCGTGCCCATTTGAATTCAGGGCAGGAATTTATTTGTTCATGTTTCTTGTATGTGACCTTTGTAGGTTTCTCTCCAGATAAGTAGACTGTCTTCCTAAGATACTTAACCTGAAATCAAGGTGCTAGACATTTTTCCCCCAAAGAAAAAAAAGCTTTGGGACGCCTGGGTGGCTCAGTGGTTGAGCATCTGCCTTCGGATCAGGGTGTGATCCTGGAGTCCCGGGATCAAATTCCACATTGGGGTCCCTGCATGGAGCCTGCTCCTCCCTCTGCCTGTGTTTTTGCCTCCCTCTCTGTCTCTCTCATGAATAAATAAATAAAATCTTAAAAAAAAAATAGCTTTATTGCTGTCCTCCCACTTGATTATAAGAAACAAAATATATGCACCTATCAAAAAGGCCAGAGAAAGAAAAAAAAATCACTTGCAAGCTCACTCCCTAGATCAATGTTGTTTGCATTCTATGAGTGTTCATTACACATCTTATGCTAGGCTAAGCACTGAGCATTTATTAGTTTATGTAATCCATAGACTATTTCTTTAAGGTACGTGTTATTTTTAAAAATATTTTATTTATTTATTCATGAAAATCACACAGAGAGAGGCAGAGACCTAGGCAGAGGGAGAAGCAGGCCCCCCACAAAAAGCCCTGAGCTGAAGACAGACACTCAACTGCTAAGCCACTGAGGTGTCCCAAGATAGGTGTCATTAACTGCATTTTATGTAAGAAACTATGAATTATGTAACTTTCTCAAGATTTTGTAGCTAAGGGATCCCTGGGTGGCGCAGCGGTTTAACGCCTGCCTTTGGCCCAGGGCGCGATCCTGGAGACCCGGGATCGAATCCCACGTCGGGCTCCCGGTGCATGGAGCCTGCTTCTCCCTCTGCCTGTGTCTCTGCCTCTCTCTCTCTCTCTCTCTGTGTGCCTATCATAAATAAATAAAAAATAAAAAAAATTAAAAAAAAAGATTTTGTAGCTAAGTGGCAGTGCAGAAATTCAAACCGTCTTGTTGAACACTAAAGTTCATGCTTTTAACCCTGACTTTACACTCTTTACTCCACATCTTTCTCTGCACATGTGCATGTCCACATGTAAACATAAATCACATCATAATAACTCTTCTGTTTGGTAGTCTGCTTTTTTTCACTCAGCAAAATGTCATGAACATCTTCCTATAAGTAAATACCTAGAGGTGTATTGTCATTTTAGTGATTGCATAATTTCCCACTGTAGAGATGTATCTTAACCAATCCTTTATTGATGAGTATTTAGGTGGTTAGAGATGGTACTGTAAATCATTATAGACATATATGTACATCTTGCACATATATTCGGTTATTGATATCCTTAAAATAATTCTAAAAAATGGGAGTGGCTGTTTCCAGGGATTATAACATTTTGAGTATTACATTTCAATGGATTGATCAAGATATTGATTACTCAATTCTTCTCAAATAGTCTATGCCAGTTTGAGAAGCTACGGCTCTCATATGTACCATATGTATATATGTACCATAAGGGACAGTTTACAGGATTTTAGACAGTTTGCACAACTGTCTGGCTATAAACATTGCCTGTAATAACAACAGACTATATTTAATTAGTCTAGTATTTTGACATCTTTGCTTTAAATGCTTTTAGGGCTGAGGCTACCTAACAGGCCACAATGACATTAGAATGTTAAAGATGCCATTACCATCGACCTCATGGAAGCTCTTTTATGACACTTAACCATAAAGTTGAGATAAGTACTTTTACTTCTAGGGCCCTTTGTTCATCAAGTAAAACATTTTTTCCTTTTTTTTTTTTTTTAAAGTTACTTATTTATTTTTATAAGTAATCTCTACACCCAGTGTGGGGCTCAGACTCATGATCCCGAGATCAAGAGTCACACGCTCCGACTGAGCCAGCCAGGCATCCCAAAGCATTTTTATTACCTTATATTTATGGTGATCCGTGAAACTAGATAGATGAAAAGAAGAAAAGGATGAATTTTAACATCTGGATATTAGTTTACTAATTAATTTCACAAGATTTTTCCATTTCATTTTCCCCCTAATTTTATTTTTCTGATCACACAATATATTCCCACGACTTAAAACTCAAGAGGTCCAAGGGGTATACATGCAAAGTCTCCCTCCTACTCTTGGCCCTCACCAGACAGCTCTTTCCCTACAGGCAACTGGTATTGGTATCTGGCTCATGAATATCCCTTCAAATATATTTTATGCATATATGAGCAAATATAGAAGTGTTCCCTCAACACAAATCTATGTCCTTTTTAAAGTTCTGCAGGGCAATGATGTTATTTTTCAAAAGGAGATGAATAATCTTGCTTTAAAAATTATGTAACTCACATTTTGATAACTGGCCATTATGGGAACAAGAGGCCTAGAATTGGACTTGCTCTCTAGGGGTAGTTCAGGGATTGCAAATAAGGAGTCATAGTACTTCAACCCAATTAGCGGCCATTGTGAGAGAGTGGTGTTGATGGTGATGAGGTGGATACACAGTAGAAGCAGCTGCTTCCCCTGAGAGAAACTTGCACAGGGAGTTGTTTTGGGCTAGTTAATAGGGAGTTGCTTTATCTTCTTGCCTGAGAGTTGCAGTGTTTTTTCAGATGGCCCATGTGATCTGTGGCTTTAGCTGCCTTCCAGATACTCTGAGTCCTTGAACTTCAGGCCAGGCGGTTGGCAGGTGGTTGCCTGGTATGATCTTAGAGGACACTGTGTTGGAATGCATTGATTAAAGATGCATTAGTATGCACTCTGCGCCTGCAGATTGCTCCTCCTTGCAGGGGTGTTTCTGGTGAATTGCCAGACCTTTATTTTTTCCCATTTGAAGATACCACATGCTCATGAAAGAATATTTGGAAAATACAGGATTGTTGAGGAAGCAGGGGAAATCACCTATAGTCCCATCATCCAAAATGGACCACTGTTGATGTTTTCATGTGTCTTATTTTTAGAAAATTGTGATTGTATGCATTCAACTTTGTAAACTGCTTTATGATAAGCATTTTCCATGTCATTATAGAACCTTGGTAAATGTCATTTAAAAAGATGGGCTAGGGCAGCCCTGGTGGCTCAGCGGTTTAGCGCCGCCTTCAGTCCAGGGTGTGATCCTGGAGACCCTGGATCAAGTCCCACGTCGGGCTCCCTGCATGGAGCCTGCTTCTCCCTCTGCCTCTCTCTCTCTCTGTCTCTCTCTCTCTGTGTCTCTATGAATAAATAAATAAAATCTTAAAAAAAAATAAAAAGATGGGCTAGCATGGCGAGCCTTTCTAATCAGATCATATGTACATGAATTTGGTTATAGATAGAGATGCCTATAGGAGCCAGGCAGGAAGTACAAATGGGCAAAGCATGCCAGGAGTGAGACAGTAGGGAGCAGGTTTGGGGAGGATTGGAGAGGTCAGGTCCTCCAAAGAGGCAGCTGTTTCTCAGCTCCCGTTGCTGCCAGTTAGGGCATGGGCCAGCGGTTGTCAGATATTACCATTCTTTAAGAAAAGCAAAAAACTTTGTTTCTTAAAATGTAAAATTGGGCAGCCCTGGTGGCTCAGCGATTTAGCGCCTGCCTTTAGCCCAGGGTGTGATCCGAGACCTGGGATCGAGTCCCACATTGGGCTCCCTGCATGGAGCCTGCTTCTCCCTCTGCCTGTGTTTCTGCCTCTCTCTCTCTGTCTCTGTGTGCGTGTGTCTCTAATAAATAAATAAATAAATAAATAAAATCTTTAAAAAAAATAAATAAAATGTAAAATTGGTAGGTTTTTGTTTTTGAGAAAATTTTGAACATTCAGAGAATATGAGAAACAATCAGAATTGACAGCTGTTTACATTTTCTCTTACTTTCTTCAAACCTCTTTTCCCTGTTTTTGTTTTGTTTTGTTTTTTAAGTATACTTTACTCCCAATGTGGGGTTCAAACTCGCAATTGTGAGATTAAGAGCTGCATGCTCCACCAACTAAGCCAGCCAGGTGTACCTCCCTGTTTGTTTGCTTTTTTTTTTTTTAAATAGAAATGATAAAATATTACAGATAAAAGTGAAATATCCTTCCCATTTTTTTAAAAAGATTTTATTTATTCATAAGAGACACAGAAAAAAAAAATAAGAGACACAGAGAGAGAGGCAGAGACACAGACAGAGGGAGAAGCAGGCTCCATGAAGAGAGCCCAACATGGAACTCCATCCCAGGTCTCCAGGATTACGCCCTGGGCCAAAGGCAGGCGCCAACCTGCTGAGCCACCTGGGCTGCCTAATCCTTCCCATTTTTAATCCCATTCTCCACCTCTCCCTCTCCCCAGTTTGGGCAGCTGCTATCATAAGTTGTTTTGTATCTTTCTATCCCATTTTTTAATACTTACATATAAGTAAATGCAACTCCACGGGCACCATATTTATAAATTTTTAATCATAATTATCACTCTGCACTTGCTTTTTCATTCAGCCTGTTTATTTATCCATGTAAATATATATGTCTAATTCAAAGTTGGCAGACTTTTTCTATAAAAGATTAGGCAGTAAATATTTTAGGTTTTGTGAGCCAGACTGTCTCTGTTACAGCTACTCAACTCTGCCATTTTATAACTAGTGCAGCCATAGATAATATGTAATATGTAAACAAAGGGGTATGACTATGTTCCAATAAAATTATATTTACAAAAACAGACTGTGGGCTGCATTTGGCCCATGGGCTATAGTTTGCTGACCCCTGCTCTAATTTATTCCTTTTACCTACTGAATTGTATAGTGTCTATGATATGATTTTGCCATATGTTATCTTTCAATTCCCCTGCAAATAGATTTTTAAATTTTTTTAAAGATTTATTTATTCATTAGAGATGGAGAGACACAGAGGCAGAGGGAGAAGCAGGCTCCATGCAGGGACCCGATGTGGGACTCAATCCCGAGGCTCTGGGATCACGCCCTGAGCCGAAGGCAGACGCTCAATCGCTGAGCCACCCAGGCATCCCTGAAAATAGATATTTAGGTTGTTTCCAGTTTTTCTATTTTAACATGCTGCTGGAAGCATCCTTGTCCATGTTTCCTTGTGTACAGCGTGAAGGTTTTTCACTAAGACATACATGTAAATACAAGTGGAATTTCTGAGCTTTTTTTTTTAAAGATTTTATTTATTTAGTCATGAGAGACACAGGGAGAGAGAGACAGAGGCAGAGACACAGGCAGAGGGAGAAGCAGGCTCCATGCAGGAAGCCTGACGTGGGACTCCATCCCGGGTCTCCAGGATCACAACCTGGGCTGAAGGCAGTGCTAAACTGCTGAGCCACCTGGGCTGCTCTGAGATTTTTTTTTTTTTTTTAAACAAATAAAATGGTCCAAATAAAATATTTCAGGTAGAATGTGATGAGTTTGTGACTTCTGTCCCAGAATTTTTATAGGAAGCCAATAGTTAGTAAGAATCCAATCCACACCTGGTTCTAGAATTTGAGGTAAGACTCCGTGACAACTAGCAAAGGTAAAGGTGCATTAATCCAAATATAAGAGCTGGAGAATGATCTGGAAGAGTGTCATTGCCATGAGAAATGTGTAACTGATTTCCTCAGTGGACAAAAGAGGTGAAGTTGGGGAGAAACTCGGTTTTTCATGTGTAGTGGTCAAACAGTGGTTGTTGGAATGACAGGTTCTAACAGAAAAGGTATTCAGGATGAAGGTGACGAGCTGCTGACCTGTGGTTGCTTTTTTCCTGGCAATACTGTGAGTTCCTTTAAAGATTTATCACTGTAATTAGACCCGCTAGAAGGAGAGTAAGGAAGGTAATAAAGTAAAGAAAGAGTGTCAGGGCATCCTTCCAAGAAAACCCTCTCCTTTGAGGAGGACCCAGAGCAAGTTTTTAAGCCCTGGTGGCAGGAAATTAAATTAGCCCATCTTCCTGAAGCACTACGTCAATAATACATGACTAGTGCAGTGGAGCTCAGTGAGCTCTGAAAAGAAATGGTGTTCTGTGTTCTGAGTTGAGATTTAATTAAGGGGACGCAGGCTTTGGGAATTCTTTCTTTTTAAAACATTTTAAACATGATTGTAGGTCATTATCATTCCTTTGTTTTTATCGTTTTGGAGAGCTCAAAAAACATACGGTGCCCTAACACAAGCAGCTGAATGTCAAGGTCACCCTGCTGCAGGTTTTTTTTTTTTTAAACAAGCTTGGGGCCTCATTGTTTTGATAGGTAAAAACTGCCTCTTCAGGGGTGTGCAATGCAGAAAAATTGGTCTCTCCACTGACACATTCTCCACTTAACCCCCTCACATTTCTTTCTTTTTTTTTCTTTTAAGTTTTATTTATTTAAGTAATCTCCACCCAAAGTGGGGCTCAAATTCATGACCCTGAGATCAAGAGTTGCAGACTCTACCAGCTGAGCCAGCCAAGCATCCCCTCATTCCCACCCCTTATGTTTCTTACACTGGGTCTAGGACTTTGTGTAAACCATCCCATGCGCAACAGCAGAGGCCTCCCCACAGGAGGCTCAGGGGGCTGGGGTTTGAGCCTGGCACCTGGACAGCTTTTGCAGGTCTCTGCTGACATGGAGGTAGAGATAGGCAAGGGATCGACTGCAGTGGTAGCCTGGGGACCATTGCCCCAGAAAAGAAAGGGAGACACAGTAAACAGACTGGCCATTCTAACATCTCGTTCTTTCTTATCATTAGTTAAAATTGTAATAGCATGTTGAAGGTGAGGAATGAGGGACTCTCTTTTACATGGTTGTCCTTAAATGGCTTGAGCTTCACTTCTAATTGAACACTGATTAGGTATTTGGGTCTCAGTTTAATCGATTTTTTTTAGGATGACAACTACAAACTGAACAAGAGAATAAAAGGACTCACCAATAATCTGGAATGACCCTTTGGCAAGGGTTTTGGATGAATCTGTATCAGTTCATTTTAATCCAGCTTTATATTAGTTCATAAAGTATCTCCACCTTTGTAAGTACCTCTGAGTCTCACAATCATCCATAAGGAAGGAGAATTATCCCTGTTTTACCAATTTTACAGAAAATGGGTTCCAGGAGGGTTAGAGGTCTTCTAGCTCTTTATTCTATATATTTTTTTTTTAAAGATGGGTCTTTTTTTTTTTTTTTTAAGATTTTTATTTATAGACACACAGAGAGAGGCAGAGACACAGGCAGAGGGAGAGGGAGAAGCAGGCTCCATGCAGGGAGCCCGATGTGGGACTCGATCCCGGGTCTCCAGGATCTGCAGGCGGCGCCAAACCGCTGCACCACCGGGGCTGCCCTAGCTCTTTATTCTAGACATTATTTTATTACCTATAACAACTAGAGAAGTATAGAAAGTAACTTTTCATGTGTCCATGTGCTTAGCAGCAGCAGGATTTTTAATAAAAGCTTAATGGGGGAATATATTGACTATTTTTATTATCTACAGCACAAAAGCCATAGACTGGCCTATCACTGCCTCTCATTCTCCCATTCCTTTGTTGGCAGGGAATAGGTCACCCTCACAACTAAAAAGAAATTGTTAAAAATAAATAAATAAATAAATAAATAAATAAATAAATAAATAAATAAATAAATAAATAGATAGAAATTGTTAGCACTGTCCTGAGTGTTTATTAAAATTACAAATGCAGGGATCCCTGGGTGGCGCAGCGGTTTAGTGCCTGCCTTTGGCCCAGGGCGCGATCCTGGAGACCCGGGATCGAATCCCACGTCAGGCTCCCGGTGCATGGAGCCTGCTTCTCCCTCTGCCTGTGTCTCTACCTCTCTCTCTCTCTCTGTGACTATCATAAATAAAAAATTTAAAAAAAAAATTACAAATGCATCTATCCTGTGAACCAGCAGTTGTACATTTAGAAATTTATCTTATAGGTATATTTTCCCACATGTGAAAGGATGCGGACCTAGTTTTTTTCACAGTAAAATATCAGAAACAGCTTAAGTGCTAAGATTGTGATTAAATTGTGACACTTCCATGCAATGGAATATTTTGCTGCTGTCAAAGAATAAGGTAGCTATATATTTATTGAGGAAACAAATTCCAAGATATGTTGTCTAGTGAGGAAAAGCAATATGCAGGACACTGTGTTATTACTGAGTATAACATTCTATGCTTGTGTTAAAAAGGAGGAGGTAAGTATGTATTAGTACGTATTTGCTTGCTATGCGTGAACTAGCTCAGGAAGATTAAAAATCTAATAATGCTTGCCTCGTGGACAGGGACCTGAGTGGCTAGAGAAGGAGAGGGACTTTTCACTAAAGAGGTCACTGAATTGAGAAGCAGGCAAATTATTTGTTAAAAAACAAAAAATGCCCCACACTGAGGGTTTTAGGAATTTGGGGTCCTCATATGTACCTCTTCTTCACTCTGATCTGCTTGCTTGCTACCCCTTCCCAAAGGACCCATTTAATCATCCTTTCTTCTGCTCCCTGAGTTTTCCAGCACCAAATGAAGTTATCATTTTTGTTTTTACTTAAAAAATTTTTTCTTTTAAAGATTTATTTGTTTATTTTAGGGGTGGGGGAGGACAGAAGGAGAGGAGAGAGATTCTCCAGCAGACTCCGTGCTTAGCACAGAGAGCCCCACATGAGGCTTGATCTCACAACCCTGAGATTACTACCTGAGCTGAAATAAAGAGTCAGTTGCTTAAGACCAACAGCCACACAGGCGCCTCTACTTAAAAAAAAAAAAAAAAAAAAAGGAACACCTATTTTCTTTCTTTCTTTCTTTCTTTCTCCTTTTTTTTTTTTTTTTTTTTTTTTTAGATTTTATTTATTCATGAGACACAGAGAGAGGAGGCAGAGACACAGGCAGAGAGAGAAGCGGGCTCCATGCAGGCAGCCTGACATGGGACTCGATCTGGGGACTCCAGGATCATGCTCTGAGCCAAAGGCAGATGCTCAACCACTGAGCCACCCAGGCGTTCCTAACACCTATTTCTTATTTGAATTCAAGTTGTATTCAATTTGTTGGTTGCATAGGTGCTTTCTGTGTAATGTATTACACCACGTCCTCAATTATTTGCATACATTTTGCACAAGCCATAGTTTATGATTTTAGAATGGAAGAGTCTTGTTGGCACAAGATAGGAAATCCAGACAGTACAAATGAGTGTACTGTGACATTTTCTCTCTCTTGACCTGAGAATCCTCTAGGCCCACAGTTTCCCTGCTGAGACTGCCACTGGTACCACTTTTATATGCATACTTCTAATAATATTGTTTTGCATATCAAACATAAACGTATATGCATATATTCCCCAGCTTACGCACCATGCTTTTTTTTTTTTTTTAATTCTGAGCTTTGGCTTCACCAGCTTTTTTTTTTTTTTTAAAGATTTTATTTATTTATTCATAGAGACACAGAGAGAGAGAGAGGCAGAAACACAGGCAGAGGGAGAAGCAGGCTTCATACAGGGAACCCGATGCGGGACTCGATCCCGGGTCTCCAGGATCACACCCTGGGCTGCAGGCGGCGCTAAACTGCTGCGCCACCGGGGCTGCCCCACGCACCATGTTAACAGTACTATACACCCTGTTCCTCATCTACTTTTTTCATGTAGCAGTATATCTTAATATAGGGTTACATTTATTTATTTTTATTTTTTAAAAGATTTCAGAGAGCGCGCAAGCATGTGAGTACAAGCAGAGGGAGTGGCAGGCAGAGGCAGAGGGAGAAGCAGGCTCCTTGCAAAGCAGAGAGCCAGACTCGGGGCTCAATCCCAGAACCCTGGGATCATGACCTGAGCCTAAGGCAGATGCTTCGCTGACTGAGCCACCCAGGCACCCTGAGGGTTACAATTAGACTAGCAAGCACATTCTTTTCAGTAAATGCACAGGATTCCACTATGTATGTGTTTTTACATATATATTTAATTTATTCAGTCAAGCCCCTCTTGATGGGAATTGGGGTGGTCCACAGTCTGTTGCTACCACAAATGATGCCACACAAGTATCCTTCTATCTGTTGGATAAATTCTTAGAAATACAAATGCTACATCAAAAGGTATTGCTAGATAGTTCCACATTGCTCCCTGAAGAGGTTGTAGTAGTTCAACAGGACATAAGGCTATCCAGGCTTTTACAAGATTTCTAGCTGCTGCAACCTGGAATCTAAGATAAAGTATCAGTCAAAGGGAGGACAAGCTCGTTTACACTACTGGTGGACTAAAGTTTTTACTTTTCCCACTGAAGCTCATTAAGATCCTGTGAAGAAATACAGTGTGTATTACAGTAAATGTAGCTGTCAGAAGGTTAGCAAGATGAAGGTGACAGTCCTCAGTAACAACTGTACTGTCCTTACTTACTTTTGCTTTTTTTTTTTTAGGACCTTAGCATCCTGAGACATTTTGGATTCTTAGCCCTCAAGGTTGACCCGGTCAGAGTTCATCATGTCAAAGTTAAAAAGCTCAGAGTCAGTCAGGGTGGTGGTTCGCTGTCGGCCCATGAATGGCAAGGAAAAGGCTGCTTCATATGATAAGGTGGTGGATGTGGATGTGAAGCTGGGGCAGGTGTCAGTGAAGAACCCCAAAGGAGTGGCCCATGAAATGCCCAAGACCTTCACCTTTGATGCAGTGTATGACTGGAATGCCAAGCAGTTTGAACTCTATGATGAGACGTTCCGACCACTTGTGGACTCTGTCCTGCAGGGTTTCAATGGGACGATTTTTGCCTATGGACAAACTGGGACTGGGAAAACCTACACGATGGAAGGAGTCCGTGGTGACCCTGAGAAAAGAGGAGTTATCCCTAACTCATTTGACCACATCTTCACCCATATCTCTCGATCCCAGAATCAACAGTACCTTGTCAGGGCTTCTTACTTAGAGATCTACCAGGAAGAGATCCGAGATCTGCTCTCAAAGGATCAGACCAAAAGGCTTGAGCTCAAAGAGAGGCCTGACACTGGAGTGTATGTGAAAGACCTGTCCTCCTTTGTCACCAAGAGTGTGAAGGAAATAGAACATGTGATGAACGTGGGGAACCAGAACCGCTCGGTTGGTGCTACCAACATGAACGAGCACAGCTCACGCTCTCATGCAATTTTTGTGATCACCATTGAGTGCAGTGAGGTGGGCCTTGATGGAGAAAATCATATCCGTGTAGGGAAATTGAACCTTGTGGATCTCGCTGGCAGCGAACGGCAAGCCAAGACTGGTGCACAAGGAGAGAGACTCAAGGAAGCGACCAAGATCAATCTGTCCCTCTCAGCCTTAGGTAATGTCATCTCTGCCCTGGTGGATGGGAAAAGCACTCACATTCCTTATCGGGACTCAAAGCTGACCAGGCTCCTCCAAGATTCTCTTGGTGGCAATGCTAAAACTGTGATGGTAGCCAACGTGGGACCTGCCTCGTACAATGTAGAAGAGACTCTGACCACTCTGAGATATGCCAACCGTGCCAAAAACATTAAGAACAAGCCAAGGGTCAATGAGGACCCAAAAGATGCCCTCCTTCGAGAATTCCAGGAAGAGATTGCTCGGCTCAAGGCCCAGCTGGAAAAACGGTCCATTGGCAGGAGGGAAGAGGCGAGAGAAGCGGAGGGAAGTGGTGGCAGTGGTGGGGGCGGGGAGGAGGAGGAGGAGGAGGGAGAAGAGGGTGAGGAGGAAGGGGATGATAAGGATGATTACTGGCGGGAACAGCAAGAAAAACTGGAGATTGAGAAGCGGGCCATTGTAGAGGACCCACAGCTTGGTTGCAGAGGAGAAGATGAGGCTGCTGAAGGAGAAGGAGAAGAAGATGGAGGACCTGCGGCGGGAGAAGGATGCTGCTGAGATGCTGGGTGCCAAAATCAAGGTACCAAACCCTTCCCAGGCCCTTTCTTTTGGTGCTTTCTGTTTTATCAAAAAAATGGCACGAGGATGATGTTCCTTTCAAGTATTACATTCCCCAACAGCTCCATGGGGTCCAGTGTCCAGTAAACATTTGTCAAGTTGACATAAAAATCATTTCTTCAAGTTTATACTGAACCTGTAGGAGGAATAATGTTTACCTACAGGCAAGGTGTAAAAAGCAGCAACAACACCGACGCCCATGGGTCCCCCAGCCAGTGTGAGAAGTATGATGTAATCCATATCTTAATAAGCTCTTTGTGCCTCCCTCCCCCACAGGGTAGCCCTTGTTTTGGATTTGATGCTTATTGTTTCCTGACTTTTCTTTATAGTTTTTTCATATATGTCTATGTCTCTAGAAAAAGACAGTTTTCATTTCACATCATTTTGTACCTCTTTATAAATGGAATCTCACCTGCTGCGGTTTGCTTGATCAACTTTATGTAATGAGATTTGTCCATATTGATGCTTGTTGCTGTGACTCATTCATTATTACTGCTCTGAGAAGTGTGTGGTATTCCATTCTCCTCATAGTGGGTTATTTCCATTTTTTTGTTATGGGTGTTTTAGTGCTTGGCTCCAAGAGAACATATATATGAGCAAGAATTTCTTACCTGGTGCCATTAGGTCCTTGGGTACATGCAGCCCAATTTTATTAGATAATCAAAAGTTGTTTTTGGCCATGTGAATTGAAGCTTCTACACAGTGTGAACTCTGATTGCTCCTTGTCCTTAACCACCACTTGTGACTTACCGCCTTAATTTTCTTTCTTTCTTTCTTTCTTTCTTTCTTTCTTTCTTTCTTTCTTTCTTCTTTTTCTTCTTTCTTTCTTTCCTTCCTTCCTTCCTTCCTTCCTTCCTTCCTTCCTTCCTTCCTTCCTTCCTTTCTTCTTCTTTCTTTCTTTCTTTCTTCCTTCCTTCCTTCCTTCCTTCCTTCCTTCCTTCCTTCCTTCCTCTTTCTTCCTTCCTTCCTTTCTTTCTTTCTTCTTTCTTTCTTTCTTTCTTTCTTTCTTTCTTTCTTTCTTTCTTTCTCTTTCTTTTCTTGATTTTATTTATTTATTTGAGAGACAGAGACAGCAGCAGAGAGCACAAGTGGGAAGAGAGGGAGAAGCAGGCTCCCCGCTGAGCAGGGAGCTCACTGTGGGACTCAATCCCATGACCCAAGCTGAAGGCAGACACTTAACTGACTGAGCCCCCCAGGTGCCCTTGCCTTAATTTTCCTATGTCTGATGTATATAAAATGGCATCTCATGTTGAGGTTTTGTGCATGTCTGTTTGAACTCACCACCCTGAGATCAAGACCTGAGTTTGAGATCGAGAGTCAGATGGCTTAACTGACTGAGCCATCCAGGCATCCCTCATTGTGATTCTAATATGCAGTGCCCCAACCATACAAGATACAGAACAATTCCATCACCCCCCAAATGCTCCTTTATAGTCAACCCCCTCCCTCAACTTCCAACCCCTGTGAGACAGTGGCTGACTAACATTCTAGAGTGTGGAGACTCCTGTATATTTTCCTTCTGGTGCCAGTATGCTATTCTATCAGGTGTCTGGACTCGGGGCTGCCACAGGGCTTTACTGGCAGAGGAGAGGACAGAGCTAGCCCTGGAAATCTGAGGATGACTGCTGCCTGACCACAAGCCAGAACGGCTCTGAGGTTTTGGGTTATTTCCTAGTGAATTTATATGAACTCTGATTTCAACTCTCAAATGTATCCTTGTTTATTAATTTAAAAATGACCAGTGAGTTCTTTGTTGCCTCCCCTTTCCCCACTGTATGAAGCTGTCCTTTATCTGTGACTCCATAGTAGCTCTTTTCACAGAGCCAGTTTCTATATTACTTCAGAGGCAGGAGTCCTTTCCAGAGCTTTAAAGACCTGATGTGAAAATGGAGTCCTATACAACACAATTAGGAGATCACTTTGTTCCAGCGAGGGGCTTATTGTGGAATTCCTTAATGTCAGATGCCACTTCCTCCCCTCCTTATTTCTGCACTTGAAGTGTAATGGGTATGCCCATGTTTGATGCACATGCTGCTTTTTAGGATCATGTCTGTTATTCAAGCCCAGGAATACCCAGACTCTTTAAACAAACTGGGTTATTTGGGCAATTCTTGGAGGACAAGTGGGGCAGGACTCAGTATTACCTCAAGGTTACTGAATCTCTTAAGACATTTTTGTTTATGGGAAAATGATATTACTTCTGTTTCTCGAAATCTCTGGATGCTGTAAAATCATAGGACAAAAGTATTTTAGAGCTGGAAGGAGTGTGTGTGGGGGGGTGAGGGCAGTTAGTAATCCAGTCCAACCACATCATTTTGAAAGAAGAGGAAACAGACCCAAGGGTTCGCTGAAAGATGGCAGCAGGGATACTGTTAATTTTTAAAGTTTCTTAAAAGCAAGGTTATAGAGTTTTTGGATTCTGTGTTTTTCTTTTTTAAGATTTTATTTATTTATTTGAGAGAGTAAGTGAGAGAGAGAGAGTGCACAAGAGAGATGAAGGGCAGTGGGAGGAACAGACTCCCTGATGAGCAGGGAGCCCCATGTGGGACTATATCCCAGGACCCTGGGATCACAACCTGAGCTGAAGGCAAGTGCTTAACCAACAAAGCCACCTCGGCACCCCTTGATTTTGTGTTTTCAGGTGCAAATCCTTCCAATGGCTTTCGTCACCATCTGAATGCTCACAGTGTCCCATCTGTTGAGCCAGTTCAGAGCTGTCTCCTAACTTTCTAGCCTAAATAGTCTCTGCCTATTGGACATTTCCAGAGATGGCCACGGCCACCCAGAACCTGTTCCTGCCTGCCTTTCTCAGTCAAGCCAGACCCCCTAGGAATTATCCTGCTAGCTGTCCCTTGATCCCCCTTATAGCCCAGTCAGTCCCAAGGCCTCTGAATCCTGTGCCATCGGATCAGAACTCTTGCACCCAAACACTTTGCTCTCTCCCACCATTACTGCCCCAACCCAGGCCTGGATCCTCAAAACAGCCTCCTGGTGGTTTCCCCTCCACCCGGCCTGCCCTTTTCCAGTTATTCTTCCTGTGGAGGGAGAAGAATGTTTCTAAAACACAAATCTGACCATGTACCCTATGCTCCAAGAACAGTCATTGTGATCCCTATGGTTCTCAGGATCAATTTCAGTCTCTCTTAACAGGGCTTTGATGTTTTTAGATTGACCCTTGATTGCTTTGCCAACTTCATGCATCACCACTTCCTACCCTACCTTCTCACACATGATTTTTTTTTTTTTTTTAAGATTTTATTTATTTGAGAGAAAGAGACAGGGCATGTGTGAGCAGGAGGAGGGGCAGAGGGAGAAGGAGAGAGTGAATCTCAAGTAGACTCCTTGCTGAATGAGGAGCCCAGCATGGTACTTAATCCTGTGACCCTGAGATTGTGACCTGAGTTGACATTGTGAGTCAAATGCTTAACCAACTGAGCCACCCCTGCATTTTTTCTCTTAGCTAATTCCTATTTTTACTTCAGCACGCTTGAGATGGGAAGCTTTTCTCAATTTCCTCCAAAAGCCTGGATTCTCTTCCTCCCCTATGCCTCTCCCATATTACTCTTTTCCTCCTGATGGTGTCTGACTCCATAGGGTAAGAACCTGCTTACTTGTCTGTGGCCCTCAGTGGACTCTTCAGCTTTGTGATTTGTATTCAGTTGCATCTCTAGCACCCAGCACATAGGAAGTGCTCCATAGGTTTTAAGTAGGGTCAATACACTAAAACCAAAAAGAAAAAAAAATTATTTTAAAAGAAAGCTGGAAAAAAAAAAAAGAAAGCTGAAATTCCTCTCTGCCTGGAGAAGCTGTATCTTCAGTGTTTCTAAGGTAAAGCCCCAGTGGAGCCACCTCAGCCCCACCCCAGTGATGGTAAGGACGCTGCTGAGCACAATCTGTTTTCCCCCAGAGTTCACCCCTTTGGCTTAGTCCCGAGCTCCTTATGTTTTACAGGCTGCCCTGTGAGGAGATATGTTCTGAGAGAGGTCATTCACGAGATGGATTCTACTTTTTTCTCACTCAGGCCATGGAGAGTAAGCTACTGGTTGGAGGAAAAAATATAGTAGATCACACAAACGAACAGCAGAAAATCCTGGAGCAGAAACGGCAGGAAATCGCAGAGCAGGTATCTCTTCATTCCCTCCTGAGGAGAACGGGCTGGGATGAGGTGCGCTAAAGCCACAGAGCAAGTATCTCTTGTATTAGAGGCTTTCTTTCTTTGTAAAGGTTTTATTTATTTGAGAGAGGGAGAGCGAGTGAGAGAGAGCATGAGCAGGGGGAGAGGCAGAGGAGAAGCAGGCTCCCAGCTGAGCAGGGCGCCGAATGTGAGACTCTGTCATAGGACCCTGAGATCATGACCTGAGTCAAAGGCAGATACTCAACCCACTGGGCCTCCAGGGACCCCTCTTGTATTAGATTCTTCAGAGGGAATGAAAACGAGGTGTTCAGCCCCTTCCTAGTGAGAGACTGATCTGGATCACCCAGCCTGTATTCTTATATAGACACGGTCTCAAGGCAAGCTGATGAATTTTGTGATGTTACTCAGAAACGTCGAGAAAGAGAAATCCAGCAACAGATGGAAAGCAGAGATGAGGAGACCTTGGAACTTAAAGAGACATACAGCTCATTGCAGCAAGAGTGGACATCAAGACCAAAAAACTCAAGAAGGTATAAAGGAACGAGGCCAGGCAGAGGTGTCTTGTGGCTTGGGGGAAGGGCAGAACTTTGTTGTCGGGACGGCTCCCCTCCTCACCCACCTCTCCCCTTGGTCCCAGCTCTTCTCCAAGCTTCAGGCAGTGAAGGCAGAGATCCATGACCTCCAAGAGGAGCACATCAAGGAGCGCCAAGAGCTGGAGCAGACTCAGAACGAGCTCACAAGGGAGCTGAAACTCAAGTAAGTCTGGGCCCTTTGTGGCACCTCCAGCCACTTGCAGGTTTGTTGAGTAAGAAACATGTCTTGAAGACAGGGCCCCTGCCTACTTCTCCCCAACTCATGTTCTGCCGCCTTGTCTGTTTTCTGTTTATTCTGGAGAGAGTCACTTTCTGTCTCCGCATCCCATCTGTTAGGTGAATGACCAGATGATCTCTAAGTTTCTTTCCACACTTACCTGCTTGAAGTTTTTAAAGGCTCCAGCCTCTGTTGAGAAGGGGGAATCTTTTATTAACTAGAGTTTTCTGAATGGTATAATGAACACCCACCACCCAGATTCATTATAAACAATCTTTTATCGTTTATCTCTCATAGAAATATTCTAAAACCTCATGTAACATTAACTTCCTGTTATTCTCACTCCTGCATATCTACATACATGATCATGATGCTGTTTTATTTTTTTTATTTTTATTTTTTTTAATTTTCATTTATTTATGATAGTCACACAGAGAGAGAGAGGCAGAGACATAGGCAGAGGGAGAAGCAGGCTCCATGCACCGGGAGCCCGAAGTGGGATTTGATCCCGGGTCTCCAGGATCGCGCCCTGGGCCAAAGGCAGGCGCTAAACCACTGCACCACCCAGGGATCCCCATGATGCTGTTTTAAAAAAATGCTTTACTGAGGTATAATTCACATAGCGTATGATTCACCTATTTTAAAAAATATTTTATTTATTTATGAGAGAGAGAGAGAGAGGCAGAGACACAGGCAGAGGGAGAAGAAGGCTCCATGGAGGGAGCCTGACGTGGGACTCGATCCCAGGTCTCCAGGATCAGGCCCTGGGCTGAAGGTGGCTTTAAACCACTGAGCCACTAGGGCTGCCTTGATTCACCTATTTAAATTAGTATACAAGTCGCCTGGGTGGCTCAGTTAATCATCCAACTCTTGATTTCGGCTCAGGTCATAATCTCAGGATTGTGAGTTCAAGCCCCGCATTGGGCTCTGTGCTAGGCATGAAGCCTGCTTAAGATTCTCTCTCCCTCTGCCCCTCCCCTCAACGCCCCCCCCAATAAATAAATAAAGAATAAAATAAAATAAAATACAAATCATTTTTAAAAATGCATATTTACAGGGTTGTAAAATCACCACAATCTGATTTTATTTTTTTTTTTTATTTTTTTTTTTTTAAATTTTTTATTTATTTATGATAGTCACACACACAGAGAGAGAGAGAGGCAGAGACACAGGCAGAGGGAGAAGCAGGCTCCATGCACCAGGAGCCCGACGTGGGATTCGATCCCGGGTCTCCAGGATCGCGCCCTGGGCCAAAGGCAGGCGCTAAACCGCTGCGCCACCCAGGGATCCCCACACAATCTGATTTTAAAACGTTTTTTGTGTCCCCCTCCCCCTCCAAGGAAATCCTATACCAGTTAGCAGTCATTCCTTATTACTTGCCCCCCTCCAGCCCTAAGTACCTACTAATCTTCTTTCTGTCTCTGTAAATTTGTATATTCTGAACATTTCATATAAATGGTGTCTTATAATCAGTGGCCTTCTATGACTGGTTTCCTTCACTTAACATGATGCTTTCAAGGATCATTCATGTTGTAGCATGTCAGGACTTCATTCTTTTTTATGGCTGAATGATATTGGATTGTATGGATATATCACACATTTTGTTTGTTTATCAGTTTATGGACATTTGAGTTGTTTCCAGTTTTTGGCTATTATGCTGCTGTGAACATTCATGTACAAATTTTTATATGAACATGTTTTCATTTTTCTGGGATATATACCTAGGAGTGGAATTGCTTAAGTCATATGGTAACTCAGTGTTTAACATTTGGAGGAACTGCCAAATGGTTTTCCAGAATGGCTGCATCATTTTCCATTTTCTTTTTTTTTTTTTTTAGTTTTTTTTTTCATTTTCCATTTTCACCACCAATTTTCCCACATCCTGTTGACACTTGTTACTGTCTATCCTTTTTATTATAGCTATCCTAATTGGTGTGAAGTAGTATCTCATTGAGGTTTTGATTTACATTTCTCTAATGACTAATGATATGGAATGTCTTTTCATGTGCTCTTTGTCCATTTGCATATCTTCTTTGGAGAAATGTCTGTTTAAATCCTTCGCCCATTTTAAAGTTGGGTAATTTATTGGGTCTTTTTGTTATTGAGCTGTAAGAGTTCTTCCTATATTCTGGAGACAAGTCCCTTATCAGATATATGATTTGTAGATATTTTCTTGCATTCTATGGGTTGTCTTTTCACTTTATGGTATTTTGTTTGCAGCACAAAAGATTTTAATTCTGATATAGTCCAACTTATCTATATATTTTATTGGTATTGTATCTAAATTTTCCTATTCTGGATATTACATATCAATTTATAATGGAATAGTATGGCCATTTGTGGCTGGCTTCTTTCACTTAGTATAGTGTTTTCAAGGATCATACATATTGTAGCACATATCAATATTTCATTATTTTTTATGGTTGAATAATATTGTATTGTATGAATGTACCACATTTTATATACCCATTCATCAGTTGGTGGAGCTTTGGGTGGTTTGTTTTTAGCTATTATGAATAATAACTGCTGTGAACATTTGTGTACAAGTTTTATTGAGGACTTATGTTTTCAATTCTCTTAGGTCATCTTAGAGTCTTAAAGTTTTAGGTTTTACATTTAGGTCTATGATCCATTTTGAGTTAAGTTTTGTATATAGTATGAAGTAGGGTTCCAAGTGCATTCTTTTGCATGTGGATATCCAGTTGTCCCAGCACTATTTGTTGAAAGGGTCTTCTCTCATTGTCTTTGCACCCTTTTTTTTTTTTTAAGATTTTATTTATTTATTCATGAGAAACAGAGAAACAGAGAGGTAGAGACACAGGCAGAGGGAGAAGCAGGCTCCATGCAGGGAGCCCAACATGGGACTCTATCCCGGGTCTCCAGGATTACGCCCTGGGGCGAAGGCGGCGCTAAACCACTGAGCCACCCAGGCTGCCCTGTCTTTGCACCCTTATTGAGAATCAGTTGATCATAAATGGAAGGGTTTATTTCTGAATTTTCAATATTGTTCCACTGATCTATTTGTTTGTCTTTATGCCAATACAGCACTGTCTTGATTACTATAGCTGTGTAGTAAGTTTGAAATGAGGAGGTATTAGTCCTCCAACTTTGGTGTTCTTTTTCAAGACTGTTTTTGACTATTTAGGATTTCTTGCATTTCTGTACACATCTTAAGATTGGCTTGTCAATTTCTGTGAAAAAGCCAGCTGGGATATTGATAGGAACTACATTGAATCTATAGATCCATTTAGAGAGTACTATCGTAACAGTTAAGTGTTTTGATCCATGAATGTGGGGTGTCTTATTTATTTAGATCTTCTTTAATTTCTGTTAAGAATGTTTTTAGTTTTCAGTGGATAAGTCGTAAACTTCTTTTGTTAAATATATAGCTAATAATTTTTATTTTGCTATTGTATATGGAATTGTTTTTCTTTTTAAAAAAATATTATTTAAAAAAATAAATATTATTTCTTTATTCATGACAGAGAGAGAGAGAGAGAGAGAGAGAGGCAGAGACACAGACAGAGGGAGAAGCAGGCTCCATGCAGAGAGCCCGATTTGGGACTTGATCCCGGGTCTCCAGGATCAAGCCCTAGGCTGAAGGCGGCGCTAAACCACACTGAGCCACCCGGGCTGCCCTGGAATTGTTTTTCTTAATTTTATCTTCAGAATGTTTACTGCTAGTGTATAGAAATACAATTGATTTTTGTATACACAGTGATATCTTTCCACCTAACAAAACTAACATTGGTTTCTTAGTGTGCTCCCATGCCTTGCCCATATTCAGATTTTATGGGTTTGTTCATATTAATATCTATATAAAGACCACATATTGCATTTGGTTATTATTTCTCTTCAGCTTATTTTAATCTGAAGGAATCCCTTTTCTTTTTTTTTTAATTTTTATTTATTATTTATGTTAGTCACACACAGAGAGAGAGAGAGAGGCAGAGACACAGGCAGAGGGAGAAGCAGGCTCCATGCACCGGGAGCCCGACGTGGAATTCGATCCCGGGTCTCCAGGATCGCGCCCTGGGCCAAAGGCAGGCGCCAAACTGCTGTGCCACCCAGGGATCCCTAGCAATCCCTTTTCTTTTTAAAACTTTTTTCACAGTTGGCTTATTGAAAAGCCAGGTCAGGCTATAGAAATATCTGAGTCTGGATTTTTTTTTTTTTTTTACTATTTTATTTATTTTATGTATTTATTCATATGAGAGAGAGAGAGAGAGAGAGAGAGAGGCAGAGACACAGGCAGAGGGAGAAGCAGGCTCCATGCAGGGAGCCTGATGTGGGACTTGATCCGAGGTCTCCAGGATCAGGCCCTGGGCTGAAGGCAGCACTAAACTGCTGAGCTACCCAGGTTGCCCTCAGTCTGGATTTTTTTTTTTTTTTTTTTTTTTAATTTTTTTATTTATTTATGATAGTCACAGAGAGAGAGAGAGAGAGAGAGAGAGGCAGAGACATAGGCAGAGGGAGAAGCAGGCTCCATGCACCGGGAGCCTGATGTGGGATTCGATCCCGGGTCTCCAGGATCGCACCCTGGGCCAAAGGCAGGCGCCAAACCACTGCGCCACCCAGGGATCCCCTCAGTCTGGATTTTAAATGAAAGCAAGCACTGAAAAAAAAAAAGAAAGCAAGCACTGAAGCACTGGTTCTCAACCTTCGCTGCATACTGAAATTATATGAGGTGTTTTAAAAAGGCCTCACCCTGAAGATTCTGACTTAATTTGTCTAGGGCAGTGGTCCTTAAACTTTAGCAGGTACCAAATCACCTGAAGGGCCTGTTAAATATATATTGTGGGATTCCATAACCAGAGTCTGATTCAGTACATCTGGTATGGAGCCTGAGAATTTGCATTTCTATCAGGTTCCAGTTGTTGCTCCTGTTGGTTCTGTGAACACACTTTGAGAACCAGTGGTCTCTCATGAGGTCTGGACAAGATATTTTTTTAAGTTTGCAAGTGATATTAACATGCAGCCTGGCTTAAGAACCGCTGAGTTAATGGTTTCAACCAACAACAATTTGTCTGTAATGATTCTTTCATTAGGGGTTGCAAAATACTGTTTTTCTCCATCAGTCCTTCCACAACTGAGATTTTTCTTTTCTTTTTTAAAGGATTTTGTATACCCATTTGGGGCTTGAACTCACAATCCCAAGATCAAGAGTTGCATGACAGGTGCCCCTAGCTGGAATTTTTCTTTAAAGAGCTTTTCAGGGATCCCTGGGTGGCTCAGCAGCTTAGCGCCTGCCTTTGGCCCAGGGCGTGATCCTGGAGACCTGGGATCGAGTCCCACGTCCAGCTCCCTGCATGGAGCCTGCTTCTCCCTCTGCCTGTGTCTCTGCCTCTCACTCTCTTTCTGTGTGTCTCTCATGAATAAATAAATAAAAATATTTGAAAGAAAGAAGAAAGGAAGGAAAGGGAAGGGAAGGGAAGGGAAGGGAAGGGGGAAAGGAAAGGAAAAAGGAAAAGAAAGAGCTTTTCAGAGGGATTCTTTAATGACCAAGTTTTAAATTTGGAAAGAGCTCTTACAATTAAATGTGTCCTCTTTCTAGGTATGTACACCTAGAAAAAAATCAGAACAAAATATGTCAAAATATTAATAATAGCTACCTCTGGTTAGTGAAATTATATGTAGATGTATTTTTCACATTTCCTACTGTATAGATAGGACTTTTAAAATCAGAAAAAAACAAATATATGTCATAAAAAATAATTTCTTAAATGTTTCAAATAAAATAAATAGAAAATTCCATCTCTCTGAAATATTTTTCCCCAGGGAAGCCTTTTTCATTTCATTGTTATATCTCTTATTTATATCTTTTGAATAAACAGTGAGTCAGCCTCTTTCTCACGGTCAGTACCCTACACCTCTGTGGTGTGTGTTGTGTATCTTTCCCACGTTAATACCCCTTTGGTATTGTTCTGTCCTGAGGTTTTGAGAGTATGAAGGCAGAGATGTGGCAGGGGACAGTCATCACTATGGAGAGACACAACCCAGTGGGTTCCAGTTTCACTGTTTGCTATGTTCCCCAACACTTCTCAGGCTGAGACTCTTCTCAAGAATGGTCTTTACTCTCAGTGGTCTGAGGGACTGAAATCCACTCAGTCTTTCTCTTTGTCCTGGTGATGAGAGTGGGAAGTTTTCTAGCTTGGGCAACAATCCATGGCATCAGAAGAAGGCCGTTTAATTTCTAATCCATTTTCAGCATTTTGGAAGTTCATATGCTGGGTTGGCAGTACCAGTGGGCCCCTAGAAGACACTTCTGTTAGCACATGTTCACTCTGGTACAGCGTGAGCCTGGCCACTTGTCTTCAGTCTCTTCACCTCCTCAAGCTGCTCCTCCTTGGGCAGAAGTGACCTCCCTAGAGTTCTAGAGCAGCCCACCATCAGCACCTGTTGTATCTAAGAGGGCTGACTTCTCTGTCTCAGGCAGGGACCAGGTATCATTCCTGTCTGTACCCTAGCTGTCTGTCTGATGGTAGGCCCATAGTGCTTGCCCTGTGAGTGTTTGCTGAGTGGCTTGACTCTCATCTAATGACTCCCATGCCTAGTATAGCCAGTACTCCACTTCTGTTCTTTCTCCACCTGTGTCCACTCATGTATGTGTGCTCTTACAGGCATCTTATTATAGAAAACTTCATCCCTTTGGAAGAAAAAAGTAAAATTATGAATAGATCCTTCTTTGATGAAGAGGAAGATCATTGGAAATTACATCCTATAACCAGACTGGAGTAAGTCACTATTGATTTTAAGGTGGGGACGAGGGGGAAAAAATAAGCTAGACTTAGCCCAAGGGGTATGGTAGGATGTATTGTTAGGAATTGGGAGACTATCACAGTGAATTCACAACCTTTCCCAAGTTCCTGCGTTTTTGCCTACTGAGCCGTCAAATGAAGCATGCTAGGCCAAAGGAGGGGCAGTACCCAGACGGGTGTCATATCGTATGGCAATCTGAAACAGCGTGGAGGAGGATTTCCAGTCTGTCTGGGTCTTGCTGGAATAATGGGAGAAGGTCGGCCAAGGATGTGGGGGTGGGAACATTAACAGCTCAGCTTTGCGCCTGCCATCTAAGAACTGGATGATGACTGATCCCTTCCAGTTTAAGAGAGAGGCATGATGTTCACATTTAAATAAGAATGTGACTCATACAGAAAATATAAGCAGTTCTTTACCCATTTGCATGGCAGCCCTCAGTCCAGGGAGTTACTAGGTTTAGGTTCTGTTTAAATAGGCTCAGTGTCTTCTGACAGATGGTTCCACAGGACGGTCCTGGGACTGTGGAACACACTCCAGCCAGGGCTTTAACCACTGCAGTCCATTTCCAGGAATCAGCAGATGATGAAGCGGCCAGTCTCAGCTGTGGGGTATAAGAGACCATTGAGCCAACACGCAAGAATGTCCATGATGATTCGTCCAGAGGCCCGATATAGGGTGAGAAGATCATCCTTGTGTTTCTCTCCTATCTCTTTTCAAGGAGTTTAGATTTATATAAACCCTCAGGCACCATTCTGCAGAGTTCGTATCTTGACTCTTTCCAGAGGTTCCTGAGGACATTTATATTAACATAACAATTATAACAAAATAAGAAATAAATATACTAAGTAACAAAAAGAACAAATAATTATGAAAAAGAAGGTAAAATAGAATGAGATTTAGAAAATTAGGACTAGGAAAGAGGAGGGTACAAATATACTGTCGATAATGGCTAGTAAACATCAACATGAATCCTGAAAATGGCTCTGTGTGAAGGCTGGAGGGAATGTAGTCATGTAATGACAGGAGGTGGAGATAAGCTAAAGAACTTTGGCTACTTCCATTTAACGGAATGTGGGTCAGTCAGGTTGTTATTTAAAGTGATGTAATTGAGGACTACTGACCCAAACATATTTTACAATAATAATACTGTGCAAGTTTCTACTCATAACTACTTGCTGTATGCTAGGCATGTACTCAGCACTTTATTGCTTCTCTAATTGAACCTTCCTACCTCCTCTGTGTAGCAGGTCCTATGGCTTAGTAGGTAGCTGGTAAGTGGATGAACCAGGAGACACAATACATTGTTAAGTTATAAAACAATCGGTATTAGACATTTACATATGAAATTTAAAAAGCTGCTGCAAAATGTATCAAAATGTGAACTGATTATCTCTGGTTAATGGAAGTGTACTCAGTTTAAATTGCCTTCTTTTTGCTTATCTGTATTTTATTTTATTTATTTTTGTTAAAGATTTTATTTATTTATTTATTTATTTGAGAGAGAGAGAGTGTATGTGCACGAGTGGAGAGGCACGGACAGAGTGAGAGGAAGAAGCAGACTTCCTGCTGAACAGGGACCCCAACTCGGGACTCAATCCCAGGAACCTGAGATCATGACCTGAGCTGAAGGCAGACAGTCAACTGAATGAGCCACTCAGGCTCTTCATCTGTATTTTATATTAATAGGGAATCTGTGGGTTTGGAGTTTTTTTTTTGTTTTGTTTTGTTTTTTTTTTTGAGGATAGATTCTCATGTGAAACATTTAATGTGTTTTTGAGTCTTCCTTGGCCACCAAAGGAGAGCAGATTGGGATTAATTAGTCCCTCAGGTGCTATTCTTCCTGGTGTTGAGTTATTTAAAATAAAGGAAACAAAAAAAATAAAAAATAAAAAAAAAAATAAAGGAAACAAAGCAAAAAAAATCACAATAGGGGGCGCTTTCTGTAGTGGAAGGTGAATAATGTATCAGGGTCCTCAGAAGCATTTTCCTTGAAGTTTCAGAGGGTGCATCTCTTGCCCATTATTTCATGTCTCAAAACAAAAACGTGATTTCAAAGCCTACAAATCAAAATGTGTGGATTTCCAGGGGGCTAACCTGATCCAAAGGTAGAATTTAAAGCAATGGCTCTCAGAAGTTTGTAGCAGTGGACCCGCTCCATTAAGAAAAATTTTAGGCAGCATCTCAATATATAAAATTGATTGATGGAGCCACTCCATCTCTCCACCTTCTCCCTGCAGTGACCTTTCTGCCCCCTCTGGACTCGACTGGGTGGGAGTTGCTGAAGGAGGAGATGTGTACCATGGCTGTTCTTCCCTCTACTTACTCATCTCAGTATGTAGGAGCCAGGGAAAGGCCCACCACAGGCTATCAAGTGAAGAAATCCAGCCACAAGGCCAGTTATGAGGCAGGGCCCAGTATGATTTATAAAATATGGTTACAAGACACACACTGCCACATGCCTTCCACATATGTACTCCCTACCTGCCTCCTTCCCTTGGCCACCAGAAGGTTCATGAGAACTGCTGTAGGTGGTGAAATGGTCAGTGATTAATATCTTCTTATTTATATCTTTTTGTGTTTTCACATTGACTGCAGTAAGTGGGTTCTACTTATTATTTTCCCCTGCTTATTCCCCTTAGGGTATAATATATGTTCATTGTTTAAAAAAAAAAAAAAACACACACAAAAAAACACTTTTTTAAAAAAGGAAATAGAAGAAAGCCAAGAGAAAAGATAAAAACATCTGTATCCTCACCAGGAAAAAGTTATAAAACCGTGTCACTACAGGCGCTTGGTAGGCTCTGAGTAGCAAGAAATGTGCAATTCTGTTTTTTGGAGGGGGTCAGGACTGCTTGTTCTCTCTGTCTGATCGATCAGAGGCCAGCCTGGCTGGTTATGGCTGTGCTTCTGCAGGCAGAAAACATCGTGCTGTTAGAGCTGGACATGCCCAGCCGGACCACCAGAGACTACGAGGGCCCCGCCATTGCTCCCAAAGTTCAGGCTGCACTGGATGCGGCTCTGCAGGATGAAGATGAGATACAGGTGGACGCATCATCCTTTGAAAGCACTACAAATAAGAAATCCAAGGCCAGGTGAGTGGCTTTTGATGGCCTATGGCTATGCAGAACATGCTTGAACAAGGACAAATAAAGGTAAAGGTTTGTCAACACTTTACGGAACACACCAGAAAGTATTGCCATGTTACTCCTATGTGTATTCATATATTCCACAAATATTTATGGCTTGGGCATCATGTCAAATCTAATGAACACTGGAATGCTTGATGTGCCCCGGGTCCTATCATGAGGAGTATATGTTCTGGTGAAATAAAGGACAGTTCTTTGGTCCCTACCAGGTACTAGGCAATTCTAAGTGCTTTAAAAAAATTCTCTTAATGATGTCTACACAAACTTGTAAATATTACCAGTAACCCCATTTTATAGATTGGAAAACTAAGTCAGAATTTTACAAAGTAGCCAAGTTTAAGGAAGGAAGTACAGAGCTAGGGTTCAAACTTACGTGTGTCTAAATCCACAGCCCAGGCTCCGAGCCTCAGTGCTGAATTTACCTCATTTAAATAACCCATTGCATTATCAAGTACTTAATGTGGTGCTAAATTAGAAACTCTGCCTTATTAAACTTTGGATTAGAAACTTAAGGACAACAAATAGGTGAAAACCAAAAATGGAATGCAAACAGTATTTTTTACCAATTCAGAGAAGATAGTCAAGATCCGATTTAAATGGAAGGACAGTGGCTGAGAAGCAGGTTCCTTCCCTGAGGTGTCATGCCTGGGTTGGCAGGTTGTGTTAGCCATGCACAGAGGATCAGGCTATGCCAGTCTGGTGGTTTTACAGTTGAAAGTATACTGGCTTTCAGGCCACTGAGGAAAGGCTAAGGGTACTTGTTGAGAAAAGAACATGATCTGTGTCAGCAACAGAGATGGGACATGACATGTAAACATGTGCTTGACTCTTGCAGGCCTAAAAGCGGAAGGAAGTCGGGATCCTCCTCCTCTTCCTCAGGAACCCCTGCATCTCAGCTTTATCCACAGTCTCGAGGGCTGGTTCCAAAGTAAAGCCAGCTCCTCCTCTCCCAGGGTGTAAATAGCATTTGCCTTCTGAGAGAAGAGACGAGCAAAAACCTGCAGAGAGGACTTCAAGCCCAAACTCAGAACCGTGCCCCTGGGGAGAAGCTATGGCCTCTTTGCAGATTAACCACCATACTCTGGTTGAAGCGTGCTGTCCTAATCTGGCACGCTGTGACTCTGGGAAATGTCCTTTAATTAGCATCTCAGAAATGCATGGGTAAGGTAAAGTGTGCTAGTCGAAGTGGAAAGCAAGAGAATGACCAGTGACCTTGCTTCCCTTCTCCCTTGCCTCCTCTTCTTCCTTCCCTCGCCCTCCCTCCCTCTCCCCTCTCCTTTTCTAGCCTGTTCTTTGTGCCAGGCTCCTTTCTTGTTGAACAACGGGGCAGAATCAGGAGTCACCTGAGCAGGACCCAGTCTTCGGAGCCTCAGGATAAAATGACAGTGAAGTTGAAAAGTAAAAGCCCTAGAATTGAATAGGTGCTTGTTCCTGTCGGTAGAATGAGAATTCTCATTTGGATCCAAGCCCCCGATAGGCTTGATTGGCCTTTGGGATCTGCTGAATAAAGAAATGTTTTCCAAGAATGTTGGAAGCAATAGAAACAACATTCCCTTTGCCTCCTTAGAGAGTTCAGGGAAATAGCTTCTTTAAAACCTTAAAACCATGACCATAAAGCCGTAAATCTGTAAGCTGATGCCATGTCCATACACTGTGTCACTTTACTCTTCATTTGTCACCATCTTTTCCCTTGCAGATATCCTCTGAGTGTCCCTGCCTAGGCCCATCCTCTGCCCCCAGAGCATGCTCAGTTGTGGGCCTGTTTTATGAGAAAAGAGACTGGCTCTGCTTTCTTTGATGGGACAAGAGTCAGGGGAATGAGACATACAGTGGCACTTTTGAATTCCCCATTCTGTTCCCTGTTTGCATGAGGGTGATTAGGCAGTGCAGAGACAGAGACGTGGGACTTGGGAGCGGTGGGAGAGGAAGATATAATGAATGAGAGCGAAGGAGTCCTGTCTGCCAGCAGAACACTCACCTGAGGTTAGATCTGTGGCTCCCTGTGGGCAGAGCCAAACATGGTGGCCAGAAGTGGCCGCACCATTGAACAAGCTCAGAGGAGAGAGTTAGGAATTCCCATTTACATACACTAGTTTGGTTCATAAGTTTTAGTTCGTTGTATTATTGAAATTCAGAGCTTCATTTTATGTTGGTCATTAGGTGAATGTTGCTCACTTTTCCTCCCCTAGAGAAACTCCTAAGTGTGTGGGTGTGCAAGCACAATGGTGCCTGTGTTTTTTGAGTGTCCGTGTGTGTCTGGAAGAGAGAGACCAAGGACTTGCCCAGTGTTAGAAATACACTAACGTGCAGTTTTGCCTTTGTCTGTATTAAAGGCCCACTGAATGACTGATCCAGGCTAGAAGTGCTCCCATGTGAGTGTCTGAGTCCATGAGCCAAGCCTGAGGGGACAGTACGAGTCCCTAGGTCTGCCATACTGGCGCACCTTGCTGGCACGGTGCCTCAGGAAGGTGGCGACTCAGGTGGGCCTTGAGTTATAGTTTAACTCCGCTGCTGAGTTCCCAGGGCACATTTCTGGATCAGAACCCATGGGAAAGAGGGGGTACCAAGTGCAATGTCTTAGCATTCTACAAATGGAGATCTGGCATCTGGCAGCTTATCTCCTTTTTAGTTACCATTCTTTCTGAAACCCAGAGCCCTTTTCAGCAATTCCCAGAGCATAATGGAGCCTTCCCTCATCTTTCTTGGGATCAAACCCTGCTTCATATTTATTAAGAACTTACCTGCTTGAACAGGAACCAAATGATGAGGTGGATAGTCTGAAATGATTATCTGCCAGTTACACCTGCCTCTTGCACCACATTCCCTCAAAGCTAGTCTGAATTCCATAGGCTGAAAATATTCATCTAGCAAATCAGAACTGAACACTGCAGATAACACCATACCTTAATACCGATGTCTCAAGGTGGCTATTCTGAGCAAGGGTGGTTGAGTGACCGTGGAACTTTTCTAAGGGCAGAAAGAGAAAGCCAAGTGGGCAGGCAGGGTTATTAAAACAGGCTTGCCTTATACACAGCTGTGTTCGTCCAGCAGTCCGTGAGAGCAGATAAACAGCTGTGAGGAGGTGGAGCTATCCCTCCCCAAGCAGTCTCTGGTGCTTTTCTTCTCTCAAAATGGATCCGATAAATATTTGAGTAGAGCAGACAGGAGCATGGCTTACTGCTACCAGAAAGCTGCTGCTTTGGGCTCTGAATTGAGCCAAATGTGTAGAGGACCGACCTGGTTTTCATGTCTGTAGTCACACTAGAATGTTCCAAGCCATCTGAGGGTCTTCACGCAGGAGCAGCCAGCAAAGTCTGGAAACAAGTCTGAACAGGCTCTAAGAAGATCACCTGGGAGAAGGAGTTTAAGACTGTGTGTGCAACCTTCATCGAGCCCCTTTTTGCTCTGATCAATAAGAATGTATGTATCTGCCTTCATATTCTAAAGTCACCTGTCTCCCAGATCCCTGGATTCAGACCCCAAGGCCACAAATCCTAGGCATGAAGCACTTTCTTAAGACTCTGACCTAATGTTGGATTGTTCCCCATTGAATGCCTGCATGCTGCTTGAATTGTACCACCCACACCTCCATGACCAAGGGCGTCAGAGAGTTCTACAGTTCAGGCCTAGGCCACTCTCTGCTTTTCCTGTCTGACTCTTGTAAGTCCTCCCTCACTGAATGTAGAATTGTTGCCGAGTTTTTGAGAAGTGTTGATTCCCTGTTAACATGGGGTATCAGTTCTGCCTCACATTTCCCACTTACAGTCGAGGCTCATTGCAAACAACACCTTGGGCCATCTCAACACCATCCGTGGATGAAAATGGGGCTATTAATATACACTCTAAAAGCCATAATCAAAATGCTCAGAGGGAACTGGATAAGGACAGTGGGCCTGGCTGTTGTCTACTGCGCATGGTTTTGTCTGGTACTGTTTGGAAATCTGCCACCTTCTCCCCGCCCTTGTTATTTTGAATGAAATGCTTTTGAGGTTATTTATGAAAGGAGTGATCCTGGGGCAGGCAGGAGGCAGTGGGCTTTATGGCTCTTTGGAGTTACTATTGAGCTTGACCTTCTCTTTGGCTACTTTTAGACAAAGAATATGCCAATACTTGGGCTCTAAGTTTTACAATTGATATTTATTTGTATCATCTCTTTGTCTAGGAATGTAAAAGTGACTCTAAACTAAGATGTGTAATAAAAATCAATCAGATTTATTGTACCTACAAAAAGGTGTCCTTATAAATGACTAACACTTTTGAAAATGACATGCCAGTGGCTGACATGTGCCACTTTCTTTAAACATTTAAACTTTTCTAGTGAAAGGAGGGTGGGAGTGGAAAATGAAGACTGAGTTGGGATGCTGGCATTAAAAAAAAATAGCAATAAGGTAAAGGGACATAAAATGAAGAAAGGGTGACAAGGGCTTTTCATGTGTTTCTGTGGGGGTTCCTGAGATAGGCCTGGGCAGCCGGCAGTGGCATTTTTTTGAACTTTTGTGTTTTGGGTTCAAAATTTCTTTAAGTTCATTCCATATTATACTTTAAGTTGTGTCCCCCCTTTTTTTTAACGCAAAAATATTTTATGCTATTTACCATCAGGTAAAAAAAGAAATACCAGAAATGGGCCACAGGTTGTTCTTGTGATCTCTCATATGCTTTGGCCTATTGGACAATACTCCTGGAGAGTTGAGAAAAAGGGGCACAGACTCTAGCCTCTGAGCTGGGTTTGAGTTCTGATTGTGTTTGCCTTCTAGCTAGGTGACTGTGAGGAATTTAATTTACCACTCTGAACTTTGGTGTCTTTGCTTATAAAATGATGTAGTAATCCCCACTTTGCAGGGCCATTGTGAAGATTAGCAATGCATTTAAAGAAACATCCCACAAGTTTGTGGACTATAGCAGTCATTTAAAAATGTGGTTATTGTTGTAACATGGCCCTGTGTTCAGAAGACACTATGAATAGTTTGTATTCCAAGAAACTAGAAGCTGCCACTGGGCATATCATGTTTAGAAAATCCTAGGCCTTTACAGAAAAGCTGCTAACCATTTAACAAATATATGTTAAGTTCCTACCATATGCCACACTGTTCTGGGCACTGGGTATAGAGATGTGAGCAATATTGTCTTGGTACCTGCCCACACAGAGCTTGCACTTTAATGAGGAGGGAGGCAGGATGTTAACAAAATGCACACATAAAAAAAAAAAAAATGCACACAAGTGTATAATCACAAATTATGACAGATACCATGAAATGGTATTGTAGCATTTTATAGGAGACTAATAGGGTCCTACTTGGGATTGGGTGAGTAAGTAAGGGAATGGCTTTCTGAAGAAATGGCATTTACAGTGAGATCTAAAGGATGAGAGATTTGGGGGACCTGGCTGGCTCAGTTGGTAGAGCGTATGACTCTTGATCTCAGGGTTGTGAGTTCAGACCCCACTTTGGGTGTAGAACTCATTAAAAAAAAGGGGGGGGAGCTTAGTTGGTTAAACATCAGCCTTTGGCTCGGGTTGTGATCCTGCAGTCTTGGGATCGAGCCCCACATCAGGCTCTCACTCAGTGGGGAGTCTGTTTCTCCCCCTGCTTATACTCTCTCTCTCTCAAATAAAATCTTTAAAAACTAAACAAAGAGTATGAGAAATTAGCTGGGTAAGAGAGGAGAGGGAAGGAGTCTGTGAAGGTCTTGAAGCAGAATTTCACAGGAAGGCATCTCTAGTCCTTTTTACCCTCACTACAGGGAAGCAAGGAGAACTATTCAGGAAAAAATTATAGCACAGGACTTAAACAACAACAACAACAACAACAACAACAACAAACCAACAAATTTAAAGAGCATGGAAAGGATAGCATCCTATGTGACTTAGGCAAAGGATTTTTAATTGTGTTTCTTTATAAGTCGCCTTCAAACTATATGTAATGTTCGCATAACTTCCTTTCTTTCAAAAAGAGTTAAAAACCATAGCTTGGCTTAGCCTAAATAATTATTAATGTCGAATGATTCAAAATCCATTAGCCAGGGGATCCCCGGGTGGCTCAGCGGTTTGGTGACTGCCTTCGGCCTGGGGCGTGATCCCGGAGTCCCGGGATCGAGTCCCACGTCGGGCTCCCTGCATGGAGCCTGCTTCTCCCTCTGCTTGTGTCTCTGCCTTTTTCTCTCTCTGTCTCTCATGAATGAATAAATAAAATCTTTTTGAAAAAAAAATCCATTAGCCAGAAAGCCAGAGTTCAAAATGTGATTTGAAAAATTCTGAGTGCGTTCTTGAAAGTGACAGAAATCTGGATAGGCCAGAGGCTAACTCATAAGGGAGGCATAGGGCAGGGCGGCTGGGCAACTTGGAAACTCCTGTGACTCACCAAGTTGTCTTCTCATCTGCTGGGTTCTTTAAAACAAAAGAGATCCAAAAACTACACAAACCTTGTGTGGTTCAATAAGAAATGTGTTTGGTCTTTGTCCCTGAAGAGCTTCTACAACCCTTGGAATTTGAGTGACAGAGGTGATAGGAGGATCTTTTGGTATTCCCAACAAAGCCCTTTCAATTCTGCCTGAACCTATGCTACAGAATGACTCTTGGTGGGTCCCTAGATGGCTTCTAAATGGGGGGGCTGGTGGCCAGAGCAACAAATCTTGGGAGTAGAGGGTTGGAATTTTCAGCCCCACCTGCTGACCTCCTGGAAGGGGGGAGGAGCTGGATTAAGTTAATTACCAACAGGCAATGATTTAATCAGTTGTGCCTATGTAATGAAGTCTCTGTAGAAGCCCCTAAATGATGGGGGTTCTAAGAGCTTCCAGGCTGGTGCACACATAGGGGTGCTGGGAGGGTGGCACATCTGAAGACAGCATGGAGGCTCCACACCCCTCCCCCATACCCTGCACTGTGTGTCACTTCCATTTAACTCTTGTTGAGTTGTATCCTTTATAATAAATTGATAATAGTAACTAAAACACTCTTCTGAGTTCTATGAGCTGTTCTAGCAATTCTTGAACTTGAGGAGTGGGTGGTAGGAACCCTTGAGTTATAGCCAGTTTATAGTTGGGTGGAAGTACAAGTGGCAGCCTGGGACTTTGAGCTGGCATCTGCAGTGGGACAATCTCATGGGACTGAGCCCTTAACTTGTGGAGTCTGTGCTGACTCTGGGTAGGGTCAGAATTATAGGACACCCAGCTGGTGTCTGGAGAATCAAAGATTTGGTTGTTGAGGAAAAAAACTATATATTTGGTTGTCAGAGAGTTCTGAATAATAAGAGCAGTTGACCTTGGAAATTGTATTTTGGGGCAGCCCCGGTGGCGCAGTGGTTTAGCGCCGCCTGCAGCCCGGGGTGTGATCCTGGAGACCCCGGGATCGAGTCCCACGTCGGGCTCCCTGCATGGAGCCTGCTTCTCTCTCTGCCTGTGTCTCTGCCTCTCTTTTGCTCTCTCTGAATAACTAAATAAATAAATATTAAAAAAAAAAAAAGAAATTGTATTTTGAACTTCACGCTAATGGCTTAAGTCTTGGGCGTATGATTTTGGCAAGCTTTCTTGTACTAGAGTTGTCCTCTGAAGTTTACCCTGAGAATCTGGTCTCCAAGGGCCATGTGGTAGTCACATCTGTCAACTGGGTTGTCAGTAGCATTTGTCAAGGACGTAACTGTAGCTCTTGCAGCTGCTTCTGTTTTGACCCCTGTTTCTATCACCCGAATTGTGGTTAACCATCACCGGGTGCTTCAGTTAGGTGAGCCAACTGGGGACTTGCTTTTGGAGCTGGAGAATGGGCAGAGAGAGGTTGCTCACCCACATCTCTGGGGGCAATGTAGCCCTCAGGAACTTGTTGAATGCCTGTTTTGCACCAGGTGTCTTGCTCTGCGCTGGAGATGGGGAGGAATAGAATGTTCTCAGGCTGAATTGTTCTTCGAGGAAACAATTCAGAGTGATTAGGACCTACAAGATGCCGCCTCCTCTCCTCACGCTGCTCTCCCAGCCCTTTGCAACTGGAGCCACACAGCACTCCTTTTGGTTCCTTGGTTATGCTAACTGCTTTCATGCCTTGGCACCTTCATATGCGCTGTGTCCTCTTTCTGGAAACTTCTCCCCACTCTTTGGTGGGCTACCTCCTACTCATCCATCAGGTACCAGTTTAATGTAACCTCTTCTAAGAAACCTCCAAGCATCCATTCTGGTTCCCCCCGCCCCTCCACCTGACTGTGGTATCCTCTTGTCTTATTTCCCTCTTAGCCCTTTTCCCAATTTATGATTATATATATATATTTGCTTTCCTCTCCCCTGCCAGACAGTAAGTTCTCTGAAGGTATGTCCTGTAGTCTTCTCCAAGTTTGGCACTTACATGAGTTGGATGGTTAGATGGGTGCTGACACCTATAGCTAAGAACTGTTTTCTGGCAGAGGGAGGGGTGAGGTGCCACTCCAGGAAGGAGAGGTAGAGCAAGGCTTTGCAAGGGAGACAGCATTTGAGCTGTGCTCTGTGAAAAGGGGGATGGTTCTACCACCTGGGAAGCAGGGAGGAGCATGCCAAACAAAGGGAACAACTTGAAGGAGCTCTTGGGGGAGTTCTGGTGATTGGGGAACCAGAAAGTAATGGGAATGAGAATAACTGGGCTGGGAAGAGTCATGGCACAGCCTGAAGATAGCGAGCCTTCAAAGGCTCTCTCTCTCTCTCTCTCTCTCTGTGTGTGTGTGTGTGTGTGAGAGAGAGAGAGAGAGAGAGAGAAACATGGCCCTATTTACACTTGGGTATGTTCTTCTTAAGCCAGCCTCATATGCTATTATTTCTCTTTGAGATAACAGAAAGCAATTTCACTAAGTGCTGCCTTAAGTTTGCCTGCTGTTCACACAGGTTTTTCTGGACTCAGCTGGCAAATTCCATTTTGCAGGGAGCTTTCCCTGGCACAGCTCACTACCCAAGGAATTCCAAGAAGCACTTGAACTTTATTTCAGGGTCTTAGTTTCCTAGGAATGGGGCTGAGGCATTTGTCAATGCAGTGGGCTGGAAGGTGGCTCCTCTGCTGCCTTTGGGAAGAGAGAAATTAAATTGCTGTTGATTTGGAAATTTCTCTTTGTTCGGTCAACAAAAGATTTAAGTATGCTGTTCAAGTCTGCGCGAGGTATTGTGGGCTACAGCTAAGGACCTTGCCTTTCCGGAGCTCCCAGTCTGGTAGGGAATTACTGCCATTCACAAATAAGTCCAGTGCAAGGTTGTCAGTGGCCCCTCTGACGGGGTATAGAGAAGGTCACAAATTTGAGCGAAGAATGTGTCAAACACAGTGATCTGTCTCTTTGCTGGATTATCCGAGGGGCTACGAGAGAAGCCAAAGCTTTGGCATTAATGTATTTGCTTTTTTTTAATATCTGCTGGGTTCTAGGCATTATTCTAGTCCTAGAGTTCCAGGATGAAGCCCTGTACCCAGGAATGTCACATTCTAGTGATGGAGGCAAATGGTTAACAAAGAAGTATGTGTTGGGGTGCCTGGCTGGGTCAGTCAGTAGAGCACGTTTTGATCTCGGGGTGGTGAGTTCAAGCCCCATATTGAGGGTAGAGTTTACTTAAACAAAAAAGAAGTATGTGTTATGTTGTATGTTAGGCGGTCAGAAGTGCTCTGAAGGAAAACCAGGCAGGTCAGGGGTGAGAGTGCCAAGCTATGGGAGGTGGGAGCTGGGTTAGATTGGGAAGCCAGGGAAGGCTTCTCTGTAATGGTGACGTGCTACATTTGAGCACAGCCCAGGATGAAATTAGGGAGTAAGCATGTGGGTGTCTGGTATCTGGAGGAAGAATATTCCAGGGAAAAGAACCATAGTATAGAGAAGAGAACCACTGGAGGTGGGAATGTGTTTGGGGACAGCAAGGAGACAAGAGTGGCTGGTGGGCAGTGAGTTTGCAAAGGTGGCCAGGGGCCAACTCTGAACTGTAAGTGAATTTTATTTTTAGACCATTGGAGGCTTTTAAGCAAAAGAGGGAAATCTGACGGGAAAGCTTTAAACAGATCTCTCTGGCAGCTCTGTGGAGAACAGAGGTAGAGCGCAAGGGGCAAGGCAAGAGAACTGCTTAAGGGGAGGGGGTGCAGTAAGTTGGGGAGCCCTGACTTGGACCAGGTGCTGTAAGAGGAGAGAAGTGGGTGCCTCAGGTGTTGATGTCTGCTAACGGGATGTGAGAAACGAGAGAACTAGAAGAGGCAGCAGTGGTACCAGTGGTTCCAGGGTGTTTGATCTGAAGTCAGTGGAAATTCCACCACTGCTACTTCCTCCTGTGTGTCCTCCTCTCTTTCGAAATAAAGGGCTAGATTAAGATATAACTCACTTACCACACTGTTCACCCATTTAAAGTGTCTAATTCTCTGGTTCTTAGTGTATTCACTGAGCTGTGCAACTATCACCACCATCAATTTTAAAACATTTTCATCACCCAAAAAAATTGCCATTAGCAGCCACTCCACATTTGCTCCCAACTGCAGAGCATCAGGCAGCCACTGATCTGTGTTCTGTCTGGGTCTGGCTCTTTTAGGGTCTCAGGACCCCAGTTTGTTCATCTATAACTTCACGGGGCAATTGTGAGGTTTAAAAGAGACCATGAAGACACACATGAGAGCATGCCTAACAGGCCACACAGACCAGCCCTGACCTTGATGAGTGCTTTGGGGTGGCTCATCCCCCGCGCCCCCTGCTGCTCTTGGTCCATCACCTTACTGAGGCAGCATGGGCAGTGGTGAACAGTGTAGGCACTGGACCCTCACCGCTGGATTATGAATTCTGAACTCCCTATTTACTAGCTTTGTGATTATGGCAAGGTTTCTTAACCTCCCTGGGGCATTAGATTCCTCAACTGTCAGAAAGGGGTCATAGCAAGTAATTTCCAAGTTGCTGTGAGTCACTGCAAACAGTGCCTGGTATGTAGCAAGTATGCAGTGAGTGGTAATTGTTACAGTGTTGTTATCACTGAATCGATTAAGGAATCCTGCAGGCAAGTGGTGACTCCCAACTTCAAGGCTAGGAATGGACACTTCTGAATCCAGATGGTTGCGGAGGTAATGGAGACAGAGAGTCCATGGACCTATTTTTAGTGTAGTCCTCTTGCTGGATCTGTACTTTTGCAAAAGTCACTTCTTGCATCTAAGCCTCAAGTTGCTTAAAGTGGGGATAAAAGACCTTTTTTTTTTTTTTGAAGATTTATTTATATATTTGAGAGAATGAGAGCGAGCACAAGTGGGGGAATGGAAGGAGGGAGAGGGAGAAGCAGACTCCCCACCGAGCAGGGAGTGTGGTGAGGGACTCTATCCCCACACACTGGCCTGAGATCATGGCGTGAGCTGAAACCAAGAGTCAGATGCCCAGCCGACTGAGCCACCCAGGCACCTTGGTACAAGTCACTCTTACTTCACGGGGCTCTGGGGAGGATTTAGTGACCTCTTGAGCCACCTATTTGCCAGGCACTGTTGGGAACACAACAAGAAGAAAACCTTGCCCTCCTAGAGCTTTATGGAACTAGTGGAGACAGAATAATCATAAGCATAATAATCAAAATCAATAAAGTACACATGAAGGAAATAGAGTATATGTAAACCACCCAGTGGTGGTTGACCTGTGGCAAGCACTCGGTAAGTGGTAGCGATTGCAGTCACTCTGTGAAAGCACTCTGTAAAGCCAGCAGCGCAGCACAGAGGCAGGGCTCCAGGCGACAGACTGTGAGCATCTTGCCTTCATTTACGTCTCTGCGCAGTTACATTTCCTCCAACCTCCAAGACCCCTCTTGAATCACCAGCTTGAAATCAGTGTCTTTTTTTTTTTTTTTTAAGATTATCCATTTGAGACAGAGATACTGAGAGAACATGAGTAGGGAGAGCAGCAGAGGGAGAAGGAAAAACTGACTCCCTGCTGAGCAGGGAGCCCAACGCGCGGTTCCATCCTAGGACCTTAGATCGTGAGCTTAAGGCAGACGCTTAACCATCTGAGCCATCCCAGTGCCCCGAAATCCATCTCTTACACTGTAGAGCTTTCTGCTTTTCAGCCAGCATTTAGTGACTTCCACTTTTGGTGGACATTGGGCTCACAGGCAGTAGGGGTGTGGTGAGGAGGGCGGATGGAGGGAGCCCAGAGGCCCGGCAGAGGAGAGCCAGACTGAAGGAGCACTGCAGCCGTGGTTGTACTCTGCCAGGAGAGACCCTGAAGGCTTCTGAGCTGGATGATAAAGTTAAGCAGATCAACTGAGATTTCAAAGCATTCTTGCTTCATTACTCCACCGTGAAAGTAAACATTTGCATCTTGGTGAAATGAGTAATCTGTATGTAAGCACAATCAAACCAGAGAGCAACAAGATGGAGATAGAAGTCAGGACCCAGGTAGGAGCAAAGACCCCAGGGCAGATAGTGCCTCAAGGTGAAGACCATATGCTACCAGACCAGCAAGAAATGTGGTGAAATGGAGCAGGGAGGTTTTGGAGCTGGATAAACCTGGGTTAGCACTTAGTAACCTCAGCAAGCTCTTGCACCTCAGTGAGAGGGTTAATAGCAAAACCCTGTGCTGTTTTTGGAGTCCATCAAATGCCCGCACTTACTAGGCACATAATAAGAGGCATATATTATTAAATATCAGCGGAATCTTAGTTATCAGTAACGGGGCAGCATTATCAAGAGAGCTCTGTGTGTCAGCCAGAACTGTGTTCACATCCTGATATGTCCAGCACAAGTTGCTTAACCTTTCTAAGCCTCGAGTTGTCTGACTTCCTGTAAAATGATTGAGTAATGCCTTCCTTGCTGGGTTGGGGTAAGGAATAAATATGATAATGAAAAGTTTCTAGGCTGTATAATAGATGTTCAGTTAAGTGCTATTTTTTCTTTTATCAAAATGCAGTGAGCGGGCAGCCTGGGTGGCTCCAGCGGTTGGGCATCTGCCTTCGGCCCAGGGCGTGATCCTGGAGACCTGAGATCAAGTCCCACATTGGGCTCCCTGCATGGAGCCTGCTTTTCCCTCTGCCTGTGTCTCTGCCTCTCTGTGTGTCTCTCATGAAAAAATAAATAAAATCTTAAAAAACACACACACACACACAATGCAGTGAGCTTTATTGAATAGTCTGATTATGGGGGATCCCTGGCTGGATCAGCGGTTTCGCGCCTGCCTTTGGCCCAGGGCGGATCCTGGAGTCCCGGGATCGAGTCCCGTGTCTGGCTCCCGGCATGGAGCCTGCTTCTCCCTCTGCCTGTGTCTCTGCCTCTCTCTCTCTCTCATAAATAAATAAAAATAAATCTTTTAAAAAAAAGAATAGTCTGATTATAAGAATGATATGTTCTGATGACAGAAAATTCAAACAAGAGAGAAACATTTAAAGAAGTAATGACAAATCACTAGAAATTCCATTTTTTTTAAAGATTTTATTACCATAGATAGCTGATGGCCAATCTTTTAGGTAACTCCTCATACAAACTTTTAGTTTGATCTTCATAATATACATGGGTTCATAATACACACATGTCCAGTTTTTACTCAATAACATGTTCTGGACAAATGTCCAGTTAAAAATATAGAGTTATATGATCTTTTTAAAAAATATTTTATTTATTTAGTTATGAGAGAGAGAGGCAGAGACACAGGCAGAGGGAGAAGCAGGCTCCATGCAGGGAGCCTGACATGGGACTCGATCCCGGATCTCCAGGATCAGGCCCTGGGCCAAAGGCGGCGCTAAACTGCTGAGCCACCCGGGCTGCCCCTATATAATCATTTTTAATGGCTGCCTGGCAACTTACTTTATGGAATATTAGAATTTATTTAACACTATTGGTAGTTACTGAAGTCATTTCCAGATTTTTATTATTTAATACAATGCTGTATTAAGCAAACTTGTACATAGATCATTGTACTTGTGTATAGATTCACTTGTTTAATTTCCTCTCTTGGGGGGACACCTGGGTGGCTCAGTGGTTGAGGGTCTGCCTTTGGCTCAGGTCATGATCCCGGGGTCCTGGGATTGAATCTAGCATCAGGCTTCCCACAAGGAGTCTGCTTCTCCCTCTGCTCATGTCTCTGCCTCTCTGTGTCTCATGAATAAATAAAATCTTTAAGGGAAAATTCCTCTCTGGGATAAATCTCTGTACATGAATTACTAGATCAGAGGCTTTTCTCATTGTAATCTGGTTACAAACTGCTAAACTGTCTCCCAAAATGACTATGTGAATTTGCACTCCCATCAACAATGCAGAAATTGTGCTTGCCTTCCCGCATCCTTCCTTTCTAACCCTGGATTCCGCTAGTCTTTTTAATTTTTTGCCAGTTTGGTCTATTTAAAAATGGCATCTAGGGGCGCCTGGGTGGCTGAGTCGGTTAAGCATCCGACTCTTGGTTTCAGCTTGGGTCATGATCTTGTGGTTATGGGATTGAGCCCTGTGTCGGGCTCTGCGCTCAGCGAGGAGTCTGCTTGAGATTGCCCGTCCCCTTGCTCTCTCACTTTCTAAGATAAATAAATCTTATATTTTTTTAAAAGATTTATTTATTTATTCATGATAGAGAGGCAGAGGCACAGGCAGAGGGAGAAAGCAGGCTCCATGCAGGGAGCCCGATGTGGGACTTGATCTCGGGTCTCCAGGATCACACTCTGGGTTGAAGGCAGGTACCAAACCGCTGAGCCACCCAGGAATCCCAGATAAATAAATCTTTAAAAAAAGAAAGAAAAATGGTATCTCACTCAGTCCTGTAGTTCCAGGATTACTGATGAGATTGACAATCTTTTCAAGTATTTATTTCCATTTGTCTTCCTTCTTTTGATTGCCTGCTTACGCCATTGTTATTTGACCATTTTACTATTGTGGTGTTTTCTATTGACTTTTAAGAATTTTGTTTTTTAGGAATCTTAACTCTTTGTTGTATATGTGACAAATATTTCCCCCACTTCATTGTTTGCTTTAACTTGTGTATGGTATTTTGTTGCTACATACACACTTGTTTTTTTAAAATATTTTATTTATTTATTTATTCATGAGAGAGAGAGAGAGAGAGACAGAGACACAGGCAGAGGGAGAAGCAGGCTCCGTGCAGGAGCCTGATGTGGAATTCGATCCCAGGACTTCAGGATCATGCCCTAGGAGGAAGGCAGATACCCCATACCTACACACTTTTAATTGTATGTAGTCAAAATCTATCAATTTCACTTGATGGATCTTTTTTTTTTTTTTTAACTTTAATAGCATGGTTAGAAATACTTCCAGTTCCAGGAATATAAAAATATTCACTTGTTTTTTTTCTTCCAATACTTTCATTGTTTCTTTCATGATATATAAATCTTTGATCAAGGTGAAAATTTTCTCCAAATGACTACTCAGTGATCCTGTGCCCTTCATTGACTTCCATCTTTTCTCCACCAGTTTGAAATGTTACCTTTATCATACACTACAGTTCCTTATACACTTGGTTCTATTTCTGTACTCCATTCAGTTTAATTGGTCTGTTTCTTCTTTTGTCAAAATTGGACTGTTTTAGTTGGCATAGCCACCTAATGCATTTTAATACCTGGTAGAACAAGTCCCAACTCATTAATCTTCTTCAAACTTTTCTTGGCAGTAAGGCAGAATGGTTAAATTCATAGAGTTTGGGTTCATTCAGCCAGTCTGAGCTTTAATGCCAGGTCAGCCACTCACTAGCTGTGTGATCTTGGGCAAGTTAATTTTTTCCCTCTCAACCTCTGCTTCCTTATCTGTGTAGTGTTGATAGTGTTGATGCCTTATGGTATTTTTGTGAAGGCGAGCTAAAATGATGCATGGCAAGTCCATGGAATGGGGTCTGGCACATGGAAAATGATCAGTAAATGTTAGTTTATTTTGCTATGAAAAAGATGCATCTGTTTTTCCAGTTGAATTTTAGGATCACTGAGGTTTTTTTTTTTTTAAGATTTTATTTATTTATTCATGAGAGACACATGGAGAGAGGCAGAGACACAGGTAGAGGGAGAAGTAGGCTCCACGCAGGGAGCCCTATGTGGGACTCGATCTGGGACCGCAGGATCACACCCTGAGCTGAAGGCAGATGGTCAACTGCTGAGCCACCCAGGAGCCCCTTGGATCACTGGGTTCTTGACAGGGATATTTACTTGATAGGCTAATTTGGGGATAATTAATAACCAGGTTATAGGGCCTTCCAGTCTAAGGCAAGGTGTCTGTGATCTTTATTGGTTCAGATTATACTCCTTTGTAGAGTTAATGGTTTTCTCTGTATAAGATGTACACATTTTATGTTAGCTTTATTTCCAAATGGTGGAAGTTTTTGGTCACTGTTACGTTCTTGTGAATGGGACCTTTTATCCACCATTATTTTCAAATGGGATTATTAATAGTACATAAGAAAATTATTCATTTTTCAAAATTGAAATATAATTTACATATAACATTATATTAGTTTTGAGTGTACCACATAATGTTTTGGCATTTGATATTGAGAGTATTTGGTATTTGATAATGAGAAACAATCACCGCAATATCTATTTAATATCTGACACCACAGTTACACATTTTTTTCTTGTGATGAGAACTTTTATGATCTACTTTCTTAGCAACTTTCATGTATACAGTGCAGTATTGTTAACTGTAGTCACCATGCTGTACATTGCATCCCAGGACTTGTTTTATTGTTTATCATCTTTACCCATTTTGCCAACCTCTCAATCCCCACCTCTGGCAACCACAGCCTTTTGTTCTGTATCTAGTTGTTCATTTCTAAATGCTTATTTTGCACCCAAAGTAGCTATAAGTGTGGAGTTAGGAAATAATTTCTTCCCTCCTTCGTGTCAGCTTTAGGACATTCTCTTGCTTCAGCTCTTGCACCTACCACATTGGTTTGCTATCACTTGCAATCCAGTCTATATAATAGCAGAACTGTGTCTAATTGGGCCATTAGTCTTCAGGGCTCACCACAGAGCTTACCTCCCTATAGGAGCTTATCAATGATAATGAAAGGTGTTCGATGCTGTACTACTGTTTCCTTTCTTTCTTTCTTTCTTTCTTTCTTTCTTTCTTTCTTTCTTTCTTTCTTTCTTTCTTTCTTTTTTTCCTTCCTTCCTTCCTTCCTTCTTTCTTTCTTTCTTTCTTTCTTTCTTTCTTTCTTTCTTTCTTTCTTTCTTTCTCTTTTTTTTTTATGATAGTCACACAGAGAGAGAGAGAGAGAGAGGCAGAGACACAGGCAGAGGGAGAAGCAGGCTCCATGCACCGGGAGCCCGACATGGGATTCGATCCCGGGTCTCCAGGATCGCGCCCTGGGCCAACGGCAGGCGCTAAACTGCTGTGCCACCCAGGGATCCCCAGTACTACTGTTTTCTTGCTCCTCTAGTCTCTCTTCTGGGACAGAGGGAGGGGCAGTATATTGGCCTACAGTCCCTGACCTCATCTGGCTGACAGTCTAATTCAGAAGCAGACATTGAAGAAGTCATCATCAATGTCGAGAGTGGATTATATTTTTCCTCATTAGAGTTTGAAAGAAGCATTGGGTGCTATGGGAGTGTAAAAGACTCAATGAGTATAGGGCAGCAGGAAAAGTCTCGCTGAAGAAATAGTTAAGGAGGCATCTAGGATGACTATGCATCCCTCTCTTGTTCCTCCTCCACCGCAGACCAGCGTTAGCACCCAATCCTGCTTGAATGAATCCATTCAGCAACCTAAGAGGCCCCACTCTGTGTCAGGCCCTATGCTGTTGGGTCTGGATAAAATTAATCCAGCTTTATGCTTTTTAGTAGACTTCACAAACTGTAAGAACCACTCAGTAGGGAGGTACTATGTCTGTGTTAGTTATCTACTACTGTGTAACAAATTACCTCAAAATTTAGTGCGTTGAAACAGTAAATATTATCTCATACAGTTTCTGTGAGCCAGGAATCCAGATGTACTGTATTTGGGTGTTTCTGGCTCTAGATCTTTAATGAGGTTGCAGTCAAGATGTTGGCTAGGGCTGAAGTCATTTGAAAGCTTGTCTGGTGCTATTGCCATGTGGACCTCTCCATTGGGCTGCTTGAGTGTCCTCATGACATGGTGACTGGCTTCCCTGGAGTGTGATCTAAGAGAACAAGGTGGAAGCTGCAATGTCTTTTAGGACCTAGCCCCAGAAGCCCCACACAGTTATTTCTAAAATATCCTTTTGGGTCCACAGTTCAGCCCTCTTCCAAATGGGAACTAAAAAGGATGTGAATAATCAGGAATGGGAATCACTGGGGGCCATTTTGGAGGCTGTCTACCAGTGCCTTCGGAGTTTGGGTTTAAGTCTTGACTGCAGTGCAACTAATTGTGGGATCTTGGGAAAGTTCCTTTACTCTCCTGGCCCTGCCATTTTACTTACTCACCTTGCATGGCAGTTGTGGTATAGCTAAGCCTTTAGTGAAAGCCATTTATCTAAGCCTTTTAACTTCACACACAGATATTAGCAATCCTTAAAGAAGGGGAGGAAGAAAAGCCATTTGGGCCAGGGTATAAACTGTTTTCATTATAAAACATTGAAAAGGAAGAAATAACATCATCACATTAGCACCACCACTCTTAGAATTTTGGTGTTAAAATGCATTTTAAAGTTTCTTTTCAAAAAAAATTTTTTTTCTTTTCCTTCTTTGCAGAGAAAGATGAAATGGATTAAATTGAGACCAGAAAGATTTATAGTAGGAAGGAGTACATCTCTCTGGCATTAAGAGAGATTAAAAATTGGGATGGGCTTCTTAGCGAGGTCTTAAAATCTCCATCTGAAAATCTTAAAGAATCTGGCAGGGGGCTGATATTTTCCACGATTTTGGTAAAAACTAGGTCAGGTCATCCTTTGAGACCATTTTATAGGGGGTCCCACAAATCTTCTTAAATGAAATGGAAGAATTATTATTAAAAGATGTCTTACACTGTTGAACATCAAACTTTTTATTTTTTCAACACACTCATATGAGTAGCACATACTCATTCTAGATTTGGAAAATACAGACAAGTATAAAGAAGTGAAAAACATAACATCTGCCACCATAATCTAAACGCTCTGTTTTGTGGTTAAATGAAAAAAAGATTTGTTTTTCAATTAAAAAAAAAAAAGTAATACTTTGTAGGAAAAAAAAAAAACAAAAAAACAAAAAACTGACCTCACTCTTACAACACAGAAGTAACCATTATTAACATTTTGGTAGGGCAAAATGAAATTTGAATACCCTTTTTAGTCTCATGGGAGACTAAAAAACAAGAGTGGACTTAAATGATGGTGAATGGCAGGTAAGCTGAGTTAGAGCCGCCCATCATGTGGGCCAATTCTGTGCCCAAAGACAATACGAAGGTCATGAAGTCTCTATTCCTGAGCATCTTTACAATTTGCTTAGATGTGTTTGGGTGAAATCTTGCCTCATTCTTTCTCAATTCTGCTCAGGCACGTTCCAAAAAACTGTTCAGGGCCCGTCAATGGGAAATTAGTCCTCAGGCATTTTGTCCAATAAAGTAATTATTGAGTAAGGTTGTTCATTCAACAGATTGAGTGCCTGCCATGTGCCAAGACTGTGCCAGACGTTGGGGGTGTGTGTGATGATGAACCCAAGATGCTAACAAGAGCACAGACACTAAACCAAAAATCATACAAAGAAATGAAATGTGGTAGGGACAAGAGAGATAGGCATTTATTGATCATCTGCCAGTTTTGGAATTTAGTAAATGTGATCTCATTTAATCATCTGGAAACTGGGAGAGGGAAGTTGAATCTCAACTTCATTTGACAATGAGGATAGAATTATTGGGAGAGCACATCTGTTGGCGTGGCAAACTCTATTCCAGAGCTTAGTTTGCTGAAGTATAAAAATGAGGCATTTTTTATACTTCAGACTAAACCTCCTCTGAGGCAAAGAGAGCCAGCATTTAGTGAGTCTGCTGTGTGTAGGCACTTTATAAAGATCCTCCTTAATCCCAACTCCACACTTTGAGTTTATATATCCTGTGGTCCAAATGATGGCACTGAGTCAAAGAGAGGTTTCAGAACTTGACCAAGGCCAGTCAGCTCAAGAGTGACGGCAAGAAGATTGAAACCGAGGACTGATGAAGTCAAAAGCCCCTGGCAATCCGTTAGCTCACAGTAAGGTTCAGGAGGTGTATGTGTCCTTTTGGGAATTCCTGGGCCTACTAGTGGTGTGTTACTCAAATTCCTGAATGTGTGCTTTGCTCATAACTGTGCAGTTTGAAAACAGTGACTCATCCCCAAACAGAGCAGGGTTGAATACAGTCCTGTTTATCTTATACTGCCCTGTGGCACCTGTGTTGACTTCAAAGATCACTTGTAATAAAAGCACTGTGATAAAAACAAAAACACATGCCAAAAAAAATGTATGGGTTTGTTTTTTTGGTGTTTCTGTCAACAGAATAAACTTGAGTCTTATTTACTTAAAATCACAGCTACTTAATGTTTAATGACTAAAATCAATTTTTCAACATATTATTTTGTATAGTCCTCTGAACATACTTTTTTCACGCTTAACTATGATGTCACTAGTTTCTGTTTGATTCTGTAAGGGCAGAGACCTTGAAATAGTCACATCTGGAATCCCCCCATGGTTGGACTCAACTGTGAGAGAGCCAGTCACTATTGGCTGAAAGAACTGAAGGTCTTCCCAGGGTATTAGCCTTTTTTTTTGGCCACTGTAAGAAGTTACCACAGACTTAGTGCCTTAAAACAACATCCAAAAACAACAACAAAAAAAACCCCAACCAACGTCCATTTATATCTCACACTTTCTGTGGGCCAGAAGTCCTTACAGAGTATGGTTCAGTTCATTCTCTGATAAGGCTAAAATCAAGGTGTTGGCAGGGTTGCCTACCTTTCTGCAGACTTGATGGGAGGGAGAATGCCCTGCCTGCAAGCTCTTTCGGGTTGTGAGAATTCTGTTCTATGGAAGTTCTAGGCCTGAGGTCGTGTTACTCGCTGGCAGAGCTTGTTCTCAGCTTCTAGAGGCTGCCTACATTCCCGGGCTCCAGGCCCCCTTCAAAGCCAGCAACACTGGGTTGAGTTCCTCCGAAGCTTCAAATCGGATTCTTTTCCTGCATCTCTCCAAAGCATCTCTTCTGTGCTCTTCCTCTGCTTTTAAGGGTCCATGTGATTATCCTGGGTTTACCCAAATAAAGAATCCAGGATTATCTTGGTGTTTTACAGTCCTTAATTCTATCTTCAAAGTCAATTTTGCAATAGGATGGAACATATTCAGATTCCAGGGACTAGGGCATAGATTTGGGAGTGAGTGTTGGAGAGGATGTTATTCTGCCCTCAGGGCCTGTACTAAACATGTAAATTTTACAGTGAATCTTTTTCTAGTTACCCTTGGAGGTCAGAGGAGGGTGAAACTACTCAAGGAGAATACATTTGAAACAAGTCAAATGACTTGTCAAAGGTTACTGGTCAGCTGTAGGAAGAAAACTTCTGTAAAAAATCAGGCCAAACAATTTTGTGGTGGTTGGTAGGGGGTTGTTCTTCCTTTCCTTCTTGGGGCAAAGTAAGAAGGGGAGAAAGATTTTATTTTTGCTTAACCTACAGCCTATTGACTTTGCAGCATTGTGTTTACTGGGCAAGAACATCTGCGTGACGAGCAGGAAAGTAGCAGCCCTGGATTCCGTGGTGTTAGGATTAGGCAGCACCGTATGGCTCTTCCATGTGCTAACATCAGGGGGAAGGTTCTTTCCTGACCCAGGGAAACCTTTCAAATGCGGCCACTGACCCTGCCTCCCTAATTTTTAAGAGCTGCTCATTAATCCAGTTTAAGATTGATTTTAGGAATGTTTCTGGACAACTAAGTACAGAAAATTTACGTGTTGGGTACTCTGAATCTCATTTCATTCCATACTCTGCAACCACGGCTCAGAGAGGCTAAGTGCCTTGTCAGTGGTCTCTCCGCTTATAACTATTAAACACTCGCTCTATGCCAGGAGCCAAATTACATGGACCTAATGTCAAGGTCCCCTTTCACACCCTCTTCCAAATCTGCCAAGTGCTTTATGTTAATTTTATTCCCACTCGTGCTGTGAGGCATCAGACTAAAGTGGATTTAAAAATTGAGGCTCAGAGAAGTCGAGCCCCTACTTTTAGGTCGATTCTGCGGGGTGACTTAGCCAGGATTCCAGCATAGGGTCGGTCCACATGACTCCTGGGCCTGTGTTCTCTTCAGGGCACTGTCTCCAAAAAGGCCTCAAGTGCATTCTGGTCAGTATGGCCCCAAAGTCCAAGTTCTTCACCCCTCATTATCACGAAGTTCGCCAAATGGTCAGAACACCCTAAGCTGCGGTGCAGCTTCTGCAAACATAGAGCGGCATCAGCAGCGTGAAAGCACAGGAGGAAATGGGGAACTGTTTAGGTCCCTCAAACGTGGAATAACCGTTTTACTGGTATGAGTGTCTCATTGTCTCATTATTATGCAGCAGTGAGTCATTCAGGGGAGGACCAAAAGGGAAAGTCCTGTCTCTTGTCATCTTTGTGAAGTGCTGGTGAGAACCGTTTGGGCAGGGAGGGGCATAAAGCGGGCACTGGGAGTCGAGCTAGCAGTACCCCATCTCCACCCTTAACCGCCCAGCTGCAGGGAGGCGAGAAGCGCCGAAAGAGTTAAGTGTGGCTGGGGAGTCCAGCCACCGCCCCTTCCCAGCATCGCCTCCCAGAATGCCTCGGGCTCGCAGCCAGTTCCCGCACCTCGCGAGACTCCGCCCAGTCTCTTCCCCGAACGACCGCCCGTCCCCCTTCTTTACCGAGCTCTGCGCGAGGCGGAGGAAGGTAGGGGAGGGCGGAAAAGAGCCGCGAGGCACGCCGGGAAGTGTGGTCCAACCGTTTCATGCAGCCATATTCTTCCGGAGCGGGGGAGGCCAGAGAGGCAGCCGGGACTACGATTCCCAGTTGCCCTTTCGGTTTGTTTTTGTTCAAAAAAAAAAAAAAACCCACACTCCCCCTCCTCACTCTTCACACACACTCACACACACACACCCACGGCAGACACGCACACACCCGGGCGCCGAAGGGAAAGCCGCGTCTCGCCTTCCTGCCCCACCGCCAGTCCTGTCTCGGCCCCTCAGCAGAGCGGGAAAGCGGAGGCTGGAGCCGTGACCTCTGACCCCGTGGTTATGCGGAGCCGCCGCATTCCTTAGCGATCGCGGGGCTGCCGCCGCTGCCGCCGCCGCCGCCGCCGCCGCTGCCGCCGTGGGCGACTGACGCAGCGCGGGCGCGTGGAGCCGCCGCCACCCCTCCCCCACCGCCGCCCTCGCGCCGGGTCTCGCGCCAGCCGGTCCCCGCGAGCCCGCCCCCTCTCCCCGGCCGCACCCGAGCCCTCGTGCGCCGCCGCTGCCGCCGCCACGCGCCCCCCGCCGCCGCCGCTGCCCCAGCCCCACGCCGCCGCCGCCCGCCCCGCCCGGAGGTCCCGCGTGGAGCCGCCGCTGCCGCCGCCGGGGAGGAGGAGGATGAAGGACAAACAGAAGAGGAAGAAGGAGCGCACGTGGGCCGAGGCCGCGCGCCTGGTGAGGCGGGCCGCCGCGGGGGCGCCGTGGGGGGACGTGGGGGGTGGGCGAGCCGAGCCCCCTCCGCGGGGAGGGGGAGGGGGAGAGGCGAAGCCCTGCCCACTGCAGGAGGGGGCGGGGCCACCCTCCCCCTCCCCCTCCTCCCTCCCCCCTCCCCGTCTGCCCCCTCCCGGCCGTTGGGTGGGGAAGAGGTCCCCCGCCGGTCGCTTGTGGCGCCTTTTTCTGCAGCTCCCCCCACCCCCTAAATTCCTGCGGAGGGGCGAGCTGGCAGGCCGGCTCCTCCCCCTCTGGGCGGCGGGGCCCCAGCCTCCCCTCCCCCACTATTTGGCAGCGTCTGGGGGTCTGGGGAAGCTTCGTTTATGCACTCGGGGGAGTTAGGTTTCCGGGAAGGGTCGGAAGCTCCTCCCTCGCTTCCTGGTGGGCAGTGGGGTGGTGCGTTTGGCTCCGAGGGTCGGAGAACACCCCCTCCAATTTTTAAGGACGCCAGTGGCATTTTGAGCCTTCCCGATCTAAACCAGGTGTGTGGAGGGAAGCAAGTGCTTACTCCCAGGTGCAACCCTGCGCTGTGGTTCTTAAACTTTAGTGTCTTGTGGGGGACACCTGGGAGGTTCCTAGGCATGCTCGTCTTAGGGCCCTACCTAAGACCTTCTGAGTCTGAATTCCTAGAGTAGAGCCTGAGTGTCTCCGTTTTAACCAGCTTCCCATGCCGCCTGGAATGCAGGTGGCCCGGGACCACACTTTGAGAAACGCTGACTAGAGTGTTTTACTTCACAGGCCAGAGTGGAGATAGGCACTCTGCAGAGAACTGACTCTGCTCTGCAAAGAATGTACGTGTGCGTCCTCCCTTTCCCTGGTGTCCTGGTGCATGTAGACATGAAGTGCTGGACAAAGACCAAGTATCTCTGTTTGAAGATACTGCTCACTGAGGACTTAGACTTAGCAAGGGAGGGAGTAATTGGAGTGTTGAAGCCGCCGGGTGAGGAGGGTTGTGAATTTTGTTTCCATAGCCTGAGGACTTGTGAGATAGATACCTTTCTTTTGGAGTTGCACCCACGAAGCTAAGATACGTGTTCTTCTAAAATCTTGGCGGATCACCGTAGTAACAGTTCATACTTCTTCCAGAGATGTCACCTCCTCAAGAACTATCACGGAGCAGGGTTATGGTGCAGAAAGCATGCATGTCTCTTGACACCCTCTAATTTATATGTAATGGGCATAATTCACTTTCAATGATGAATGAAGTTTCACCTTCTAGTCTTTAACTTTATTGGGAAGTGAGGTTCCTACCGCAGAGGTGTTGTGCAAAGGGATAACTATGTGCTGGGGGTCGTTACCGCTCTATGGTATACATCTTTTTCTTTCTTGGAGCAGTTATTGACTTACAAGGACTAAAGCTGTTTGGTTTGCAAGACAGTTTTCACTGGTGTTCCTAATTGACTGTCTTCCCCAGGCAGTTGTTGCCCAATGAACAAATAGCAAGTGTTTGTGTAGTTCAAGTTTCATGCTTCAGTTAATTTGTCTTGGTTTGGCGTGTGAAATTTGAAGATTTTGAAATTCCTAAATATTTTTGATTGAATCAAAATTGGAAGATTTGGCTAGCTTTGAGATCTCTTGGAAATTTTAGGATTTCCCAATGTTGCCTCACCTGGAAACAAATTTAGTTAGGCCTGAGACAGGAGGGGAGGATGTGCTTGCTCTCTTTCTCCTGAAGGTTGAGTCTTGGGTGTTCATTGAAATTCTCCTCTGAGTTCCTGCTATGCAGGTGTTTATGACTCTGGGCATCAAAAGGAAATTTGCTTGCCAGAGTTTTACTTGTTAGAGGTAGGTGAAAGTACCTCTAAATCTTGTGTTATTTACGTTCTGACAGAATTTTAAAGTTTGGGGATCCCTGGGTGGCGCAGCGGTTTGGTGCCTGCCTTTGGCCCAGGGCGTGATCCTGGAGACCCGGGATCGAATCCCACGTCGGGCTCCCGGTGCATGGAGCCTGCTTCTCCCTCTGCCTGTGTCTCTGCCTCATTCTCTCTCTCTCTCTATGACTATCACAAATAAATAAAAATTAAAAAAAAAAAAAAAAAAAAAAAAAAAAAGAATTTTAAAGTTTGTCTTGAAGCTCTGCCTAGTTGAAAGACTTGAGGAATTTAGGGTCCACTGGTTCTGTTACGCCTTTTAAGGTTCTTGAAATTACTATAATCTGAACTCTAGGATCCAGGTTGTTAGTTCTGTTTTATTATTGGTTCAACTTCATGCCAGATTATCTGAGTAAGTTCTTTCTTTTTTTGTTTTATGGCTCTTCATTAAAAAATAATATGAATAAGAATGACTTTGTAGTGTCTTGAACATATGAAAGATAACTTGTGGAACCATTGTGTGTTAATTGCATATCTTTTGTTTATTTATTTATTTATTTGGTTAGAATTTTCTGTCTCTCTGAATGGGACCATTTGGTGGGTGAGGGGCAATTTTTTAGAGTCCTCTCCCTATTTAAAAACCACTGCAACCCAGAGTGCTGGGGAGTTTGAGAGAGCTTATTGGAAGAGCAGCTTGACTAAAGAAAGCTCTAGTAGGGGGGCAATCGATTAAATCTCTTTGTGGACAGGTGAATTTGGAGTGCTTGCCCTGGTAGTCAAATGCACTTGCTTTGGGGCAGTTTCATATTGCTCCTGACCTTGCTTAGATTGGTGGCTAGAGGGATACTGGGAACTCTTAAAAACTACTTTAGTAGGAAAGAAGAGACTTCTGGAGAATTTCAGTAGTGTAGTATACCCAGGAGATTGACTTTTGCAGTTGTTAATTATGTTGTCGAGAAGTAGATACTCTTCTTTCAAATGTTTTGTAGTATTGTCTTTTCTAGATATAGGAGGTGGACTTTAGAGGGTTGGATGGTATAAATCGTCCTGCTAGTTAGGAATAATTTGTTTGGGAGAAGTAGCTGAGAGGATTTCCCTTTAAATTGGATGTCCTTAAATGGATTCTCTCTGGCTTTGAGAAACTCTTCATTGTAAGCTTTATCTTTCACTTTGATTCATGACTGACCATTCTTACATCAAACATTTTTTTTCCTCTTTGAAGTAGGAGAGAGAGACTTTTTTTTGAAAGTGTGCTAGAAAGACAGGGACTAGGAATAGAACACTGCTGAATTGTTCTTGTACTAAAAGCTGGAGGCATATACAATTATAATAAAAGTGAATACTTTGTATTTTTGATGTAACTTCCTTTTAGAGATTTTGTTTCCTCTTAGATTCTCAAGCTCTTCCTGACTGCTGTTTAAATAATTAGTAACTAATTTTTCAGAGTAATGCCTCTTTAAAAAAAAAAAAAAAAAAAAATCCTGGTACAAAAATCGCTAACTCAGCTCCCATTTGGTATCAAAGAAGTGATACTTGTGGCAGTGAACATTAGTAACTTGTAACAGGGTTTGTTGTGGGTTTGTTTAAGTCAGTACTGTTTAACCTGGCTCTCAGGTTCTTAGACTACAAGGATGAATAAGATTTGCCCTTGAGGAACTTATGGTCTTCTGGGAATGGAGGAGGTCTAGACTCATGAATAGAATTTTGCTACACGCATAAGTGCTATCATAGATGTACATACGATAAACAGACATCCTGGTTCAGACTTATTATCCAGGTATCATCATGACTACTTCCTCCTTTTACTCACAAGTATATCACTTTGGAAGGTAAATTATGTGTGTTGTGGACTAGGAGGACACTGAAAAGGCATTTAACTGCCTGGCAGAGATCAGGGAAGGCTTCCTGGAGGAAGGAGGAAGGTGCTTTCCAAACTGAATCTTGAAGAATGAGTAGAAGTTAGGCCCATCACTGAAGATGTTAACAGGAGCTGGTGACAAAGAAATAGCAGTGGTGTGTGTGTGCGTGCTTGTGCACAGGGTGGGAGTGAGTGTAGGAATTGGGTAGAACTACACATAGCTTTTGGAACATGAAGTTGTAGAGTATCAGTTTGGCAGTCAGGTAGAGAGACAGGCAAAGACCAGATTCCGAGGGCTTTGTGTGCCAGGACTCTGAGCGCTTCTTTGTGCTGGGCACAGTTAGGCACTTCCATGATCTCCAGTCTGTAAAACAACTCTTAGGGGAAGACATCAATATTCTTCCATCACAAGTGGGGCAACCTAGGTTCAGGTTGGGTAGGTAAATTACCCATGTTGAGAAGGCTAGCATTTGAATCCAGGTCCATCTGGTTCTAAAGCCTGTGCTTTTCCAGCGAGCTGGCGAACTCTTCTTCGGAAGCTTTGGTCTTGATTGTATGTGATTAGGTTGCTGTTGAAGAATTTTAAAGCGGGGGCAAGTGATGAGGGCAGATTTATTTTGTTGGGTTGACCTCAGGCTATAGCAGGTAAGTTCTGCGAGAGCAGAGATTTGGTCTTGTTTATTGCTGAATTTTTAGAATTGTCCCTGGCACAGGTAAGTATTTCATGTATTTGTGGAGTGGGAGCGAAGGATGGGAGCAGAGAAGAATGGATTTGAGGAAAGCAGGGCAAGTTGCAGGGATATTAGTGAAGGGGCTGTTTGTTGGGTGAGGGAAGGAACTGGGGGACAGGCGAGAGAGTAGAGTGCTGCTTAGGTTTCTACATTAGGTGATTAGACAGGTTGTCAACCAAGGGAGAGAATATGGAGGAAGAAGGACAATGAATTGGAGTTGCCAGTTAGATGAATTAGAGCAGTTGATCAAAGATGGATGTCTGTACAGAAGTCAATATTTGAGTCAGAAGCTGGAGAGAAACCTAGGTTAGAGGTAAATATTTGGGTGTTAGCAAAATATAGATAGTAGTTGAAGGTATGAGAGGAGATAGAGCTACCTGAAGGGACTGTAAAAATTGAGAGAAGCTAACAATGAGACCATGGTAAATAGGGGCTTTATTTCAGCACCTGCTTCTCCAGAGCTTGGTTTCCTTTAGTGCTGTGGGCTCATGTTCTTCCATAGGGAGAACCGTTAGCAGGAATCCTGTCAGACTTCTTACTTTACATTTTATTTGTGACCAAGCAGTACTTACTTAGTTGTTACAGTTGTTAAGTGATTGTAAGGTGTTGTATGGAGTAACCTCAGCAGCCACTGGTAGAGACCATGCAAAGATAGTGACAGCTTCTTTTCCTCCCTGAGAAGGACAGCATTTCTTTTTTTTTTTTTTATTTTTTTTTTATTTTTTTTTTTTATTTTTATTTTTTAAGGACAGCATTTCTAAAACAACTCAGCTCCTTCCCATGAGGTGGCTGCAGTTGCTCACTAAGAAATTGCTGCCATGACTTTGTTAGAGATGATGCTAACATAAATGAGGTGTTCTCTTTTTATCATTGCTTTGCCTACACTAGTCCTACAGAATCAGAGCATCATGTTGCCAAATGGCAAAATGTACTGTGGCAGTTAACACCAGGATTTCACAACAAAGTGGCAGAAACTATCGCTTAAAAATATGGGTACTAATCAGAAAAAAAATCTGAATGCATTTCTGTTTTGTCATTATTTTCTAGCTTTAGTCTGTGGTTTAGTCACGTGAACAACATGAAGTTAAGCAGTAACCAGGGTTGCTATGGCCCTACCCACATACCATAGCACGTATGCTAAGATGTGTGTTTTTAGAATTAAAAACTAGAATATTTATATTAATTTCAGTCACTTTTAGCAGCATCTTAGATATATATGTAATTTGGTTTCTGAAGCAGTGTTAACCGTGGGAAAACTAAATTGTCAGCAGTGATATCTCACAGCAGAACTGTAGCCCAGGACATAGGCTGATGGGTATAAATGGCAATTACACACTAAAATCAGAACATTTATATTTCTTCAGGTACTAGAAAACTACTCAGATGCTCCAATGACACCAAAACAGATTCTGCAGGTCATAGAAGCAGAAGGACTAAAGGAAATGAGGTTTGTATTGTTCTTGTTGTTCAACATGAGAGTTTTATAGGCCATGTGTCTTTCTGCAGATATTTGGTGACGTGATTAAGTCCACACATGCCTTCTCCATCTCTCTCTCCCTCTCTGTTTCTCTGTCTCACTCTCTCCTCTGGTATGGTGTAGAACCATTTCCCAAGTGTGTGTCCCTGAGTGGAGGGAGGGAGTAGGTAAACATCTGTTGGTTTTCATTAGAGATGCAATGACTTACCCTGTTCTTGCTCTCCCTTCAGTCTTGACCTGGAGTGTGTTTCTGTGTCAGGAATCCACATGTTTTCTTCTCAACTCTTTTTTGCACATTTTAGTAGTAGAGAAGGGGCAGACTGGTAGGCTTTATCTTATTTAAAACTTCCCTTCTTTCTCTAGCTTTCTGTGCTTCCCTGAAGTTCTTTAAGATCAAAAGAAGGGTGTTCTTATCACCATAACACCACTGGCCTTTTTTTTCCTCCCTACTGATTCTAGCCATTCATCATGGGAATATACTAAATTTTAGTGTGACCTTGGTTTTATCCTCCTATGGTGTAGTTTTCCTAGAGAAGCAACAAGTTAGAAACAAAAGGAATTAGAGGCATGAAAATCACTGGCTGTGTTTAATTCTTTTCTCTCTTCACTCTCACCCCACCCCCCCCCTTTTTTAATTTAAATGAAGGAGGAGGGCACAACACAGTCTCTTTTCTTGGGACTCAGAAAAAACAGCATCTGTTTTTTCTGGTTAAGCTATAGCTGCTTGAAATTGACCTCTTGGGGTCAAAAGATCCTCACTTTCCAGTCATCAGTTCAAACATTCTCAAATTGACAGTTTGTGGGGAGGGAAGATCAGAATTGTGTAGATCACGTTCATTTAAATAGTACTTATGCACTGTGTAGTGTTATAATTGTGCTTTATTTTTGTTTTTATGGGCTGTTTCTCCTCATGCTGCTGTCTGCACTGCTGTTGGACCACTGTACCTATAGAAGGTAAATTAGTCCCTTTGGGACAGATGAAATTGAGAACTTTAACTTGTTTCTGCTTCTTGCTCTTATAGGAATTAATGAAGCAGTCATGGTGGTTCGTGATGAGTGAGCAGCTCTGTAATTTGTAGACAGAGGTATAGTGTGTAGGAGTCACACCGTTCTGCTGAAGGACTCTGCCAGTATGCCGTTACCCTTTGTAGCAGAGATGTTAGCACACCCACTTGATACTCCAGATTCTGCACAAGGTTTCTTGTAGAGATTGGTTCTCGGTGAAAATTTTTTTAGCATCCACTGTGTTCCAAAGCAGAATAAGTAATAGGGTTTTTTTTTTTTAATAGCTTTTTTAGACTCAGAATTTATTTTTAACATTGCATAAATTAAGGCCTCTGGTTCTGAAAGATCTTAAGAGGCTTTACTTAAGATATGTATGTATTTTTAGCATACTGGAGAGAGGGAAGAGGAAAGTGCATAGGTGAATCCTAGCACTAATATGCTAGTGCCAAACTCAGTTAATAATGGACATTTGTCTGTGTTTTTGACAGCTGTTCTATATTAAGATTAAGTAAATAGCCTCTAACTCACTGAGTTATCATTGTTTTGCAACCAACTATTGTAGCAGGGAGTGTGAAATATCTTAATGATCCATCTTTTTTTTTCATTCTTGGGTACCAGAGCCATTTGACTGACCTCTTTTTAAGTTTAAGTGATTGCTCCTGGGTAGATGTAGAATAAAACCCATCCTCTCCCCTTCCCAACAGGGAAAAAGCAAATGAAATACTTTTGTGTGCTTATTAGAAAATGTTTAACTGGAGATGAAAAGGCATGCTTGTTTTTTTGGGACAGCACCATTGCTTCTCTGGTTTTTGTGTTGTAATGTTATGTAGCAGTTCTCAGCTTGATACATATGCAGGTCACAATTCAGAGGCTAGGAAAGAGTTTTGTTTTTAATTATTATTAAAATTTAATTTTTTTAATGTAATAAAAATGTTGGTACTGGGTTTTTTTTAAAACTCCCTGAACTTGAACAGTTACTGTGTACGTTTTTAAATCTCTTGAGAACTTGGTTGATATGGTCAAAAGGCACTAAGGAAGTGCCAGGTTCAGAACAAGGGAATCACATACCATGTCCTACCTGAGTGTGATTGATGAGGATTTCATTTGTTGCTCTGCACTACTTTCAAAGTAGTATTGTTGTCATGGGCTCTTTTCTGTTATATTTCTTGCTCTTTTCTTGATTTAAGAATGAGTTGGATCTTTTTTTTTTTTTTTTTTTTTTTGAGTTGGATCTTTGAATAAGCGGGCATATAGATTTATATAACCCTTTTCCATCCTTGTATGTTTTTATAGTGGGACATCCCCTCTTGCATGTCTCAATGCCATGCTACATTCTAATTCAAGAGGAGGAGAGGGGCTATTTTATAAACTGCCAGGCCGAATCAGCTTGTTCACACTCAAGGTAAGTAATATCAATGCTGTTCTTAAATTTTAGTGTAGGAGTCACCTGGTAGGTCTGGGATGAGGCCTATGAATTTATATTTCTAATAAGCAGGCAGGTGATGCTGATGCTGTTGGTCCTAAATGGCACTATGAGATGTTCTAGGTTGAATAGGGTGTTAGGAATTCTTTAGTCATATCAGCTTTTTTGTCTATATTCATCTTTTCTTTGTTTATATTTTTGCAGATCATATGTAGTAGAGGAATAAATATGTGTGGGGGTAACTGCAAATGTGTTTTAATTAGAATTTTGTTTGTAATAGTATCGTGAAAGATAAATTACCTGGCAACTAAAATAAGATCTACTCTAAGGAATATAACTGACATGTGAACATCCTTGTGGAAATTCAAAAGCTCATTAACTTTTTCTAAGTGACACTAATTACAAAGGAAGAGAACTTAAATCAGTTAAAGTTCTAGTAAAGCTTAAATAGAGCTGAAGTGAACAGGCTAATTATTTTTCTACTATGTGTGATATAAATGGCTATCGTTTATTTTTTATTTTTTTAAAGATTTTATTTATTTATGCTTGAGAGACAGAGAGAGAGAGAGAGGCAGAGACACAGGCAGAGGGAGAAGCAGGCTCCGCTCCATGTAGGGAGCCTGACATGGGACTGGATCCCGGGTCTCCAGGATCCCACCCTGGGCTGAAGGTGGCGCTAAACCACTGAGCCACCAGGGCTGCCCCAATGGCTATCGTTTAAACCAGGGATTGGCAAACTTTCTATAAAGGGCCAGATAAATATTTTAGGTTTTGTGGAGCTAATTGTTCACCTCTGCCGTTGTAGCAAGAAGGCAGGCATAGATAATTAATAAATGAATGGGTAAGGTTGTGTTCCAATAAAACTTTATTTACAAAGACAGTGATAGGGCCACATTTGGCTTGAGCTGTAGTTTGCTGACCTGATTTAGACATAAGATGACCTGTTGATGAGGAAACTGAAAATTTGATGCTGACCCTTTTACTGACCCATAATGTGGTTATAAATTTTGGTAGTCTATACACAAACTTTTCCTTTCTGGTTTTATTTTCTTGATAAGCTTATTTTCTTTAATTCAATATTAAATACTTGAGCAGATACCAATGATATAACATGTAGTCCTAAAACTTGATGTTTATGTATACTTGAAATGTATCTTATATTCAGATGTCTGTGCTGTTTTCTGTATTTTTATTTCTAATATTTTGGACTTCTTTTGTTAGGAGGCTGCATAATGTAATGTTAGGAACTGTGCCTTGGGGAGAAACAGAGCCTTGAGTTCAAAACCTAGCTTTATAACCTGGGACAAATTTAACCTTTCTTTATGGTGGTGTATGCATCCCTAACACAGAGTCAGTCCTTAATAAATGGTAGCCTTTTTGATATTTCTTTAGGTTCTTTTATTGTCAATTGCTTGTTAATGCCTTTTTTTATTACACATTATACATTGCTATATATAACATAATGGGTACATAGTCGTATAAAATTGTATGTATTACGTATATTAAAATATGTATGTTGATGGTATATGTGGCATATTTCTGTTTTAAGTGGGAGGAGAAATACCTTTTTCTGTGAACACCTTGAGGGTAGGAACTGAGTTTCATTTGTCTTTATAATGGCCTCAATTTGCTCTCTCTCTCTCTCTCTACATATGCATACCTTTTTTTCCCTCAGAACCATTTGAAAGTGTTAACCAGAACTGGTACTTCACCCCTAAATACTTTAGAATATATATTTTGAGAACAGGTACATTGGGGCGCCTGGGTGGCTCAGCGGTTGAGCATCTGCCTTTGCCTCAGGGCATGATCCCGGGATCATGGGATCGAGTCCTGCATCAGCTCCCCCATGGGGGAGCCTACTTCTCCCTCTGCCTTTGTCTCTGCCTCTCTCTGTATCTCTCATGAATAAATAAATAAAATCTTAATAAAAAAAAGTACATATCCTACATAAATATAATTTCATTATCACATTCAAGAAAATTAACATTGATACAGTAGTGTATACTATATAGCTTATATTCAGATTGTCTCTAGTTACACAAATATTCTTTATAGCTTTTTTTTCCAGTCCAGCATCCAGTCAAGAATCTTGCATTTCAAAAATAAAGATAAAAAAAGGGAGACAAGTTAAAATGGACTTTTAACTTTAGGAAACAAACTGAGGGTTGCTGGAGGGGAAATGGGTTGGGGGGTGGGGTAATTGGGTGATGGACATTAAGGAGGGCTCTTAAGGGGCGCCTGAGTAGTTCAGTTAAGCATCTGCCTTTGGCTCAGGTGAAGTCCTGGGATGGAACCCCATGTTGGGCTCCCTGCTCATCAGGAAGTCTGCTTCTCCTGCCCCTCTCCTCGTTTGTGCGCGCTCTCTCTGTCTTGCTCGCTCACTCTTGCTCTCTCAAATAAATAAAACTTTTTTTTTTTTTTTTTAAAGAGGGCATGTGATGTAATGAGCACTGGGTGTTATATGCAACTGATGAATCACTAAATTCTATCCCTGAACTAATGATACACTATATGTTAACTAAACTGAATTTAAATAAAAAAGAATCGTGCATTTCATTTGGTTGTCATGTCTCTTTAATCTTTGTTAATGTAGAACAGTTCCCTTGCCTTGTTTTCTCTTTTATGGCATTGATATTTTTGAACAGTTCAGGTCGTTTGTTTTGTGAAATTAAATACATTTTTAAAGGATTAATAAAGTGTAGAAATCTTGGTTGTTTCCAGACTTCTTTCTGTTTGCACTGCTAGATCATGTCCACTCTTTCAGGTGGTAGCACAGAGCCATGAAAGTTGAAAGTATACATCCCTTGCCATGGGATGTATGGCATAGTGGTAATTTGGTCTGGGTGTTGCTTGTAAGAAGGGCCAGGAAGGTACAAGGTATTTAATTACATTTCTTATTTTTTTTCTTTGGAAGATGCTAGTGACACCTCTGAAATCCTGTGGCATTTTCTTTGCCTAAGTTATCTCTCATGGGTTAAGAAAAAGCATGTGCAGAATGGCTTATAGTTTTTCTGCTCCCTGATTGGAAATCTCTTCTAGTGGGCCATCAAGGTCAGAATTCTATTTATCCATGTGATTTTGCTAGTTGAAAACAGGAATTTTTTTCAGTTCTGGATATGTTTGTGTGGCCTTATCTATGATTACCAAAGGTTTACTGATAAGCTGGAGTCTTTGGGGGCATGCCACAGGATTCCTTCTCTGATAAAAAGTTGTTCTGGGTAATGTGATGGTACATTTGACACTTGATGTATAGATACTTGCAAAAGTCGCCAGAGCTAGTCCTCAAGGATGGATGGGATAGATGAAATCTATCCATGCTTCAAATTCTTGATTTGAATTGCTTTCCTTAAGCCTTTCCTGAAGTCAGCTGTCAGTGTCCATCATTGTCTGGTTAGAGGTAGGATTTGTACCATTTAAAAAAAATTATTGATTGATTGATTGATTGATTGTAGACACAGAGAGAGAGGCAGAGGGAGAAGCAGGCTCCATGCTGGGAGCCCGACGTGGGACTCGATCCCAGGACTCCAGGATCGCGCCCTGGACCAAAGGCAGGCGCCAAACCCCTGAGCCACCCAGGGATCCCCCCGTACCATTTTTTTACACTTGGGATTTCCCATTCTTACAAAGTCACTCTGAGCTTCTTTGTAGTGTTCTACATTTTTAGGACTTTGATGCTGGACTACTATGCTTTTGTGACTTGGTGGTTGTGTCACTGGTGAGTTTAGCCTGCATTGGTCTTTGCAACACTATCAGGCACAACTGCATTCATGTGAATATTGTTCATTTTTATTGTGGAATGGTTCTCCCATTGATGTCACTTACGTTATTTATGGCTATTTGCACTTTATTATACCTCATGTATGATATAGGGCTCAGCCTTCAGGGTCTTTTACCCATTTAACAAGTCCCATTGGATCTTTTTATTATATAGAATGTTTTTATAAAAGTATGAAAATCATTTTTTAAAAATTTTTATTTATTTATGATAGAGGCAGAGACACAGGCAGAGGGAGAAGCAGACTCCATGCACTGGGAGCCTGACATGGGATTCGATCCCGGGTCTCCAGGATCGCGCCCTGGGCCAAAGGCAGGCGCTAAACTGCTGCGCCACCCAGGGATCCCTGAAAATCATTTTTTTTTTTTTTGGTAAAAGAAATAGAGGACTATACTTGAGGTATCCATCCAGTAAAATCTACAGTTTGCAGATAACTGTAAGGAAAAAAGCAAATGGAGGAAGAGAGGGAGATAATTATTACAGTTCTATGATGTTATTTAACTGTAATTAAAATACCTGCAACACTTAAAGCAATTTCAAAGGTATTTATGTTACTGTTAAATACTGAGAAGAACAGAGGAAATAGATACAGTAAAATCATGGCGTCTATCATTTGAAAGGCAGTATCAAAGAATATTTTGATTTTTAAAAAATATTTTATTGATTTACTTGAGAGAGAATGCAGAGGGAGAGGGACAAGCAGTCTCCCTGCTGAGCAGAGAGCCCAATGTAGGGCTGGATCCCAGGCCTCTGAGATCATGGTCTGAGCAGAAGGCAGATGCTTAACCAACTGAGCCACCCAGGCACCCCAAGATTTTGATTTTTGATACGTGTTCAGCAAGTAGGGTGGTCTTTTAAAAATGCAAATCCTATCATACCATTATCATGTCCGGCCCTTGCCTACCTCTGATCTGCTCTCCTAGCACTCTGCCCTTAGTCATTATACTAAAGCCACCCTGGTCTTCACTTTGTTTCTCAAGCATCCCTGACTTGTGTCTACCATAGAGCCCTTGTGCTTGCTAGCGTCTCTGCCTAGAAAACTCTATGGTAACTTCTTGTCATTTGGTTCTTAATCCAAAAGTATCTTTTCAGAGAAGGTTTGTGGGTTTTTTGTTGTTTTTTTAAAATAGATTTTATTTATTTATTCATGAGAGACAGAGAGGGGCGGAGACATAGGCAGAGGGAGAAGCAGGCTCCCCATGGGGAGCCTGATGTAGGACTGGATCCCAGGACTCCAGGATCAAAGCCTGAGTTGAAGGCAGACGCTCAACCACTGAGCCACACAGGTGCCCCCAGGGAAGATATTTTACCCATCTAATTCTACAACATTAGGAGGGTTTTATTACTTGGTGGTTGTTAGCCTATCAGTATCAGAAATTACTTGGTGGTGGTTAGTCTCTCCACACTAGTGTTTGAGTGCAGGGACTTTGTTTTCACTACGTCTACTATGTCTGCCATGTAATAGGTACTTAGAATTGGCTGAATGAAAAGTAGATGATGGTATCATCAAAATCTTAGCTAATCAGTTCTCCTTGTAATTCACCTTTCTTTTATATCAGTTTTATTATAGAATATGCATATTTGGGGTTATTTTTTCTTCTGCTCAGCAAGTCAACTTCTAAGAACCCTTTTCTCCCCCTTGCCCTCATTAGAACAGTTCTACATAAATCTGTGAAAGAATCTGCTGACACTAGAAATAAATCTTTCCTTGTGTGCAGCCATAATCTGGTTCCTTTTAATTGCTAAAGGCAGAAACTGAGCCTTAAACAGTTTAAACATCTTTTTTATTTTTTTAAAGATGTTATTTATTTATTCATGAGAGACACAGAGAGAGAAGCAGAGACACAGGCAGAGGGATAAGCACGCTCCATGCAGGGAGCCTGACGGACTTGATCCTGGGTCTCCAGGATCAGGCCCTGGACTGAAGGCGGCGCTAAACCTCTGAGCCACACGGGCTGCCCAGTTCAAACATTTTAGGTATGTTTTAGATACGATATTATTACTCTTTTTAGTGTTTTGAACTTTGATCATCTTGTTAGAAAAAAGAATTTCTGCTTTCATTTAAAATGGTAGTGACATTTTAAGACAATGTCTTCCATAGTCTGTTAGCCTTATCAAATACATGATCTTTTAAGTGCTTGGAATATTAGAATTTTAGTGTGGGAAGGGCTCTCAAATCATCAGTTCATTTTCATTTTGCAGATAGATAACTGAGCTTTTAACAGATTAAATGATTCATCTGTGATTATACATCTGAGTGACAGGTGCATGTGGCCAAGTTGGGACTAGAACCCAGGGCCCCCCCATCTTTTGAATTTAATTTCTTTTTGCTATGCTAATTTAGAATAAAGTTTTTCTACAGATTTTATGACCTTTGGTCATTTCATCTTTTGAAGCATCTTGTGAGTTCTTTGATATTCCTCAAAATGTCAATTTTATTCTCTTTAGTGAAAATCTTTATAGTTAAGCAAAGTAGCTTTTCATGTCCTTAGATGTGACTCTTTAGTTATGGCTGGTTGAATTTCTGCACCTTGCCTTAATTATATTGGCATTTCTGATCGTAGGTGTTAGTTTCTATGCTGGAATAAGTGATTTATGGTAGTAGGAAGAGCATTGGACGGGTTAGGAGTCAAGGCCTGGGTTCCAGCATAGTACCTCATGTCTTAGTGAATATCTCCATTTATACTTATTTGTGTCTAACACCCAGGAGTTGAAATAAGATTGGTCATTTAAACACTTGAGGTGTAAAATCCTTTTTTGTCATGAAATGGAGCTCCAAAATACAAATATGACTGTGAAACTGCTCTGGTTGAAACAAGCAGAAGGGCCCACTTTCTCCATCTCTTGTAGGTTCTACTGTCCCCACCCCCTGCCCCAAGCACTCCAGGATCTTTCCTAGACCCTGGAACTCTGTTGAAAACCTTCTAGAGTAAAAATTCAGTAACTATCCTTATTGTGCTCCCATTCTAGCATCTAGACTATTTTGTGTGAAAAGTAAGTCAGCAAGGGATATTTTTCTTTCTTGTTCTTTTGTGATGCATTTGGTATTTGCTGGAGGCAGACCATTTTATTGCAAGCAGTGCTCGACTCTGAACTATAGGAGGTCTGCACAGAAGGCCCAGTTAGTAGAACAGTACCATTTGCTCTTGTTAATAGTAGTAGCACTTTGGTTTTGTTGGAGGCTTTGACCCCTCACTTGGTAAAAGGCTCCTTATTTGTTTGAATAATTCTCAAGGGATGTCTAGATCTGCCTGTGGAAAAGGGGGTATTCTGTTGTTTGACAGGATTTCTAGCCAGCTCCGGGAGAAGAGAGAACTTGATTGTTCTTAGAGCTTTGGTTAGACTCTGGTTTTATGTCTAAGAGATGAGCTGCCTTTTGTCCTTCTACTTCCTGAAGTTCAAAGCCCTCTAATAATGAAGTGTGGTAAAGGTCAGGTATCAGAGGTTTTGAAAGCACTGCCAGAATGATTTTGTGGTCGTTCAGGGGGGTGGGCAGGATGATAATCTCAGGGTTGCCAAAGTGATGTGTATTTTTAAAACAAAAAGTACATTTTTAAAGTGTGATGTTAAGGTACCAGGGTTCTAGGAAAATGAGGAGATTGTACATGTTCCAGGCTTCTTTGGGACTATTTGAAAAAACACACTTTTCTTTGGGTCAGCCAGTATGAAAACTGTGAGTATGATCTCTTTTCAGTCCTTCAGATCAGACTTTTTTGAGAGAGTTATTTGAAGAACTTGTTTAGTCTCAGAAAGTTGCTGCTGCTTCTAGCTTAGCTAAATCTGGAAGGATAGCTGGAAACTGATGTTTGAGTGCTAACACTATTCCAGACAGGCATCATACCTGTCACATTGGACTTTTTGAAACATAAATATATCTCCTACTCCTATAATAACGGGGAAGCAACCTGAGAGAGTTTAAGTAAATGGGACCAAGTCACATTTTTGGTTGAGAGATTTGTATTCAACATGTGGAAGACAGGCTTGAGGAGATTTGAAGTTTTGACATTAAATGAGTTGGTTCTTAAATGTGGGGGAGGGCGTTTTAAAATTCTGTGTGCATGGGGCAGCCCAGGTGGCTCAGTGATTTAGCGCCGCCTTCAGCCCAGGGCATGATCTTGGAGACCTGGGATCGAGTCCCATGTTGGGCTCCTTGCATGGAGCCTGCTTCTCCCTCTGCCTGTGTCTCTGCCTCTCTTTCTCTCTGTGTTTCTCATGAATAAATAAATAAAATTAAAAAAAAAATTCTGTGTGCATCACGAGGCAGGAAAGGGATGGGAGCAAAAAAGATGTCTGTTCTGTTCTGGGAGATGCTTTTTTGATTCACTTGTATTAGATGGGCTTTTACATGTGTCCCTTTATGTGTCAGCTAATCCCTTCTGTTTTAGTCTTTGACTCTGCATGCCAGTTTTTCTTGGGTCAGGTAACTCTGGACAGTTCTCCTTTGACTTCTAACTTACACCTTTTTTGGGTCTCCATTCCCGTTGCAACCACCTTAGTCTAAGTTACCCTCATATGCTGGATACCGAAACAGCTCTTGCCTGGGCCCCTTGCTTTCACTTTTGTCCCCTCAGCATCCACTTTGCTCCTTGGAAATCCAAACAACAGCCAGAGGGATTTTTTTTACTTTAATATAATATGACCATGACACATCTCTGTTTAGTGTCTGTCAAAGGTTTTTTATAGCATTTACCAAAAACTGAACCTTGCCCAGCCACACTGCCCTTCTTTCTGTTCTTTGAATTCCTGAAGCTCTTTTGAGTTTTAGGGTCTTCCCTTTGGAATTCTCTTCTGCTTTTCCCTGGTTATAGGTCTCAATTTAAATGTCCGTACCATGGGAACTTTATCGCTAAATTGAATTTTTCTGTGTGCTCCGAACTTTACTTCTGATCACTTATGAGTTTATGATTATATAATTACTTAGGTGATTGTTTGATGTGTCTTTCCTGACTAGAGGTTGGGGTAGAGAATCACTATTATTTTGTCCTTGGCTGTATCCTTAGCAACTATCATAGGAGGTACTCAATAAATCTTGGATAGGGATGCCTGGGTGACTCAGTGGTTAAGTGTCTGCCTTTGGCTCAGGGCATGATCCTGGGTTCTGGGGATCGAGTCCCACATCGGGCTCCCTGCAAGGAGCCTGCTTCTCCCTCTGCCTATGTCTCTGCCTCTCTCATTGTGTTTCTCATAAATAAATAAATAAATAAATTCTTTAAAAAAAAAGTTTGTTGGATAAAATATAGTGGAAAACCCATAGAAGGAGATTGTTACTTCTTAGCTGGTGGCTGTTCTCTTTGACAAATAGTTGAATTAGTTCAGGATAATAATTTTTAGTATCAAAGTTGAAATGTATAGTATGGAATGTTTACTGGCATCTCCTTTCCATAAAGTAAAGTATTTAAGTCTCCAAAATGTAAGGTTTTTCTCAAAAGAAAAAAAGTCCAGTGTTGCTTTTGAAATGTAGTGCCATTTTGATTCCTGATCTTCTGTATGTGCCTCCCGCCCCTTTTTTCTACTGCTGTCTCTGAAAGCTTTTAGAACCTTTTCCGTGAGTATATACTTAAGTGTGGGTCATTTTTCACCCTGTGTGCCTTACTCAAATGTCTAATGATCTTGGTTGAGGGACTGTTGTTTATTTAAGAGTCAGGCTCTTAAATACTAGTGGGCAATTCAGTGCATGGTGTTTTTGTGGCTTCACTTGTCTCCTGCAGCAGTGGGAGTGGTTGTTGCTTAAATGCATGGTGCTGGAGTAAGGATGTCTGTATCCTCCTAATGCAGACTTTTAACAGTCCCCATATTCTCAATTCCATACCTCATCCTTGTCTGCCATGGTACCTGGTTTAAATTCTTAGCCTTTCTGAAATTTAGGGGATAAATCCACTTGGTTCTTTTCAGTACCTCCCTCTCCAACACTTAGTTTTCATCTTCCTTTGTTTTGGTAACTTGTCTCCTTTGCTTCTCTGTTTGTCACTGACAACTTCCAAATTTTATCTCCATCCAAGATATTTTTCCCTGAACATCAAAATCTGTATCTATTCAAATGTCTATTCAGTATCTTTATTTGGATAGTAATGGCATATCAAAATTAACATATACAAAACCAATCTCTTGTGCTCGGTTTGGCAGCACATATACAAAATCAGTCTCTTGATTTTCCCTCTCAAACCTCTTTCACCCTTGGCTTGCCTTTATCAATTAGGGGAAGTTCCGTATTTTAAGTGGCTTAGGTTAGAAACCTTGGAGTTGTCTTTGACTGCTTTCTTTTGTTCTCATGGCATGTGTAATCATCAATAAATCCTGTTCGCTTAACTTTTAGAATACCTCCATTTTACCCCCTACCCCGGGCCACCTTCCTGGTTTCAACCACCATCATCTTTCTCCTTTCTCCTAGATTATCATAGTAACTTCCTAACTGGTCTCCTTGCTTCCACTCTTGCCACTCTCCTCAGCACTGGAGCCGGGAAGGGTGTTTTTTTTTTGTTGTTGTTGTTGTTGTTGTTTTTAAAGTAGGCTCCATGCCTAGTGTGGAGCCCATCATGGGGCTTGAACTCAGGACTATAAGATCAAGACCTGAGCCCAGATCAAGGTTTCGACGCTTAACCGACTGAGCCACCCAGTTGCTCAGGAAGATCTTGATCTTATTCTTATTCATTTATTTATTTATTTTTAAAGATTTTATTTATTCAGGAAGATCTTTTTTTGTTTTTAAGATTTTATTTATTTATTCATGAGAGAAACAGAGAGAGGCAGAGACACAGGCAGAGGGAGAAGCAGGCTCCATGCAGGGAGCCCAATGTGGGACTTGATCCCAGGATTCTAGGAACACGCCCTGAGCCAAAGGCAGTTGTTCAGCGGCTGAGCCACTGAGGCATCCCAGGAAGATATTTTTAATGTCAGATCATGTCATTTCTCTGCTCAAAACCATCTAATGTTCATCCGCTCCTTCCCCTTCCTTCACTTAGGGTCAAGGCCAAAATCCTTAGTTGCTTGCAGGGCCCTGATGAGACTTGCTTCCGCCCTTAGTCTCCTTGCCTTTTTTCTTACTCTTCCCCAGGTTCACTTTGCTGGATAAACACAGCAACCTCCTCAGTGGTCCTTGAACGTGCTGCCATGTACTCTGAGGGCTTTTGTCCTTGCTATTTTAGCTGTCTGCCATGCTTTCCCCCAAGTACCTGTGTGGTTTGCTCCCGTACCACCTTCAAGTCTTAGATTGCACCTGAACCCCTCCACATTCCTTAGCACTCCCCCCTTCTCTGCCTTCCCTTTTTCTTTTTGGTATTTATAACCTTCTGATATTCTCTGTATCATTTGCTGTATACTTATTGCTATTGTCTGTCTCCTTTGACTAGAACATAAACTGCCTAGGGAAGGGGTTTTTAATTTTGGTTACAGTTTCTCATTCAATAACTTTGTGTGAGTAAATGTATCATAGTTTATTTCTTTTAATTTGATAATATAGTGAATTATGTCATCAATAAATTTTTTTCCAGTGCTCAAACATCCTTGTATTCCTAGGATAAATGTCACTTCAACATGATACTCTTTTTACACATACATTGCTGGGTTTAGTATGAATCCTTTATTTAGAATTTTTACATCTTTATTCATAATTGATGTATCTGTAATATTTTTATTTCAAACCTTATTCTGTTTTGATATTAAAACAAGCTGTGGTGGTTTCCTGCTCTTGATTCTCTGCATTAGTTTTAAGACAGATTTGTTCTGCTAGTAGAATACATATGGCATATAAAATCTACTGGGCATGATGTATTTTATTTTCAGAATGTGTTGTTTTTGCTTTTTTTTTATTGTGAAGTATATAATTTACACAAAAGAGAGTATATACAAAGTTTGTAAAAAAACAAAAAAAAAACAAAAAACAAAAAACAAAAAAAAAAAAACAAACAAAGTTTGTGTTAAAGAGTAGCTGAAAAATAAACTGCATGCTCCCATATTCACCAGCCAGCTCAGGAACAGAACACTCTTAACACTCTTTGAAGTCTCTGAGCATATCCCTTTCTCTCCCTGCTGAAGATAATCAGTATTCTGATTTCCATAATCCTCATTTCCTTACTTTTGTTTCTAGGTTTGCCCACAGGTATGTATTGCTGAACATGCATTTTTAAAAATAATCTTTATGTGAATGGAATCCTGTATTTTTCCCTGAGTTGCTGCTTTTGCTTACCATTTCTGAGCTTGAAATGTGCTGGTGCATTTAATTGACATAGATCATGCTTTCTGCTATGTACTGTCTTATGGTATAAATATGCCTTGATTTATTTGTCCATTTTCCTTTTGGTGCATATTTGGGTTGTTTCTAGTTATCTCAAACAAGGCTGCATTGAGTATTTCTGTACGTGTCTCCTGATACATGTGTTGAGTAGCTTCTCTAGGGTACATATGTTGCTGAGAATGAGACCAACCAGTAGGTTTTGCACCTGATCATCATTACAGGAAATACAGCTGTTTTTCAAAGTGATCCTATGAATGTATACTCCTTCCACAGTGTATGAGAATTCCTGTTGCTTCACAGCCTGAGTATTGTGGATGTAAGATAGCATTTTGTGCTTTTTTTTCCCTGTTCTTAAATTGTGGCATAATTTACATACAGTAGAATTTACCTGTTTTGACGTACTAATGTACAGTTCTGTGAGGCTTTTTAAAAGTTCATTTGATTTTTTTTAATTTAGGATTATTTATTTATGAGAGCATACACAAGCAAGGGCCAAGGAACAGAGGCAGAGGTAGAGCAGGGAGCCCAATGCGGGGCTCTATCCCAGGACCCTGGAATTGTAGCCTGAGCAGAAGGCAGACGTTTAACTGAGTCACCTGGGTGCCCCCATTTGATTTTTTTAGTTCACATTTGTTTTGACATTTTATTGGGGTATTTAAAGATATGCTATAGTGGCTTGAATGCAGTTGCTCCAGTAAATGTTGGTGTTATGCTTCTCTTTCCCCAAAAAATTCAGCTTTACTTTCACATACAGTAAAATCACCCTTTTTAGGTTTTAGTCTTCTGGATTTTGACAAAATTATGCCATAATTAGCATTTAGAGCAGTACCATCACCCCAGAAACTTTCCTTATGTCGTTTTATAGGCAGGTCCTCTCCACCTCAGCTCCTGGGAACCATTGATTTGTTTTTCTATCCTTGCAGTTCTGCCTTTTCCATAATGTCATATAAATGGAGTCATACATTATGTAGCCTTTTGAGTCTGGTTTCCTTTACTTTGTATGAAGTATTTGAGATTTAGCCATCTTGTAATGTATATCAATGGGTTGTTCTTTTCTATTGCTGAAAAAGTCCCATTGTGTGGATCTACCACATTTTGCTTATCCAGTTTTCAGTTGATGGATGTTTGGATTGTTTACTCCTTGTGACTATTAAGAGTAATGCTATGAATGTTTGCATACAAGTCTTTCAGTGGACATTTTCATTTTTCTTGGGTAGATACCTTGGAGTAGAATTGTAATTTCTGTTTAACTTTTCTAAGAAACAGCCAAACCATTTTCCAAAGTGGCTATACCATCTTATTTTAGTTTTTAGTTGTTTTTTTTTTTAAGGTTTTATTTATTTGAGAGAGAGAGAGTGCATGAGTATGAACAGGGGAAGGGCAGAGGGAGAAGCAGACTTCCTGCTAAGTGGGGAGCCCGATGTGGGGCTTGATCTCAGAACTCTGGGATCATGACATGAGCCAAAGGCAGATGCTTAACTGATTGAGCCACCCAAATGCTGCTCCTACATTTAACTTTTTTTTATTCTTAAGTAAGGTTTCTTTTTTCCCCTTGGCAGTTTTTTTTTTTTCCTGAAATCTACTTTAGTATTGATATAGGTGATCCACCTATTTCAAAATTAGTTTTTGTATATTATATTTTTCCATCCTTTTACTGTTTCCATTTGCCATTTTCATCCTCTAGAAGAACCTCCTTTAGCACTTGTAGTGCAGAGACAAGTTTTCGTAGCTTTTCTTTGTTTGACAGTTTTGATTTTGCCTTAGAGGATATTTTAGCTGGATACCAATTTCTAGGTTTAAAGGTTTTTGTTTTGTTTTTTTCCTTTCAGCATTTTAAAGATACCCATCCTTTATCTTTTGGTTTGCATAGTTTCTGACAAAGTTGTGGCAGTTCTTATATTTATTCCTCTTTTTTCTTTCGAAGGCTTTAAGATTCTTCTCTGAAAATTCTTCTCTGTATCCTAAGTTTTGGCAATTTGATTGTCATGTGACATGGTGAACTCAGATTTATGGGTCAAATAGGAAATATTTGTAACCATGAATTCTTCAGGTTTTTTTTTTTTTTTTTTTTCCTGTTGTCCTGTTTGACAACCTTATATTGTCCCACAGATCACTCAGGCTCTGTTAATTTTTCCAGTCTTTTTCCTTTGTGCTTCATTTTAGATACCTTCTGTTGCTACTGGCCTTTTCTACTGCACTAACTTGCTGTTAATCTCAGGCAGTGAAATTTTCATTAGATACACTATTTTTTATCTTTAGGAATTCCATTTGTTTCTTTTTTCACATCTATTTTCTCCTCATGTTGTCTCCTTTAATCCTCAGTCATATTACATGCTTTTAATAGTAGCTGTTTTAAGTCTTTGTCTCTTAATCCCATCTCCTCTGTTGTTTCTCCGTCTGTTGCTGTTGACTGACTGTTCTCCTGCTTATTAGTCACATTTTACTGCTTACTGGCATATATAAGAGGTTTTGTTTGGATGCTGAACAATGAAATTTACATTTTGGATGCCACAATTTATCTTTCAAGAGTGTGGGGCTTTATTTTGAGGGGAGGTTAGGTTACTCTCTTGGGGGCTTATTTTTAAGCTTTGTCGAGGCAGGTTTAGCTTTTAAGGGTAGTTTAACTCTATGACTAAGGTATTTCCCCACTGGGGTCTCTACTATAAATGCCTCAGATGTTTAACAATGTCCCTCCCGTCTGGCTGGCTGTTAACTCTCTGTCCCTAGGCTTTCAGCTCTGGGAATGAGTTATTCATTGGCCTGCCTGGGGAGTTTCAGCCTATACATATGCAGATTTCTGAAGTCTTCCTACTTAGGTTCCTCCTGTCTAATTCTGCTGTGCAGCTTTTAGCCACCTTAGCCTCCCAGAACTTTGATCTCTGTCTCAGTTCTGGAAGACTGCTCTGCTCTGCGTGGGATTCCCCCATTCTTCCCTGTTGTCTGCATTGTACTTGCAGGCAGAAAGCCAGGTCAGTTGTAGGACACAGTTTGTTTTTCTTCTCTTAAGCATCAGTCTTTTTTTTTTTTTTTTTTAGATTTTATTTATTCATAGAGAGAGAGAGGCAGAGACACAGGCAGAGGGAGAAGCAGGCTCCATGCAGGGAGCCCGATGTGGGACTCGATCCCGGGTCTCCAGGATCACACCCCAGGCTGCAGGCGGCGCCAAACCACTGCGCCACCGGGGCTGCCCAAGCATCAGTCTTGAGTGCCTGTTTTCTAACACTGAAAACACTTGTTTCATGTGTTCTGTCCAGTTTCTTAGTTGTTTATAGTGAGAGGGTAAGTTTGGTTAATCTAGTGTCGCCTAGAGCAAAAGTTTGCTTACTTACACATGTACAAATATGTGTGTGTGTTTTTAAGGCAAAAGATTTCATGAGTTCTGATAATCTCAATTCAAGTTCAAGATACGTGTTTTTTGCTTGAATTTTTTCAGTCTTAATATGTGTTTCTCCTTTCTCTCCTGTGGAAGTTCTGGTTCCCAATAAAACCACATACTCTGGGCAGCCTGGGTGACTCAGTGGGACAGCCCGGATGGCTCAGTGGTTTAGCACCGCCTTCAACCCAGGTCATGATCCTGGAGACCCGGGATCGAGTCCCACGTTGGGCTCCCTGCATGGAGCCTGCTTCTGTCTCTGCCTCTGTGTGTGTGTGTGTGTGTGTGTGTGTGTGTGTGTGTGTGTTTCATGAATAAATAAATAAAATATTAAAAAAAACCACATACTCCCTCATTTACTCCTTCTGGCAGTCTCAGAACAACAGTACCAGCAGCACCAACATCAGCAGTATGATTACTCTAAAGTGGTTTTATCGTTGTTGGCCTTTGGGTATATCTCATGAGACTGCAATTTAAAATCACTCAAAATAATTCCTTTGTGGTTATTCCATCAACTTGATACGCAGTTTGGTTCATTATTTTTATCTGTTTTTTATTTATTTTGTAGGGTGAGAAGGATTGCTTTTATAAATTTTAATTTTGGGACATCTGGGCAACTCAGTCGGGTAGGCATCCAGCTTTTGATTTCAGCTCAGGTCATGATCTCAGGGCTGTGGGATTGAGCTCAGTGATGTGGTTGGGCTTTGCACTCAGTGGGTAGTCTGCTTGAGATTCTTTCTGTCTGGTTCCCTCTGCCCCTCCCTCCAACTCTCATGCATGTGTATTCTCTTTCTTCCTCTAAATAAATCTTAAAAAATTTTTGATATTGCTCTATAATGATGTAAAATATGTGTGGTTAGATATACTGCACAATGTTTATTCAGTGAAGTCTAGCTCCTATCCCTTGCACGTGTTCCTTCTTTCCCCATGGGTGTTTTCTTGTTTTTAGTTTCTTTCAAGAAATCTAAACAAATGACACATACGTATTTGTATCTTATTCCTTTCTTAAAATGGCACTTTGGGCGAAAAAATAAATTTCCCTCTACCCTTCCAGGTTCTTGGCTGAGATACTCTCTATAATAAAAAGAGATTTAAAAAAAAGAGATTAACAGGAGAAAGGCAAATTTAATTTAATTTTATATGTACGAGGGCATCCGAAGATACAAGACCCAAAAAGTGACGTAAGGGTGGCAGCTTTTGATAATTTTTAGACAAAGAAGCAATGCACTTGCGAAGAATTGACAAGACAAGTCTGGGCTTAGGGTAGCAAATTAATGAAGATGTAACACAGTTTGTTTATACAGCCTTTTGGGCCCTGAATTTCCTCTCTCTGGCGGTAAGGATGCCTTCTACTCTCTAGGTGCCAGAAGGGTACCTGTTACATGGAGAATTTATTTCTTGCTTTCAGAGGGACAGAGGAGGGTCAGAGTATTCTTCTGTACCAGCTGTTTCTCAGGTAACTAATTCAGAGTAGTCCACATGCTGGACACATCCTGCGTGGCCTGCCCATCAGCAACGCACACATTTTTCCCACTTTACTTTTTTCACTTAGTGGTATGTCCAGATTACCTCATAGCTGTATATAGAGTCTTCATTCCTCTTTACAGTGGTATAGTTCTGTATTTTGTGGATTTACCATTGTCAGTGCTAATCAAAGTGTTATTCATAGAGCAGTGTCATTTTGTAAACTTTCATTCCTGTCTGTAGTAAGTACAGAATTTGGGAGTATTTAGATCACAGTTTGACATTGCTGCAACATATGAGCAGGATTGATAGACTCATTCTATTCTAGAACACAGTGTAGGTCAGCTTGGGTAGTTTTCAAGCTTGCATAGTGAGTCATGTGTACTGGTCATGTGCCAGTAGATCACATGTTGATCTTTGATAGGTTAGGAGAAAAAACCCAAACTGATTCTTTAACCCAGAGAGATTGAGAGAGAGTATATTTACTCTATATACCCTATTGGTGGACATAACGCCATGAGTTTTGACGTGTATGCTTTTATATTTCTCTAGTTCTAAATATTTTGGGATTTCTATTATGAAAGTTCATTTAAAATTCATGAATTGAAAAAAATTCATGAATTGAAGTGTTTTTTCTCTAAATTTTTACATATATATTGTGTCCCCCTCCCATTTTATTAAATCAGTGTCAAAGAATTGGTGTGTATGTTTTGTATTCTGTTGAAACTTTTCTGGCTTAATGTATGGTTGGGTTTTTAAGTATTTAAGATATGTTTTAGTGGTATTTGTGTTTTGAACTTTTCTATTTCTGTATCATAGTATTCTATATATGTATTACCAGTCCAGTTTTTTAAGTTTTTAAATCTCTTTAATTTTTAATCTGCTTTATATATCCATTGGAGAAATAGTCCCCTTTAATTGTGAATTTGCCAATTTTTCCTTGAGATCAGATAGCTCTTCCTTTGTATATTTTGAGATATTATTTATCTTTAGTTATGTATTATGGTTTAGTAAGCCACACCAAAGCTCAGTATTTTAAAACAATAACCATTTTGATCGTGTCCCATGAATCTGTGGATTGACTGGGCTCAGTTCTTTGACTCTGTGATGTCAGGCTGGTGTAGCAGACATGTCAGGTCTGTATTAGACTGAAATGTCCAAGACAGCTTACATGTTTGGCAGCTTGGCAGCAGTGGCTGGAAGGCAGGGCTTAGCTTGGATGTTAGGATGGCTGGGCTTTCTTTCCATGTGGGGTTGGAGGTTTTCCCTTTTCCATGATCCTTCCTGTGCTGTTTTCTTGGCAGGTGTATCCAACTTTCATCCATGGCAGCTCAGGGCTCTCAAAAGTGCAAAAGCAGGAATTGCCAGGCATTCCTAAGACTCAGGCGAGGACTAGTATAGTTGTGCAAAGCATATCAAGGCATCAGTTCAGATTAGGCAGGAGGGGACTATCCAAAGACAGAAATACCAGGTGACTTCATTCATTGGGGCCATTTTTGGAGACTATACCACAGTGTGCCTGCAGATTTTTTTATTGTTACAGCTTTTTGGATTGCTTTGTGTATTGCTAAAAAAAAATTCCCCTTTTTATCCACAATAATGCTTTTTACTTTAAATTCTTTTTATCTTTTGGGTGGGATATGTTTGCTGTATCCTCTTCAGGTCTTTTATTTTGGATCTGTTACTACTGCTTTGCTATTGCTTTTAAAAAGCTTATAGCTGAAGGGGCACCTGGGTGGCCCAGGGGGTTAAACATCCAATTCTTGCTTTTGGCTCAGGTTGTGATCTCAGAGTTGTGAGATTGAGCCCCACATCAGGCTCTGTGCCAAGTGTGGTATCTGCTTTGTCTCCCTTTGCCGCCCCCCATGTGCATGCGTGTTGCATGCTCTCTCTCTCAAATCCTTAAAAAGCTTATAACTGAATTAAAATACTTGGTTTTGAATTTCCATATTTAATAAGTGAATTATTGTGATTGCTAATATATTTTATCTAATGTTTTCTTTTAAAAACTAACTATGCTTTTTCTTGCATTGTTCCTTTTCACTTAAAAGTTATTGTCTCTTTTTTTTAAGTGGTGGTCAAATACACATAACACAGAATTTATCATTTTAACCTTTTTTTGGAGGGGGTACATTTTTTTCTTCTTTTTTTTTTTTTTTTTTTTTAAGATAAATGTACTCTTGAGGAGCCTGGCTGGGTCAGGTGGAAGAGCATGTGACTTGGGCAGCCTGGGTGGCTCAGCGGTTTAGCGCCGCCATCAGTCCAGGGCGTGATCCCAAAGACCTGAGATCGAGTCCCACGTTGGGCTCCCTGTATGGAGCCTGTTTCTCCCTCTGCCTGTGTCTCTGCCTCTCTCTGTGTCTCTCATGAGTAAATAAATAAAATCTTTAAAAAAAAAATTTAAAAAGCATGTGACTTGATTTCAGGGTCATGAGTCAAGCCCCACATTAAGTATAAGAGATTACTTAAATGAATAAAAACCTAAAAAGCAAAAGATAAGTGTACTTTTTTTTTTTTGAAAGATTTTATTTATTTACTTGAGAGAAAGAGGGGGAGAGAGCATGCACAAGTAGGGTGAGGGGCAGAGGAAGAGGGATTGGGAGAGAATCTCAGGCATACTCTGCACTGTGCCCAATGAGGGGCTGGATCTCATGACCCTGAGATCATGACCTGAGCCAAAACCAAGAGTTGGACACTTAACTGACTGAGCCACCTAGACACCCTGATAGGTGTACTTTTAATCCCCTTTACCTATTTTACCCATCCTCCCACCCACCTCCCCTCTGGTAACCATCAGTTCGTTCTCTGTAGCTAAGAGTCAGTCTTCTGGTTTGTCTCTTTTTTTTCCTTTTGTTTCTTAAGTTCCACAGGTGAGTGAAATCATACAATGTCTTTCTCTCTTTTCACTTAGCATTATACTTTAGCTCCATTACATTGCTGCAAATGGCAAAATTTCATTCTTTTTTATGGCTAAATAATATTCCATTGTGTGTGTAATATTTCATATTACAATATAATAATACAATAATATTTCCATATTATATAATATGGAAATTCAAAACCAAGTATTTTAATTCAGTTACATACACACACACATATATATATATATACCATTCATCTATCAGTGGACACTTGGGCTGCCTTTATAATGGCTATTATAAATAATGCTGCAATAAACACAGGGGTGCATGTATCCTTTCAAATTAGTATTTTTGTATTCTTTGGATAAGTACTCAGTAGTATGATTACCGAATCAGAGGGTAGTTCTGTTTTTAATTTTTTGAGGAACTTCCATACTGCTTTCCAGAGTGGCTGCACCAGTTTGCATTCCTGTCAGCAGTGCACAAGCGTTCCTTTTTTTCCACATCCTCGTTAGTACTTGTTTCTTGATGTTTTTGACTATAGCCATTATCACAGGTGTGAGGTAATAACTCATTGTGATTTTTATTTGCATTTCCCTGATGATGAGTGATGTTGAGCATTTTATGTTTCTTTTTTTTTTTTTAAGATTTATTTATTTATTGTTCATGATAGACACAGAGAAAGAGAGAGAGAGGCAGACACAGGCAGAGGGAGAAGCAGGCCCCATGCAGGAAACCTGATGTGGGACTCGATCCCAGAACCCTGGGATCACACCCTGAGCCAAAGGCAGATGCTCAGCCACTGAGCCAGCCACCCTCTGCCCATTTCTTAATTGGATTATTTGGATTTTGGTGTTGAGTTATGTGAGTTCTTTAGTATTAGTATTATTTAGTATTTAGTTATGTGAGTTCTATAGTATTTTGAATACTAATCCTTTATCATCTATGTCATTTGCACGTATCTTGTCCCATTCAGTAGGTTGTCGCTTAGTTTTGTTGATAGTTTCCTTTGCAGTATAGAAGCTTTTTATTTTGATGTCATTCGAGTAGTTTATTTTTTTTGTTTTCTGTGCCTCTAGAGAAATGTTGGTACCATTGATGTCAGAGAAATAACTGCCTCTGCTCTCTTCTAGGATTTTTATGGTTTTAGGTCTCACATTTAGGTCCTTAATCCATTTTGAGTTTATTTCTCTGTGTGGTATAAGAAAGTGGTCCAGTTTCATTTTTTTGCATGTAACTGTCCAATTTTCCCACCACTATATTTGTTGAAGAGACTATTTTTTCCCTCTTGCCTTCTTTGTTGAAGATAAATTGACCATATAGTCATGGGTTTATTTCTGGGCTTTCTGTCCTGTTCCGTTGATCTGTGTCTGATTTTGTGCTAGTACCATACTGTTTTGATAACTGCAGCTTGTAGTGTAACTTGAAATCTGATTTTGTGATACCTTCAGTTTTCTCCTTTTTCAAGATTGCTTTGGCTCTTCAGAGTCTTTTGTGGTTCCATACAAATTTTAGGATTATTTATTCTAGTTCTGTAAAAAATGCTGTTGGTATTTTGATAGGGATTGCATTAAATCTGTAGATTGCTTTGGGTAGGGTAGTATGTCTTTTTTAACAATATTTGTTCTTCCAATACCTGAGTATGGAATCAATCAACCTACCTTCCTTCCTTCCTCCCTCCCTCCCTCTCTCTTTCAGGTAGTCTCCACACTCAGGTTGGAGCTCAGTGCAGGGCTTGAACTCGAGACTGTGAGATGGAGACCCAAGCTTTGATCAGGAGTCGGTTACTTAACCAGCTGAGTGACCCAGGGGCCCCTGTTACATTTTTCTATTTGTGTTGTGTCCAGTTTCTTTCATCAGTGTTTTATAGTTTTCAGAATATAAGCCTTTCACCTTCTTGGTTAAGTTTATTCCTCCTTTTTTTTTTTTTTTTTTTTGGTGCAACTGTAACTGGGATGTTTTCTTAATTTCTCTTTCTGGTGCTTAGTGTATAGAAATGCAATAGATTTCTGTATACTGATTTTGTATCTTGAGAACTTACTGAATTCATTTATCAGTTCTAATAGTTTTTTGTAGAATTTTAGGTTTTTTTAAAAATTCATCTTCTAGAACTTTTTCTGAGTTTATTATTATTATTTTTTTTTTAGTAATCTTTATACCCAACGTGGGGCTCAAACCTACAATCTCAAGATCAAGAGTCACATGCTTCTCTGACTGAGCTAGCCAGGCAACCCTAAGGTTTTCTATATGTAGTGTCCTGTCATTTGCAAATAGTGCTTCTTCCTTACCAATTTGGGTGCCTTTTATTCCTCTTCCTTGTCTGATTGCTGTGGCTAGGACTTAGAGTACCATGTTGAATAAAAGTGGTGAGAGAGGACATCCTTCTCTTGTTCCTGACCTTTGGGCAAAAACTCAGTTTTTTTACCATTGAGTATGATGTTACCTGTGGGTTTTTCATATATGGTATTTATTATGTTGAGGGTTTTTTTCCCTCTAAATCCACTTTGTTGAGTTTTGTAATGAATGGATATTATACTTTGTTGAATGCTTTTTCTGCATTTATTGAAATGGTCATATGGTTTTTCTCCTTTCTTTCTCTTACTGATGTGAGATATCATATTGATTGATTTGGGAATATTGAACACCCTCGCATCTCAGGAATAAACCCTACTTGATTGAATTATTGAATCAATAATGAATTATTTTTTTATTTTATTTATTTTCTTTTTTTGTGAATTATTTTTTTAATGAGTGGATTCAGTTTACTGATATTTTGTTGAGGATTTTTGCACCTATGTTCACCAGAGATATTTATTGGGCTGTAGTTTTGTGGGGGGTGTTGTAATATTTTTACCTTGTTTTGGTATCAGGGTCCATTTTAACAATTTTTAGGTATATGTTTTTGTGGGATTAATATGTACACTTCTGTTGATATGCCACAATCACCACCATCTATTTCCAGAGCCGTCCCCACCTGAAACTCTGTACCCATTAAATACTACTCATTCCTTCCTCCCTCAAGTTCCAAGCAACCACCATTCTACTTTCTTTTTATAAATTTGACTACTCTAGGTACTTCATATAAACGGAATCATACAGTATTTGTCCTTTGTGACAGGTTTATTTCACTACCATAATGCCCTCAAGGTTCATCCATGTTGTATCATGTAGTCATTTTATAAATTTCCCCTTCTTACAATGACTGCTGGCTTGGAGGTTATTTATTGTATTTCTATTAATGTATCAATGTAAAGGTGGTTACCTTTACATTTTTTAAGATGAATAATTACAGTCTAAACTAAATGTCTATATTTCATGAACAATAATTGCATTTTAAGTGTTTTAATTCTGGGGGATCCCTGGGTGGCGCAGCGGTTTGGCGCCTGCCTTTGGCCCAGGGCGCGATCCTGGAGACCCTGGATCGAATCCCACGTCGGGCTCCCGGTGCATGGAGCCTGCTTCTCCCTCTGCCTGTGTCTCTGCCTCTCTCTCTCTCTCTCTCTCTCTCTCTATGACTATCATAAATAAATAAAAAAATAAAAAAAAAGTGTTTTAATTCTGAATATTTCACATCTTCCATACCCTTCTCTAGTTTTGTTGTAATTCCTCCTTTTAAATCTCTTAAAGTTAGGCATGATGAAAGTGTTTAAAAGTTAATATTTATGTTGAGATATTACAGATTTCTTGGCTTACCATTGTTCTTGTATCCCACTCTGTTTTCTTCTGTATTAATATACATAATTTATCAAACTCTTAACATAGGGATCTGTAAATTACAAGCTACCTCTATAGGTGTATCTTCAGGCCTCTGTGTTCTCTTTCTTCTTAAGGTGGCTTTTTAGCTGTGTGATGATTTGTTAGTTGACTGTTATTTTCCCTCCTAAGAAGAGGTTGCTCCCTTGTTTTCTGGCATGTGTTACATTTGATAAGCCTGAGGTCTAATGATTGCTATTCTGTATCATTCATTCTCTTTTTGGTTGCTCATATTATTTTTTGTTTGTCATTACTGTTCTGCAGTTTTACTATAGTATATATCTGAGAATGACCCTGGCAGTCTGAAGACTGATGTCTTAAATTTTAGCCAATGTCTTTTTAAAAAAAAATATTATTTTTTTTTAAGTTTTGAGAGAGAGCGCGGGGAGGTGAGGAGGGAGGGGCAGAGAGTCTTAAGCAGGCCCCACTCATTGCAGAGCCCAGTGTGGGGCAGAATCTCACTACCCTGGGATGAGGACCTGAGCGGAAGTCCAGAGTCAGACTCTTAATTGCCTGACCCACCCAGGCGGCCTCTGCTAATATGTCTTTGAATGTTACTTTTCCTGCTACCTCTTCTGACATGGCTATTTGACAATGTTAAAGCTTCCCATGATGTGTTTCATATTTTTCTTTCATATTTTCCATGTCTTTATCTTTTTGTGCTGAATTTTGTGGGATTATTTCAGATCAAGAATACAGTTCACTAATGTAGTTTTGGCCAAACGTTCTGCCTTTTTTTTTTTTTTTTTTTTAAGGTTTATTTTTCTTGAGAGAGTAAGCACGTGAAATCTTGCCATTTACAATGACATAGACGCAGAGAGGGCAAGTGTGAGCAGAGGGAAAGAATCTCAAGCTGACTTCCTGCTGAGTTCAGAGCCTGATGAGGGGCTTGATCTCACGACCCTGAGATCATGACCTGAGCCAAAATTGAGTTGGTCACTCAACCAGCTGAGCCACCCCAGGTGCCCCACACATTTTGCTTCTTTAATCATATATTTTTATTTCTAGATTTTCTACTTGATTGTTTTTGACATTTGCTGATTCTTTTCTTTTTCTCTCTTTTTTCTTTTTGCCTGTTCTTGTCCTGTGGGTTTTTTTTTTTTATTAAGTTTTATTTAAGTACACTCTACCCCCAACATAGGGGCTTGACCTCACAACCCTAAGATCAAGAGTAGGGATCCCTGGGTGGCGCAGCGGTTTAGCGCCTGCCTTTGACCCAGGGCGCGATCCTGGAGACCCGGGATCGAATCCCACGTCAGGCTCCCGGTGCATGGAGCCTGCTTCTCTCTCTGCCTGTGTCTCTGCCTCTCTCTCTCTGTGTCTATCATGAATAAATAAATAAAAAAAATCTTTAAAAAAAAAAAAAAAAAGAGTTGCATGCTCTACTGACTGAGCCAGCCAGGTGCCCCCTGTCTTGTGTTGGTTTCAGGAGTAGAATTTAGTGATTCATCACTTACAAATAACGCCCAGTGCTCATCACAGGTGCCTTCCTTAATGCCTGTTACCCATTTTAGCCCCTCCATCAACCCTGTTTGTTTTTTATAGTTAAGAGTCTCTTACGGTTTGCCTTCCTCTGTTTTTATCTTGTTTTGTTTGTCCTTCCCCTCCCTTATGTGCATCTGGTTGGTTTCTTAAATTCCACATATGAGTGAAATCATATGGTATTTGTTTTTCTCTGACTTATTTGGCTTAGCCTAATATACTCTGGTTCCATCTATGTCATTGCAAATGGCAAGATTTCATTGTTTTTGATGGCTGAGTAATATTCCATTGTTATATATACCACATCTTCTTTATCCATTCATCAATTGATAGACATTTTGGCTATTTCCAGAATATGGCTGTTGTTTATAGTGCTGCTGTAAACACTGGGGTGCATGCATCCCTTTGAATCCATATTTTTGTATCCTTTGGATAAATGCCTAGTAGTACAATTGCTAGGTCATAGGATAATTCTATTTTTAACTTTCTGAGGAACTTCCATACTATTTTCCAAAGTGGCTATATCAGTTTGCATTCCCACCAGTGGTGTAAGGGGGTTCTTTTTCTCTGCATCCTCACCAACTTCTGTTGTTTCCTGAGTTAATTTTAGCCATTCTAACAGGTGTGAGGTGGATCTCTTTGTGGTTTTGATTTGTATTTCCCTGATGATTGATGTTAACAATCTTTTCATGCATCTATTCGCCACTTGTATGTCTTTGGAGAAATGTCTGTTCATGTCTTCTGCCCATTTCTTAACTATTTTTTTTTTTTTTAAGATTTCATTTATTTATTCATGAGAGAGAGAGAGAGGCGGAGACATAGGCAGAGGTAGATGCAGGCTCCTTGCAGGGAGCCTGATGTGGGACTCGATCCCAGGACTCCAGGATCACGCCCGAGGCCAAAGGCAGGCGCTCAACCGCTGAGCCACCCAGCGGTTTATTTATTTTTTTCATTCTTGAGTTTGATAAGTTCTTATAGATTTTGGATATAAGCCCTTCATTCAAAATGTCATTTGTAGACATTGTCTCTCATTCTGTAGGTTGCTACTTTTAGTTTTGTTGACTGTTTCCTTTTCTGTGCAGATGCTTTTTTTTTTTCAATTATTTATTTTAGAGAGAGAGAGAGAGAGAGAGAACGCGCATGGTGGTGGTGTGCGCAGAAGGAGAGAGTGTACCAAGCAGAGTCCACACTGAGTGCAGAGCTTGATGCCGGGCTCTATTTCACAACCCTGAGATCAGGGCCTGAGCCAAAACCAAGAGTTGGCTCAACCATCTGTGCCACCCAGGTGCCCCCAGAAGTTTTTTTTAACATTGATGAAGTCCTAATAGTTCATTTTTGCTTATGGCCTTTATTTCTAACTTTATCTCTGCATTTTTTATAAAAAGATTTTATTTATTTTAAGTAGGGTCCATGCCTAACATGGGGATTGAACTCACAAACTTGAGATCAAGAGTTTCATGCCTTAATGACTGAGCCAGCCAGGGGCCCCTGTATATTCTAAACATTATTATTTTAAAGCTACTTAATTCTATTTTATCCATGTTTTGAGGTCTAAGTTTGCCTATTTTGTTGTGTGTGTTAAAAACCCTTCTCCACCTTTGGTGGTTCCATTCTTCATATTCTTTTAAATTTAGACTTACATGCTTATCATCTCTAGGATTTACTTTTTATGTGAGTCAGGTTGTGAGGGTATTCCTCCAGGGAAGTTTTGAATTTCTGCTGAACCTCAGAGATTTCCTTAGTGGCATACCTGTTCTTAGACTAATTTCTTGGCTTAGAGTTTATGGACCACTTGGGTAGACTGATTTTGAAGCCGTATCTGTGATAATGGAGTTTCATTTTCTCAGAGGTAAAACTACTTTTTTTCATGGACTGGAAATCGGAATTCACATTATTCTTGTATAGTTCTTTGTGGCTTTTTGGTATATTCATGCATCTAAGTAATTTTCAGTTTTTTGTCTCTTAGTTTCTTGCAGGCATTAAAAAAACACCTATCTCAAGCTCTAAAACCTGCATCTGGTTTAGGTAGCCCTGGGAGTTACTTGGACTTGAGTAGCTTAGTTGTTTGTAGCATCAGGGAAATTCCCCTTCTTGCTTTTGGGCTTGCCTGTGTGCATGGGTTATATTTGCCTAGCTTTTCTATGCATTTGGACTAGGAGATGAGTGCTTCTGTGTCTGGCCTGTCTGCCATATTCCCTGCAAGATCTATGTTACATTTGCTTACTTATAGGTACATCCTGTAAAACAGATATGACTCCCTAGAACCTAAAAGTGCATGAGTTGTCAGAATTCATGTGCTACTGGTGGTGCAGCTGCGATGTCCCTAAGATTGTTTCACCTTGCCCATAAAGCATTGTGTGCGGCTGCAAGAATATATCAGTTGACATCACAAATGGGTCCTTTGCAGCTTCATGGGTCAGAGTGCCTGAAGCACAGTTATTTCTCATCAGTTTTTATGGGAAAGAGTTGCTGCAATAGCCATCCTGTTTTCTGAGGAGTTTAGCTATATCTGGGGATAGAGAAAAGATTTCTCATCTTTTTCTGTAATGTTCTAATCGTTAGTTATCCTACCTGAGTAAGCAGATGCCTAAATCTTTGTCTCTAATTCCAGAACTCCAGATCTGCATATCCAATAGGACATTTCCACTCAAAGTTGCCACTGTATCAAAAATCCACCTCTTTCTTCATCTACTGTCGTCATATTAACATCACAAGTCAACCTTTCTCTTAGATTTCCTGTTTCCGCCTATTCTGTTTCTGTCTTCTCAGGAACTCAAACACAAAACCTGACTTACTCCAGACGGCTTTTTTCCCTCCTGCATGCTAAATCATGTTAATACTGTCCATAGAAGTCCTAACTTCTCTCTTTCTATGACAGTATCAGTGTGACATATTCCAGATTAAAATCTCATTCTCTCTCCTAATGTCCCTCTCTGATCAGTCTCTCTACCATCTCTATTTAGCTCAGACCAAGATCCCACCTTTTCATCCTCAACTTTTGGTGGAATTCCACAAAATGTCCTGTTGTGGCTGTTTGTGTGGTGGGGATATTTTTTCTTTAGGGATATAACTAGAAAAAGAACCAGAAATGTATTATCTTTTTCTGTTTTAAACAAGTTAGTGAGCTGTTATGAAATTATGTATGTGGTGGCTGGGGGTGGGGTGGGAGGAAGGCTCATCCTGGAGACTTGAATTTTAGTCATTAACAGAATGACTTGGGTAAATTAATGATATTCTCTGAGCCTCAGTTTTGTCATCTATAATATGAGGGGTTGAATTAAGTGGTTATTATATTTAGCATTTATGAGCTTTTAATTTGTTTTGGGAACTGAGCTAAAGCTTTTTGCATTTTGTCATTTTTTTCAAAACTCTTTATTTGGAAATAATTCTCAACAGAAGAGTTGCAAGGATAAAATAAAATACTATAAAACACCTTTAGTCCATTTACCCAGATTAAAATATTATTATTATTATTATTATTTTAATTTTCTATTTATTCAGAGGTAGAGAGAGAGAGAGAGAGGCAGGCAGAGACACAGGCAGAGGGGGAAGCAGGCTTCATGCAGGGAGCCTGATGTGGGACTTGGTCCCGGGTCTCCAGGATCACACCCCAGGCTGCAGGTGGTGCTAAACCGCTGCGCCACCGGGGCTGCCCCCTTTTTAATTTTTTTTTCACCAGATTAAAATATTATTAACACTTAACATTTGTTAGCATGGATGTTGTATTTTTTCAAATGCTTTTTCTGAATCTACTGAGATAAATTTTTTTTTTCACTTTTAATATGAATGTTAAAGTAACCTCTGGAATAAAACTCATTTGATCATGATATATTATCCTTTTTATAAAATATTGTTGGATTTGATTTGTTAAATTTATTAACAATTTTTGCATCTAAAAAAACAATTTTTGCATCTATATTCATAACGTGTATTAGAGTACACTTTTCTTGTAATGCATTTGTCTGATTTTCATGAAAGTAAAAGTAATGCTGTCCTTGTTGACTGAAGTGGTATCTTAGTCTATTTGGTTTGCTATAACAAAATACTACAGACTGCGTAGCTTACAATAGAAAAATTATTTTTTAAGATTTTATTTTTTTTATTAGAGCACGAGTGGTGGGGAGAAGCAGACTCTCCACTGAGTAGGGAGCTTGATGCGGGATTTGATCAAAGGACCTGGGGATCATAACCTGAGCCTTAACCGACTGAGCCACCCAAGCGCCTCACAACGGAAGTTTTTTTCTCACAGTTCTGGAAGCTGAAATTCCAACATTAAGGTGCCTGTATTGTCAGATGAGGGCCCTTTTCCAAGTTGCGGACTACTTTTTATTAACTCCCTTTAAAAAAAAGAAAAAATTTACTCATTTGAGAGCACAAGCAGGGGGAGCGCCAGGCAGAGGGAGTGGGAGAAGCCGGCTCCCCACCAAAAAGGGAATCTGATGCAGGGGGCTCGACCCCAAGACCCTGGGATCATGACCTGAGCCAAAGGCAGATGCAACTGACTGAGCCACCCCGGCACCCCATTGACTCACTTTAATTGTAAACTCTGTGGGAAAAAAAAAAAAAACTCTGTGGGAGTTTTTTCATAAGAGTACTAATCTACCCTCATGACCTAATCACCTCCCAAAAGCCCTACCTTCTAACACCTTCACATTGAGCATAAGGATTCCACCATGAATTTTGAGAGGATACATTCAGACCAAATTTCTTACTTTTAGATTTTCTGAAAGTTTTTTTTTTTAACAATTTTTTAAAAAAAGATTTTTATTTATTCATGAGAGACACACAGAGAAGCAGAGACTCAGGCAGAGGGAGAAGCAGGCTCCAAGCAAGGAGCCTGATGTGGAACTCGATCCCAGATCTCCAGCATCACACCCTGGGCTGAAGGCAGGCGCTAAATGGCTGAGCCACCAGGCTGCCCTCTGAAAGTTTTTATGGAAGTTATTATTTCTTCCTTTAATGCTTGATAAAATTCACCAGTGGAGCATGGAAATTTTTAATAAGATTTCGTTTCTTCTGCAAATATAGAGCTCTTTAGGTCTATTTATTTTGAGGTGAGTTTTAGTTTGTGTCCACTTCATCTAAGTTGTAATAATGTCTCTGCTCTCTTATTGGTGATCTGTGTCTTCTGTCTTTACCTGATTATTCTGGCTATTGGTCTATTTAAGTGATCATCTCAAAAACGTGCTGTTGGTTTCATTGATGTCTCTTGTCTATTTTATTGATCTGTTTTTGTTTTATTATTTTCTTATTTATGCTTGAATTGGGTTTAATTTGCATCCTTTCCATTTTCTCATGATGGGAGGTAAAGTATTTGACTTTTTTTCTTAATTTTATTGTGCACATTAAATGCTTATCTGAGAAAAAAGATATTCCATATGTTGTGTTTTTATTTTTATTGATTCAAAATACCTTTCTAATTTTTCTTTTGATTTCTCTTTTTAAAGATTTTATTTATTTGAGGAAGGGGGAGAGAGAGGCAATGTGTGCATGCTTGAGTTGGGGGAGGGGCAGTAGGAGGGGGAGAAGCAGACTCCCCACTGAGCACAGAGCCTGATGTGGGGCTCCATCCCAGGACTCCAAGGTTATGACCTGAGCTAAAGTCAAATACTTAACTGACTGAGGCACCCAGATGCTCCTGGTTTCTTCTTTATTGGTTATTTAGAAGTATGACATTTAGCTTCCCTGTATTTGGGAAACAGAGAACTTTTCTGTTCTTGATTTGTAATGTAATTCCATTATGAGAGAATATATCTTGTATAGTTTGAATCTTTCTAAATTTTCTGAGGCTTGTTTTACGGCTCAGAATAAAGTCTTACCTTGAAAAAAATTTCCATGTATGCTTGAAAAGAAGATGTAATCTTATGTTGTCATGTGGTGTTGATTAGCTTGTTGGTTGATACCACTGTTCAATCTTCTATATTCTTACTGATTTTCTTTTTTGTTTTTTTTAATTTTTACTTATTTATGATAGTCACAGAGAGAGAGAGAGAGAGAGAGAGAGAGAGAGGCAGAGACATAGGCAGAGGGAGAAGCAGGCTCCATGCACCAGGAGCCCGACGTGGGATTCGATCCCGGGTCTCCAGGATCGCGCCCTGGGCCAAAGGCAGGCGCTAAACCGCTGTGCTACCCAGGGATCCCTCTTACTGATTTTCTAACTGCTTATCCTATCAGTAATAGAAAGAATTGAATCTTTAATTGGGGATTTATTTCCTCTTTGAAAAGGTTTTAGTAGATTTTCATATATTTTGCAGTTACCTGAAAAGGTTCATAAACATTTAGGATTGTCTTCCTCCTCATGAACTAACTTCTTTGCTATATTAAAATGACTTCCTTTAATCCTGGTAATATTCTTTGATCTGAAATCTACTTTCTCTTACAATAATACAGCCAATAATACAGCAGCCAATAATACTGCTTTTGTTCAGTTAGTGTTCGCATGATACATATTTTTTCATGCTTTTATATTTCAAGTGGAGTTTGTTAGTTTGCAGGCATCATATAGTTGGACCTTGCTTTTATCCAATTTGATAATCTGTGCCTTTTTGTTGAGGTGTATAGACCATTTACATTTAAAGTGATTACTGATGTTGTAGAGTTTAAATCTGCCATCATGTTGTTTTCTATTTGTCCCACCTGTTCTTTGTTTTTTCTTATTTTTCTGTCCTCTTTTGGATTAAGGATTTTTAAAAAACATTTTCAGTTCCCTTTTTTTGTCTCTTAGTCATACCTCTTTATTTTGTTGTTTTAGTGGTTGCTTTAGTGTTTATTGTATAGTTACTTAATTTGCCACAGTCTACTTTCAGGTATTATTATTTCACTTTATCTGTAATAAGAACCTTACCAGTAGTACACTTCCACTTTCCCTCCTCAGTCTTTGTGCTGTTGTCATACACTTTACTTATGTATGTTTTAAACCCCACAGTACATTGTTACTATCTTTCATTTAAACAGTCCATTGTCTTTCTTCATTGTCTGTGGGTTATATCCAGATTCCCATCTGGTATCATTTTCATTCTGGTAGAAGGACTTTCTTAAATGTTTCTTGTCATGATGTGAACTGGTTATAGTATTTTATTGAATTATTTATTTATTAATTTATTAGAGAACACACAAGCAGGAGGAGCAGAGGAAGAGGGAGAGAGTCTCAGACTCCTCACTGAGCTCAGAGCCTAGTGCAGGGCTTGATCTCAGGACTCTGAGATCACAATCTGAGGTGAAACCAAGAGTTGGTCGCTTAACCAGCTGTGCTACCCAGGTGCCCCTACTGGTGATAGTATTTTAAAGTGTTTGTATGTCTGAAAAATCATTACCTCTTATTAAAAAGATATTTTCTTGAAACAATTATAGGGTTGAATGTTTTTTCTTTTTTTTTCTTTTTTTTTTTTCTTTTTTTCTTTTTATTTATGATAGTCACAGAGAGAGAGAGAGAGGCAGAGACACAGGCAGAGGGAGAAGCAGGCTCCATGCACCGGGAACCCAACGTGGGATTCGATCCCGGGTCTCCAGGATCGCGCCCTGGGCCAAAGGCAGGCGCCAAACCGCTGCGCCACCCAGGGATCCCTGAATGTTTTTTCTTTCTGTACTTTAAAGGAGTTGTTCCACTCTGTGTGGCCTGCATTATTTCTGATGAGATATGTCCTGTTATTTTAATCTTTGTTTCTTAGTAAGGCATCTTTTCTCCTCCTTCAGGTTGGGTAACTTTCAGGATTTTCTATTGATTGATTGATTTGATTTATTTATTCATGAGAGACACACAGAGAGAGAGAGGCAGAGACACAGGCAGAGGGAGAAGCAGGCTCCATGCAGGGAGCCCGACATGGGACTCCATCCCGGGACTCCAGGACCATGCCCCGGGCCGAAGGCAGGCGCTAAACCCACTGAGCCACTCAGGGATCTGCAGGATTTTCTTTTTATCATTCTTTTTCAGCAGGTTGATTATAAAGTATTTTGGTATAGCTTGTTTTCATGCTTCTTGTGTCTGGGTTTTGTTAATAAGCTTCTTGAATCGAATTTGGTAAATATTTAGCCTTTACTTTTTTGAATACTTTCCTCCTACACTTTCTCTCTCTCTCTTTGGGACTGTAATTACATGTATATTTGGCCATTTGAAGTTACAGCTTACCAATGTGGTATTCATAATTTTTCAGTCTTTATACTCTGTCTTGGGTAGTTTCTACTGGTGTATCTTTATGCTCACTCGTCTTTTCTTCTACAGGGTTCAATTTGCTATCCACACATTGTGGGTTTTTTTTTTTTTTTTAATCTCTATTTCTATTTGGCTGTCTTTTATATTTTATACATCTCAGTTTACTGTGTTCAATGTTCAGCATGTGAAATAGATACAAGAACTTTTTAAAAGGTCCATCTGTGTCAGTTTTGGGTCTGTTTGTCATTATGGGTCAAATTTTTCTGGTTCAGTGTTCCTAATTTTTGATTGAAGGAGAGATATGGTGAATTTTACTTTGAGTTCTGTATATTTTGTACTTACGTCACCATTTTTGAGCTTTGTTCTGGAAAGCACATAAAATTACTTGGAAATGTATCCTTTTGAGTCTTTGCTTTTTAAGTCTGTTAGATGGCATTTATCCTTTCTGTGTTTATAAAGCAACACAGGTATATGTTTTCTTATTTCCTTTTCTTTTTTTTACAAAAATAGCTTGTATAGGGATCCCTGGGTGGTGCAGCGGTTTGGCGCCTGCATTTGGCCCAGGGCGCGAACCTGGAGACCTGGGATCGAATCCCACGTCGGGCTCCCAGTGCATGGAACCTGCTTCTCCCTCTGCCTGTGTGTCTGCCTCTCTCACTCTCTCTCTCTCTCTCTCTCTGTGAGACTATCATAAATAAATAAAATTTAAAAAAATAGCTTGTATATGTTCTTTTCATTCATTCTTCCTTAATGCACATCACAGTCTTTTTCCTTACAGTTCTGGCATTCTTACTCAGGCAGTAATTACTTCTGGCCTTACTGCTGCATTAGTTTCTTATTATTTGTTTGGTTTTTAGATTCTTTTCCATCTCTGATGCACTGTTCACACTACTGTCAGAATGATGCTAAAGAACAATTCTGATAATGTCACTGCAGTTATTTTTCAGTGGCAGTGGGAGTCATGTTTTAAAAATTATTCCTCTAGGGTGCCTAGATGGCTCAGTAGGTTAGGCATCTGACTCTTGGTTTCGGTTCATGTGGCCATCGGGGTTGTGGGATCAAGCCCCACACTGGGTTCCATACTCAGTGTAGAGTCAGCTTGGGATTCTCTGTCTCCTTTCTCTGACCCTCCCCCCACTCACATGCACATTCATATTCTCTATCTCTCTCTCTCAAATGAATAAATAAAATCTTTAAAAAATTATCCCCCTAATGGTAACAAAAATATCTGGAGTTTACATCTTCATACATTATATTATTTATACATTATAACTAGATATAAGTTAGCATATAGTTTTTTATAATACATCCACTGAGACACTCTAAAACAGAAATTTAAAAATATTTAAAAATTATAGTGTATTTTAAAAATAATTACTTAACATTTAATTATCTTATCGATAGAAGCCATATTTTTTTGATAGAAGCTATATTAAATTTCAGTTAGTATTATCTACTTTTTTTTTTAAGTTTATTCATGAGAGACACAGAGAGAGAGAGGCAGAGACACAGGCAGAGGGAGAAGCAGGCTCCTTGCAGGGAGCCCGATGTGGGACTCGATCCCGGGTCTCCAGGGTCACACCCTGGCCTGAAGGTGGCGCTAAACCGCTGAGCCACCCGGGCTGCCCTGTTACCTACTTTTGATTACTTTGGGCTAACTTCTTTTTAGATATGAATGATATGCTCATCATTGGTTTTACCTTGTAATGTACCTGATGAAGAGTTTATATATTTGTTGTAACAATATCAGCCCTGCTATTTTCTTGGTGTCCTTTATTATTATTATTTGTACTCATATTTTTAGTGTTACCTCAGATCTGCTGTTTCTTTAAGGTAATGTTTTTAAACCTTATTAAAACTAGATAATAAAGTCGTTTATCTAACAAGGTTAGATGAGAGAACAAGTGAGTGAATTTCAGGATACTGACTGTGATGTAGGACTGATACAGGAATTGAAAGAGAGCAGCACTGTTAATCCATATACTAAATAGATGAAGCTTATTTTCTTGTTTAATTTTTAGATTAAAAATATGTGTGTATGTACATTTCCTTGTGGCATTCCTGGCCCCATCAGGAGGGACAATTCTGCCTGATCATTGAGCCCCCCTCATTATTCCATACGACTGAATATTTTATGTGTGTTGTATCCATTAGCTTTTGCTGTGTAACAGACCATCCCAAAACTTGGTGCCTTAAAACAATTATATACTCAATTCACAATTCCTTTTGAGAGTTTGTTGGATGGGCAGGGCTTTTTTTTTTTTTTTTTTGGTCTGGCCTGGGTCAGATTATCTGAGGTAATCTGGGCTGGCCTCAAGTATCTGGTCAGCTGGAGGGATGGCTGAAGGCTAGATGTGTTAGGCAAGAATCTAAGATGATTCTCATACCTGTGTCTTTTTTTTGTTGTTTTTTTTTAGATTTTATTTATTCATGAGAGACACAGAGAGAGGGGCAGAGACACAGGCAGAGGGAGAAGCAGGCTCCATGCAGGGAGCCCAATGTGGGGCTTGATCCCTGGACTCCGGGATCATGCCCTGAACTGAAGGCAGACACTCAACTGCTGAGCCACCCAGGGATCCCCCTGATACCTGTGTCTTTCTGTTATCTCTTTATCTGGCATGGAGGTGGGAACTGCGCTTTGCTTCTCACAATAGAATATGGCAAAAGCAAAGAGATTTACAGGTGTAATTAAAGTCCTTAGTCAGATGACTTTAAGTCAACTCAAAGAAGGATTATCTTGAGTTGGCCTGATCTAGTCAGGCAAGCCCTTTAAAAGAGGACCTAGGGGGGCAGCCCTGGTGGCTCAGCGGTTTAGTGCCACCTTCATCCCGGGGAGGGATTCTGGAGACCTGGGATCGAGTCCCGTGTCAGGCTCCCTGCATGGAGCCTGCTTCTCCCTCTGCCTGTGTCTCTGCCTCTCTCTCTCTCTCTGTTTCTCTCTCTCATGAATAAATAAAATCTTTAAAAAAAAAAAAAAAAAAAAAGGACCTGGGGGCACCAGGGTGGCTCAGACAGTTGAGTGTCTGCCTTTGGCTCAGGTCATGATCTCAGGGTCCTGAGATCAAGCCCTGTGTCAAGCTTCCAGCTCAGTGGGGAGTCTGCTTCTCCTCCCTCTTCTTCTCCCCCTACTCTTGCTCTCTCTCTTTGTCTGTATCCTTGTCTCAAATGAATATAAAAGAGGACCTGGAGATTTGAGATGGAAGAATTGAGCAATTTTTGCTTACTTTGAAGAAGCAAGATGCATATTGTGAGGGCCACGTCACAATAACTGTAGGGACCTCTTTAGGAGTTGAGTTCAGGCCCCAGCTGACAGCCAGTAAGAAATTGACCTTAGGCCTATAGCCATAAGAAATTGTTTTCTGCCAGTAGCCATGTCAGCTTGGAAAAGGACCCTGAGCTCTAAAAAAGAAAGCAGCTTGGTTGACACTTTGATTTAAAACTTAATGAGCCCCTGACTGGAAGATCCAGCTAAACCATAAGTTCTCACCCCTGGAAATTTGAGATGATAATAAATGTGTGTTGGGCGCCTGAGTGGCTCAGTCAGTTAAGCCTCTGCCTTCAGCTCAGGCCATGATCCCAAGTTCCTGGGATTGAGTTCAGCGTCAGGCTCCCTGCTTTTTGGGGAGTCTGCTTCTCCTCCTTCTGCCTGCCACTCCCCCCTGCTGGTGATCTCTCTGTCAAATAAATAAAATCTTGAAAAAATAATAAATATGTGTTGTTTTAAACCACTAACTTTGTGGTAATTTGTTACACAACAATTTATCTGCTGGATAGTCTAGGATAGCCTTATTAGAATTTTATACTTTTCAGAATGAAATAGAATCATATAATATGTTCCTTTTGAGATTGGTGTTTTTCACTCATCATAGTATTGGAATCTTTCCAACTTGTGTTTATCAACACTTTCTTTTATTGTTGAACTGGTATTCCATTTTATGAGTATACTGTTATTTTTTTTTTTTTTTTTTGAGTATACTGTTATAATCCATTCTTCCAGTAAGGAACATTTGAGTTGTTACTAGTTTGGGGCTATTATGTATAAAGCCACTATGAAAATCTGCATACAGATTTCGGTGTGAAAATATTTATCTCTAAGATAAATATGTATGAATGGAATTACTGTGTTATATGTTTGGCTCTGTGAGAAACTGCCATGCTTTTTTTTTTTTCCAAAGTGAGAGTACCATTTTTCATTCCTACTAGTGATGTTATGTGTTGCTGTGCTTTCTCAATAGCACTTGGTATTATCAATATTTTTTCTTATATCTATTCTAATAGGTGCCCGTTAATCACACAAGACTTAATTTGCTTTTTCCTAGTGGGTCATGGTTTCCATATCTTTTTTTTTATACATTTTTTAAAAGATTTTATTTATTTATTCATGAGACAGAGAGAGAGAGAGAGAGAGAGTGAGGCAGAGACATAGGCAGAGGGAGAAGCGGGCTGCATGCTGGGAATGTGATGTGGGACTGGATCCCCAGTCTCCAGGATCATGCCCTGGACCGAAGGCGGTGCTAAACTGCTGAGCCACCCAGGCTGCCCGGTTTCCATATCTTTTCACGTATACTTATATTCTATTTCAGTATCTTTTGGTGTAATTTATGTTCACGTGCTCTTTAAAGATTTTATTTAGGGATGCCTTGGTGGCTCAGCGGTTGGGCGTCTGCCTTCAGCTCAGGGCATGATCCCAGTGTTCCAGGATCGAGTCCCACATCAGGCTCCCTGTGAGGAGGCTGCTTCTCCCTCTGCCTATGTCTCTGCCTTCTCTCTGTGTCTGTCATGAATAAATAAGTAAAATCTTTTAAAAAATAAGGATTTGATTTATTTGAGAGAGAGAACAAGAGAGCACAAGAAGGGGGAGTGGCAGAGGGAGAGGGAGAAGCAGCCTCCTACATGGAAGGAAGAAGAGCCCCACATGGGGCTTGATCCCAGGACCTGGAGATCATGACCTGAGCTTAAAGACAGATGTTTAACCTTCTGAGCCACCTAGGCAGCTAGCTCTGTGTTCAGCCGTGTGCCCTTTTGTCCATTTTCTGATTGGATTGCTTTGTAACTATTGGATATATAAAGTTGTTGAGATATAAACCATTGGATATATGATTTGCAGATGTTTTTTCCAGCCTTTTTGTTTTCTTCAAAGTGTCTTTCACAGAGTAAGAGTTTTGAATCTTTTTGTTTGTTTGTTCATGAGAGAGACAGAGAGGCAGAGATACAGGCAGAGGGAGAAGCAGGTTCCATGTAGGGAAGCCCGAGGTGGGACTCGATCCCAGGACTCCAGGATCACGCCCTGAGCTAAAGGCAGGCGCTTAACTGCTGAGCCACCTGGGCGTCCCAAGAGTTTTGAATCTTGATGAAGTCTAATTTATTGATTAAAAAATTTTATTTTAGGGCTACCTGGCTGGCTCAGTTGGTGGAGTATGCGACTTTTAATATCAAGGTCATGAGTTCAAGCCTCATGTTGGGTGGAGAAATTACTTAAAAATAAAATCTTTAAAAAAATTAAAATTTTATTTTATAGGTTTTTTTTTGTTATGTATAAGAACTGTTTGTCTAACTGTAGACAAAAATTTTCTTTTACATTCTAGAAGTTTTTTTTAGTTTTATTTTTTTTTTAAGGTTTATTTTTAAGTAATGGCTACATCCAGTGTGGAGCTTGAACTCTCACAACCCTGAGATCAAGAGTTGCATACTCCACTGACTGAGCCATTTGGGTGGCCCTAAAAGTTCTATGTTTTCCATTTAGGTCTGTTACTCCTTTTGAGTTAACTTTTGAATTAGGTATAAAGTTCTATCATGGTTCATTTTTTGCCTTTTGGATGGCCACTTGTTAAATTACCATTTATTTGTGAAAACTGTCCTTTCTCTATTAACTTGCCTTTATAGCTCTGTCAAAAATCAGTTGGCCGTATTTTGTAAAAGGTTTTGCTTTTGACTCTCTTCCATTTACCTGTATGTCTATTCCTCTGTCAGTACCATACTATTTTGATTAATGTTGTATGATAGGATATAAAATCAGGTGGTGTGATTCCTTCAGCTTTATTATATTTTTCAAAAACCTTTTTAGCTGTTCTCATTTTTTTCGCCTTTCCATGTAGAATCATCTTACCAATATCTACAAATTCTTTTTTTGCTGAGATTTTCATAGTGAATACACTCAACCAGTAAATCAGTTTGGGGAGAATTGACATCTTGGCAGTTTTGAGACTTCAATCTATGGATATGATATGTCTTTTTATTTATTTATCCTTGATATTTTCATCAGCATTTTATAGTTTTAGTGTATAGATTTTGTATGTTTTGTTACGTCTACACCTACCTCAGTATTTAATTTTTTGGGAGGCTATTATAAATGGTATTGTGATTTTAATTTTGGTTTCTAATTGTGGATTGCTTGCATATAACTGGTATTGATTTTTATATATTAATCTATAGCCTGTTTAATTTGATAAACTCAGTTAGTACTTCAAGGAGTCTTTCCTCTAAGTTTCTTGGGATTTTCTACACAGACCATTGTGTCATTTATGAAAAGAGCTGGCTTTATATATTACTTCTGATCTGTGTGCCTTTTATTATCTTCTCTTGACTGATTTCACTAGCTAACATTTCAAGCTCTGTTGAATAGGAATGGTGAGAATAGATATCCTTACCTTCTTCTCAGTCTTTAAGGGAAAACATTCAGTTTTTCATCATTAGTATGATGTTAGCTATGAATATGTTGTGGATATTTTGTAGATATTTTGCCCTTTGTCAAGTTGAGCAAGTTCCCTTCTGTTCCTAGTCTATGGAAAGTATCATGAATGTGTGTCGAATTTTCTCAGTAATTTTTTGCATTAATAGAAATCATATATTTTTCTTCCTGTCTCATTGTTTTAGTTTACATTTCTCTCATGATAAGTGATGATGAATATATTTTTATGTGTTTATTGGCCATTTTTATCATCTTTCTATTTGAATGTCTGTTGTTTAGCCCATTTAAAAAAGAATTTCTTTTTAACATTGATAAGCTTTCAGAAAAGTTGTTAAATACAGAACAAAACTTTTTTCCTGAACTACTTTAGATCCCCCATTGTGCGTACCTTTATTCCTGAGTGTCAGTATTTCATTGTGTATGGGATATTTGCCTCAGTGGAGGAATTAATATTGTTAAAATGTTCATGTTACTCAAAGTAGTGTACAGATTCAATGCAATCCCTATCAAACTACCAATAGCATTTTTTTTTCATAAAACTAGAACAAATAATATTAAAATTTCTATAGAGCCATAAAAGATCCTGAATAGCCAAAGCAATCTTGAGAAAGAAAAGCAAAACTGGAACTATCACAATTCCAGATCTCAAGGTCTATACTATAGAGCTGTAGTAATCAAAACAGTGTGGTCCTGGCACCAAAACAGATACATAGATAGTGGAACAGAGTAGAGAACCCAGAAATAAACCCATGATTAGATAGTTAATCTACAACAAAGGTTGCAAGAATATACAGTAGAGAGAAAAGACTGTTTTTTCAGCAAGTGGTGATGGAAAACTGGACAGCTACATGTAAAAGAGTGAAATTGGAGCACTTTTTAACACCATACACAAAAAATAAACTCAAAAAGGATTAAAGACCTAAATGTGAGACCTAAAACCATGAAAATCCTAAAAATATCTCCTATGGCAAAATAAAGCAAAAACAAACTTATTGGTGTTACATCAAAATAGAGAGCTTATGGGACACCTGGGTGGTTCAGTGGTTTAGTGCCTCCTTCAGCCGAGGGGCTGATCCTGGAGACCCGGGATTCAATCCCTTGTCATGCTCCCTAGAGCGTGCTTCTCCTGAATCTGCCTGTGTCTCTGCCTCTCTCTCTCTATTTCTCATGAGTAAGTAAATAAAATCTTTAAAAACAAAAAACAAAATAGAGAGCTTTTGCATAGTGAAGGAAACAGAAAAGCATCCTACTAAATGGGAGAATATATTTGCAAATGATATATGCAATAAGAGGTTAATATCCCAAATATATGAAGAACTTGTATAACTTAACAACAAAAAAAAATCCAATGAAGAAATGGGCAGGGAACCTGAATAGATATTTTTTCAAAGAAGACAAACACATGGGAAACAGATACATGAAAAGATGCTTAACATCACTCATCATCATCAAGGGCACCTGGGTGACTTAGTTAAGCATCTGCCTTTGGCTCAGGTTGTGATGGAACCTTGCGTCGGACTCCCTGCTCAACGGGAAGTCTCTTTCTCCCTCTGCTGGTCCCCTTCCTTGTGTGCTCTCTCTATTATTTTTAAATAAATAAAATCTTTAAAAAAATACTATATGATTCAATAATTCCACTTTTGGGTATTTACCCAAAGAAAACAAAAACGGTAATTTGAAAAAAATATATATGCACCCCTGTGTTCATTGCAGCATTATTTACAATAGCCAAGATATGGAAGCAAACTTAAGTGTCCATCAGTAGATGAATGGATAAGGAAGATGTGTACACACACACAAATATTATGCAGTCATAAAGAAGAGATAATGCCATTTGAGGTAACATGAATGGACTTACAGGGTATAAATGCTAAGTGAAATAAGTCAGACTGAGGAAGACAAATATGATATGAAATGAATAAGTCAGGGGATCCTTGGGTGGCTCAGCGGTTCAGCGCCTGCCTTTGGCCCAGGGTGTGATCCTGGAGTCCCGGGATCAAGTCCCGCATCAGGCTCCCAGCATGGAGCCTGCTTCTCCCTCTGCCTGTGTCTCTGCCCCCCTCTCTCTCTCTCTCTCTCTCTCTCTCTCTCTCACACACACACATATAAATAAATCTTTAAAAAAATGAACTGAATAAGTCAGAATAAAAAAGCACAGCATGAGGAACATTGTGATACTGTAATAGTGATGTGTGATGACAGATGGTAGGCGCACTTTTGAGCATAGCATAACACATAAACTTGTGAGATCACTATCTGTGTCACATTTTTTTTTAAAGATTTATTTATTTATTCATTCATGAAAGACAGAGACAGGTAGAGACACACAGGCAGAGGGAGAAGCAGGCTCCATGTAGGGAGCCCGATGTGGGACTCTGGGATCACACCCTGAGCTAAAGGCTGATGCTCAACTGCTGAGCCACCCAGGCATCCCTATTGTGTCACATTGTATGTCTACTAGACACAGGAAATGTAACATTGTGTGTCAGCTAGACACAGGAAAAAGGACGTGTTGCTGCATGTCCACAATACATCCATCAAATTCAGAAAACTACAGTGAGATATTTTTATCATCTAATCCTCAGATTCCATTAAAGTTCTGCTGATTGTCCCTGTAATGTCCTTTATGCCTGAAGGATCTAGTTCAGAATTATATGTTACCTGTAGTTGTCATAAGTGTTTGGTCTCCTTAATGCAGAACAGTCCTTTCATCTTCTTTGACTTTCATGACCTTAACTCTTTTGAAGATTACAGACCAGTTATTTCATAGGATGTTGCTTAGTTTGGGTTTTCTTAGATTTTCTCATGATTAGATTCAGGTTATGTATCTTCATCAGGTGTATCAGAAAAGTAATGCTGTGTTCTTAGTGCATCCTCTCAGATGGCTCTTGATTTCAACTTGTCCAACTACTCATATCCACTTTTACCGCTTAGTTAAGGTAGCATCTGCTAGTCTTAATCACTGTGAAACTCCCCTCTTTTCCCTGGGGAGCTCTAATATCCCATTCTCCTTCTAAATTTCAGTTTGTTTATATCTGTATAAAATCATGGTTTTCTATTTTATTCAGTGAGTTATAATCTGTTATTACTTATTTAGCTGTTCCAAGTGTTACTAACTTGCCTGGTTAGGGATTTTGTTGATCTGGCTTCTGTGTCCCTTGACATATTCTCATCATTCTTGGACAGCTATTATCAGAAAGGTGATGTAGGTTCACTGTGTACTTTCCCTGCCTTAGCCCTTAATATTGGTCTTTTCTCCATTGAGTCCTGGCTCTTTTAGTATATAATGGTATTCAGAAGCCAAGATTTAGGTTCTAGATGTGCTTGCTGTGATTGGGGTGTTGCTGATACCAGTTCCTCCCAGTGAGAAGAGACTAAGGAAAATTTGGGCATATACATGCATATACATACATACTTATACATATATGCACTTATATCTATATTTATGTCTGTCTTTATCTGAACATGTTAAAAACCAAGACTTTACACCAGTACCACAAATTCTAATCAAGCCCAGAGGGTTCATTCTAAAGAGTTCTCCTTGTCCATATTTGTAACTACCTTCTCCAACAGTAAGAAATCTAGCTATTTTTCCGGTTACTTAATATATTTACTTGTTTAGTCCTCCCATCCTCTTACATAATTTCCTATCCCATCACTATTGATATCTTTCCCTGACAAAGATGTTCTCTTTATCCCTCTTGGACTCCCAACACCCTATATTTTATTGGTCCCCAGGGATGACTGCCTTACTAGCTTAAGGCTCTGATTGCCCACACCAGTGCCCTCTCAAATAAATTACCCTCCTCACCCAGCTTGGCTTTGATACCCTGCCCCTTGTCATACTTGGTTGGGGCATTTTACCCTTCTTGAGCTCAGTCTCCAACACTATGCCACCCTTGTGCATGGAGACCTTCTTGGCCCCACTTGGGGTCTGATATCCTACTTTTGGTCACCAGGGCTCCTCTTCTCCCTCTAGTGTAAGAAAGATTAGTTTGGGAAAAAAATATGGCAGCTTTTCCCTTTTAAAAAAATACTTTGTCTTGGGGCACCTGGTCAGTTGGGTGTCCCAACTCTGAGCTCAGCTCGGAGTTTGCTTCAGCTTCTCTCTCTCTCTCCCTCCCACTCACTTTCTGTCTCTTAAATAAATCAATTGTCTTTATTTAAAAAGTTGGTCTTTTTGTTTTTTGTTTGTAGAATTTTAAAAATCTACTTTGGATGCAACTCCTTTGTCAGATCTATGTCGTGTAAATACTTTTTTTCCAGTCTGTTCATTGCCTTTTTAAAATTTTTATTGAGGTGTCGGTGATAGAAGTTTTCAATTTTGAAAAAAATCTGTTTTATCACGTTAAGAAATACATAGTTAATGTTTCTAGAAACCTATCCAGTAACACTAATTAATTAATTAAGATAGGCTCCATGCTGGGCATGGAGCCCAGCATGAAGGCCCGGAGATCAAGACCTGAGCTGAGATCAGGAGTTGGATGCTTAACGAACTGAGCCACTCAGGTGTCCCCAACACAGTTATATTTTATTATATTTCTTTCTAAAAACTTTGATTTTTGGCTCTTACATTGAGGTTTGTGATCCAAATTAACTGTTGGTTGTAATTTGAGATAGTGGTTCAAGTTTTAGGATTTTGTTTATCTAGCTACCTAGTTGCCTTATTTGTGGAAGCCTTTCCCCATTGAATAGATTGGTGCCTTTGTCAAAAATTGTATATATCTAGATATGTTTTGGTATTCAATTCCATCGATCTATTTACCTTTATTCCAATATCATAACCTTTTGATTTTAGTAAGTCAAGAAATCAGGTAGTATTATTAGTAGTATGAGTGTTCTTTTTCAAGATTGTTTTGACTGTTCTTGGTCCTTTAAGTTTTCAAACAAATTTTAAAATCAACTTCTCAGTTTTTTCTAAAGCAATGCTTATTGGAGTTTTGATTGGGGTTGCACTGAATCTACAGTTCAGTTTTCAGAAAATTAGCATTTTGACACTGATTTTTCCCATCTATGAACATGGTATATCTCTCTATTGATTTAGGTTGTCTTTGATTTCTTTTTTTCTTTTTAGCAGTGTTTTATGGTTTCCATTGAGGTCTTACCTGTTTTTTGAAATCTTTAAAGTATTTTTTTTTCTTTAAAGTATTTTAAAATTTTGATGCTATTGCAAGTGGAAATGATTTTTAAATTTTTTGTTTTTTTCTTTAATGTATTCGGTTGATTCTTTAAAAATTTTTTTACATAATTTCTCATATTATTGTATTTGCTTTGTCATTCTCCGCATATTATTTTTATTCTTGCCAAAGTAAGTTGCAGACATAATGTCCTTTTATCTCTACTTACTTACTAAAAACAAGGAGATTCTCTTTCATAACCACATTGTAATTATCAGAATCAGAGAATTAACATAGATATAGTACTGCTTGCTGGCTAATCTACATACTTCATTCAAATTTTGCCTCTTGTTTTACTAATGCTAGTTATAAAATTATGTTTGAGGGTATATCCAGTCCTGAATCACATGGTGCATTTTTTGGGTCAAGTCTCTTTCATTTCCTTTAATCTGGAAAAGTTCCCACAAATTTTGTCTTTTGTGACCTTAGTATTTTTTGAGTACAGGCCATGTACTTTTATTTTATTTTATTATTATTTTTTAAAAGATTTATCTATTTATTCATGAGAGATACAGAGAGAGTAAGAGACAGGTAGAGGGAGAAGCAAGATCCTCACAGGAACCCAATGTGGGACTCTATCCCGAATCCTGGGATCATGCCCTGAGCTGAAGGCAGATGCTCAACCGCTGAGCCACCCAGGCATCCCTGTACTTTTATTTTTTAAATAAGTTTGTTTGGGCAGCCCCCGTGGCACAGCAGTTTAGCGCTGCCAGCAGTCCAGGGCGTGATCCTGGAGACCCTGAATCGAGTCCCACTTCGGGCTCTCTGCATGGAGCCTGCTGCTCCCTCTGCCTGTGTCTCTGTCTCTCTGTCTCTCTCTCTCTCTGCATCTCTATGAATAAATAAATAAAATCTTAAAAAAAAATAAGTTTGTTTAAACAACACGATGCTTGATTTGAAAAGTATCCAGGATTCATTTTTTTTAGAGTAATTTATCCCTGCTTAAAAACAGATTGTCTTACATGTAACAGCTATGTACAAAAACTGTTATAAAATTCACCTTGGTTTTACAATGATAAATGAAAAACATTAAAATTCCATAATTGAACAAGGAATTCAAGGATTTTCATGTTCTTTTTTTGTTAAACAGTGAGACAAAATAATTTACCAGAATATAAAGATAAGAGTTTAATAAGCATGCTACTATGGAGAAAGGGGTATTGTCACAGAAGCAGTATTTTTCCTCATTGCATTTCTACTTTATGTTGATCAAAATACACCATTATCCATTTAGTTTTTTAAGAAATGCAATATGCTTGTGCACACACACAGTTACTTTATGAATAATAAGGAATAGGGAAGAGGAAAATGAAAGAATCGAGAAAACTATACTGTAGTAGTATGTAGTTAGTTGAACTAAATTGTAGTTTTCTCATTGTGAATGTCTTCTTGGTCTGTAGGAGCAGAGCTTTAGAGTAAAGTAACAGGTTCCCTTCTTAATAGACACCTGTCTGCTGCTAGAACACATCAGTTGTATCTTTATTCTCCATTTCCTACTGTGCAAGTGTGTCTTTTTCGTTGATTGGCTGCCCTTCAAATTGGAATCTGATCTGCCTCATTGACAAACCCTGTCATTGATAATAGGCTTTCATGAGTTTACAAAGTGGTGTATGTATACTTTTTAAAGTGCACCACAGAACCATCCTACCATGCCACCTTGGAGTGAATATGATCGTTGCTCTCAGGCTTGACTCACTCCTTGGGCTTTGCAGTGGTCATAGCAAGTGCCTGAGTTCCCTCAGCTGTCACTTCACCAAAGAGGTACCAGGTCCATACTGACTAAGCACATAAGCAACACCAGGAGTAGCAGAAGAAGAACAGTTACTTTCTACAAAGCTCCCCAGTCTGGGTTTGTCTGATGTTTTTTCACTATTAGATTCAAGTAATAAGTTTTTGACAGAAATATTTCAGGAGCAATGCTGTCCTTGGTACATTAGAAGACAAACAATTGCTTTTTGTCTGATTTCTCATAATAACTTCAGTCACTTGGTTGAGGTGGTTGTCTGCCATTTTCTCCATTGTAAATAAGAAGCATCTTGTGAAACGATACTTTGAGTTTATATAATTAGCCTCATCAAACTTTCTTTTTTTTTTTTTTTCTCATCAAACTTTCAACCACTAGTTTTAGCATCCCCAGGTGAATGAGTCTTGCCTAAAACGGTCACTATTCTGATTGTTGTCAAGTGGCAATTTTTAAAAATTTATTTGACATTTGTTAATTGAAATTCTGCAGTAAGGAAGAGCCTTCTTCTCTCCCTTATTTGTTTATTCATTATGGATTTATGGTTTCTTACTTAACTATTGAGTTATCTGTTACTGTCATTAGCTTTAATGCATGAATTGTGCAGAGGTGGCCATTGGGACTCCCTTCACCATGGCTTTTGTGTCCTAATAGGTCCCCCTCATTCCAAACATTTTTTTTATTTCTTTGCTTTCTGGCCCAGCAAGATGTGTCTGGGTTTAACTTATATTTTCCAGCTCCTGCTTTGGAATCAGCCATTTTCCCAGGGATCTCAGGATCCTCTTAGTTCAAAATAGTGTACATGATATGTACTTCTATGTCTGTATCTGTCTGTCTTTACATATGTTGGTTCATACTGATGTCTTCAATTCTCATCTCCTACTGCAGGGTTCGTTCTAGCTTTACCCCTTTCCGTATTTATAACTTGCTGCACCAGCAGTGAGAATCCTGACTCGCGTTATCTACTTTGATCATTTGCTCAGTTCAGAATAAACATTTAATTATTTCAGAACTCCCAGCCCATTCCATTGTGAAAAACAAATCTAGTAAAAAGAGAGCTCACTGTTTATAGTTTTAGTTCTTGAGCCCAAGTGTACATAGTTAAAATAGCGTGTTCAAAAGTTATTTGGATTAGATCCACTCCTGTCCTCCTTCAGTGTGGTTCTGTTAATCATTTGAAATACTTTAACATTTTCTGCTTATATGTATCACAATAGTTTCTCTTCTCAAGGCTGTGGGAAAACAGGCTCTCTCCTGCATTGGTTAGGAATACAAATCCATGCAATTTTTTTGAGGGGAATTTCACATTAACCAAATTACATTTGCATTTAATCTTTGACTCAGCATTTCTACTTCAGGAATTTACCCCGAAGATGCACCTTTTAACAACACAAAAGTACAGATTCATGAGGTTGTTCAAGACAGTAGTATTTCTATTTGTGAAATGTTAAAAGCCACCTAAGTGCCAGTACATGGGGGAATGGGTGCATCAATAAACTTTGGTCCATCTGCGTCATGGATTTTTATGCAGCTGAGAAGAGAATGAAGACTGTCTATGAAATGATTGAATGATTTCCAGAATATATGGTTGGATGAAAATAGCAAGTGCTAAATACTGTGTATGGCATGCAATTTGTTTGTCTAAGAATAAAGGGGAAATAAAATGGATGTGCATATTATCATTTGTGCAAAAAAGAGCCACTAGAAGAAGAAACCAGAAACTGATAAGATGGTTTACCCAACAGGGGATGGATGGGAACGAAGTGGACATTTGGAGGTGAAATGGGAAGAGAAGGGTTGAGGGCAGTGTCAATTCTCTGAGCATAACCTTTTATATAGTTTGGGTTTTATAACTATATTATCTTTCACAAACTTAAAAATAGTAAATAAAATAATAAAGAGCAGGAAAAAGCAAAATAGATTACAAACAAAAGATGAAGCTAATGCTGTTAATAGTGATAAAATTCTTTTGATGTGGTCAGACACCTCAGTTTCACTCTTCCTTCTGAAGGTCAGTCCTGGAGCTGTCATTTATCCTATTCCTTGTTTGTAGAGGGGCCAATCTCCTGAGAAATTTCCAGGGGCACAGAACTTTAGTGCTAAAACTGAGAAAGTCCCAGGCAAATTGGAGTGAGTTGATTACCCTGTTTGATGTACAGTTTTCCCGGGCTTTCCTTTCATCACCACCTTGGGAATTCTTTTTACTTGTCTCCTGTAGATATAGTTTCTCTCCTAGCTCTTGTTTGGATATAATTTTTGTTTTAGTTTGGTTTGTTCTTTATTGATATTCATTTGTGTAACAGATTCTCCAGTTGCTTCCCAAGAATAGGTGCATAGAAGGTTAACAGTTTGAAACCTCACATATCTTTATCCTGTGTTCCAAGCTGTATTATTGGTTTGACTTAAGAATTTTAGAAGGGCATCTGGCTGGCTCAGTCAGAAGAGCAGTGACTCCATCTCTGGGACATGGGTTTGAGTACCACACTGGCTGTAGAGATTACTTAAATAAATAAAACTTTAGAACAAAATGTAGAAAATATTACATTCTGGGGCACCCAGGTTGGTACAGTTGGTTAAATGTCTGTCTATTGCTTTCAGCTCAGGTTATGATCTCAGGGTCATGAGATTGAATCTTGAGTCAGGCTCTGTGCTCAGCGCAGTCTGCTTGAGACTCTATCCCCTTCTGCTCCTTCCCACCCGCACTTGTGCCTCTGCGCTTTCTCTCTCTAAAATCAATAAATATATATATATATTAAAGAGAATATTATTTTCTTTAAAACTGCTCTTGAGAAACATCAATGCCATTCTGATTCTTTTGTATGTGATGTGTTCTTTCTGAATGGAAGATTTTAGGGTCTCTTTCAGTTCTCTTTCTGAAATTGTATGGTGCAGTGCTGTGGAATGGGTCTTTTTTCATTTATTGTGCAGGGCATTTTGCTTTATAAACCTGGAAACTCAGGTCTTTTCATTTTGGGAAAACTTCTTGCATTACTATCTTTTCTGTTTTCTCTTCTTGGAACTTCTATTTGTTTGATGTGGGACTTTCTTGATGTAACCAATTTTCTTTTTCTTCTGAGTCAGTTCTTTGGAATATAACCTATTTGTTGTTGTTTCAGGGGGTTTTGTTTTGTATCATTTTGTATTTCTAGCAGATTGCTCACATTCACTGATGTTCCCTTATTTGTTTTTTTTTTTTTTAAAGATTTATTTATTTATTTATGATAGACACAGAGAGAGAGAGAGAGAGAGAGACAGACAGACAGACAGAGACACAGGAGAAGGGAGAAGCAGGCTCCATGCCAGGAGCCCTCCAAACAGGCTCCACTCCAGGATCACGCCCTGGGCCAAAGGCAGGCGCTAAACCGCTGAGCCACCCAGGGATCCCCTTATTTATTTGTTTAAATAGCATTCTGTACTTTTTGTTTGGGGGCTCTTTGAGAACATTTACTATGAAATCTTCATTATCTCTGTTTCCTTTCATGCCTTTTTGTTTTTGGTTGCTGTTTCATATGACAGTTGTCCTCAAATATCTGGTGGCCCTGGATAGGTCACTCACAGTGAGAGAATTGGCAGATTCTGTGGGCACTATTTGTTGGATGTGATAGATAGTGGGAACCCAGATGCTTTTTTATTTTTATTTTTTTGGAATCCCCAGTTATCTACCAGAAGGTGTTTTCTGATAGACTGGTCACTTTTTCTGGGAAGAGAAATCCTTTTCTCTCTTGCCAGCCACTTGAGAGCAGGCTAGGGCTGGGATTGTAGAGCTACTTTATTAGGAAAGCTTTGGGAGCCAATTTGGAGAAGGGAGCTGATGGTGTCCCTGTTTTGGATATGGTCTTTGACTTACTGCTCCTGTTTAGAGTGAAGCATCTCACTACCTCCCTCACTCCTTGAGCTGGTGTCTTCTATTCTGGACCCTCTCTGGTTCAGTCTAATTAGAATTAAGTCTCCTATTTTCTTCTGAGTCTAGAGATGGATATTGCTTAATGATTTGGGTACAGAGAGGGGACCTGAGGGGTCGAACTTCTGAATCAGACTTCCAACCAGTTCTGTTTTCATTCCCATGCCTCGTCCCTGTGTGCAGTGGTTTCTGGTACCTTTAATCACTGCCCTCTTGGGGGTTTTGCAGTACTAACTGGCCAACTTTTTGGCTTTGACCTCTGCAGCCTCAAATGACAGCTTTCTTTTTCCCTGCTGAGTCAGTTCCTGTCTTCCTGCTATCCATCTTCCAAAATTCTGTCGGCATCTCTCATCTGCTGCCTTTTCCTCCCCCTTTCCCTTTGTCCATTGATACCTTTATTATTCCCTTAGGGTCATTCTAAAGAGACTTCTTTAGAAGTCTTAGGTCCATTTTGCCATGTTTAAATGGAAGCTCAAGCCTTTGTGCAAAGAAAGTGGGAAATGACCATGACATCCATACCAGACCCTACCTGGTCCCTACCCCTCCACCTGCCACCCAGGACTATGGCCCTTGTTCCTTCCCTGTAGCAACCACTATCATTTATGTGTATCCTTCCTATTCACATAAATCCATTAAAAATGTGTGATCTCTTTGTTTATATAGGTGTATTTTTATTTCTTTCAACTACTGTTTAATAGTGTATCATATCAATATACCTGATGTTATGGATGCCTAGGTTTTTTGTTTTTTTTTAAGATTTTATTTATTTATTCATGAGAGACACACAGAGAGAGGCAGAGACATAGGCAGAGGGAGAAGCAGACTCCTTGAAGGAGCTTGATGAAGGCCTTGATCACAGGACTCCGGGATCACGACCTGAGCCAAAGGCAGATGCTCAACCACTGAGCCACCCAGGTGCCCTGTGTTTTTTGTTGTTGTTGTTGTTTTACGATTACAAACACCACTGCAGCAATTTCTTTTTCACTTTTGTAGTCTCCATGTGCAAATGCATGAGAATTTTTCCAGAGGACTACTTCCTTAATGTTTTAATGGGTAAAATGGAGGTGATTTTGGAGGCTTTCTCTGAGGCTTGATGAAAACATTTCATTAATTTTTAAAAAGATTTTATTTATTTATTTATTTGAGAGAGAGAGAAAGAGCATGAGCAGAGGTGGGGAAAAGAACGGGGGTAGAGGGAATGAATCTCAAGCAGACTGTGCTGAGCGTGGATCTCATGACCTGAGCTGAAACCAGGCATCTGAGGCCCAACCTACTGAGCCACCCAGGTGCCTCTAAAATCTAAAATATTTTGAGAACTGAAAACTGTTTTTCCTAAGTCATTTGACAGTAAAATGTGCCTTGTCTAAACTCATTTGGAGGCAAAACTCTGGGACTGATAAGGCTATTTTAGTTGGTATATCCATACATGTTATTTCAAAAAATATTAACATGTGTTAATATATGATAATTAAAACTATATGCAATGTATTACCACCACCAAATTAAAGAAGTCCTGAATTCTAAAGCCCATCTAGATCCAAGGTTTCAGGAGAGGGAGATCATGAATCTGTGGTCACCTTACCATTGACTAGAAGCTTTACAGTGGTGGGTGGCAAATCATAGATGAGAGTTTGTTTTATATCTGGTTGATGGAAGCTTCTTTTTTGTCTTTAAGAAGAACTCAGACAGTTTTTTTCTCTTTAACTGTACTCCAAGAGTGTTCATTTTTTAAATAACAGCTCTTTTCTTTCTTTGACAGCTATAATGTTGAAACTGCTTGTGATAATGCTAATGGAGTTCAAATTCAATAGAACTTTTTTTTACATTATTTTTTTAAAATGATGAAATCTTTTCTCAAGCATACACAGAGGTTGCTTTGCTAGTTTTAATTCCTCTTTAGGATTCATATAGCAAAATTAAAACCTCACAGACTATTGTGCCTCCATTGTCTATCGTTGAAGTTTACCTTTAGATCTATAAACTTTCTGTACACGTTAATAGTTTTTATGTGGCTTTTATGGATTCCGATTAAAGTCATTCATGTTTTTCAGAACTATCAGTTAAATTCAGTAAGACATTTTTATCCCAGCTTCATCAAGATGGAACTCACAGAAAGTGGCTATTAGTGTATTCATAAAGTCATGCAATCATCGCCATTGTCTGATCCCAGAACGTTTTCGTCACTCTCCAAAGAAACCCCATATCCTGTAGTGGTCATTCTCTTTGCTCAGTTACCAGAGCTTTCTAAAAAAGCAGATCCTCCCCTTTTCTTGCTTTTTTTAAAGAGTGTCTTGGCTCTTGTCTTCATTTGCAGAGTCAAGTTGTATATATAAAAAAAAAGCTTCATTGAAATTTTATTGAATTTACAAATCATTTTGAGGAGAATTGACATCTTTACAATGTTGAATTTTCTTAAGATAGAAGGTGGTATGGCTCTGTTTAAATTTTTTTTTTCTGTTTAAGTTTTAAGCCTTTCCTTATAAAGTTTTATTTTCTTCATAAGATGATTGTATTCCTTTTGTGAAATTTGTCCCTGAGTTATTTTAAATTCTTTGTTCTTATAAATTACATTTTCTAATTGGTGATGTTATTGCTGAGTTTTTAATGTGCTTTTGAATCTTACAACCTTGCTGAATTTCTTACTAGGTCTGAATCTCTTGGCTCTTCAATGTAGATAATTATACTGTCTGGAAATTAGAACACTCTGTCTCTTCTAATCTCTTCTTTTTTTTTTTTTTTAATAAGTATTGTTAGAAATTCTAGTATGCTGTTGAGTGGTCGGCATGCTCTTAGTTTTATTTTAATAATTTATATTCAGCAGCTCTCAAATCAGCCTTCCCTAAGAAACCATACTCATTTCTTGCTCAGGAAATGCTTATCAGATCTACAAAGAAAGAAAAGGCATACCTGAGATTTGTTTATATGTTTTTCTAGTTCAGAACGTAATCTTGGGCAGTTGAAATTTTAGTGTTCTGTTTTACTCATGTTTGGGGCTTGTTATATTCACAGTGCCTTTTATTATTTTTTAAAAATATCTGACTTGGGATGCCAGGCTGCCTCAGGTGGTAGAGCATGCACCTCTTGATCTCAGGATTGTAAGTTTGAGCCCATGTTGGGTGTAGAAATTACTTAAAAATAATATCTTTTTAAAAAATCTGACTTATGGGAAAATATTCAGGTTTATTTATTATTAGTATTCCTTAGCTTTTTTTCCAGTTGCCTTGCCAAATTAATATACTTTGTGTATTTTAAGAACGCATATTTGTGTTAGGAAGTGAATATAGGTAAAAACTATAGGCAAGTATTCTTTGTGCTGCTTTTACTCTTCCAGCATTTCTGTAAATATGAAATTATTTCCAAATGTGAAATTTTTTGAAATGTGTTTGTTTGTAAAAGTAACGCATGCCCGTGATCAGTGTTTAAAAGGATCCAGAACAAAGAACTGCAAATGACTCAATTTAAAGATGTGCAATAGACTTGAATAGACATTTTAAAAAGGAAGATAAGAGAATGGCTAGTAAGCATATAAAAAAGTGCTCAATATCTTTAATTACCAGAAAAATGAAAAATAGGGATGCCTGATGGTTCAGTAGTTGAACGTTTGCCTTTGTCTCTGGTCGTGATCCCCGGGGTCTTGGGATCAAGTCCCACATCAGGCTCCCTCACAGGAGGGAGAACTCTGCCTATGTCTCTGCCTCTCTCTATGTCTCTCATGAATAAAAAAATACATCTTAAAAAAAAAAGAAAAGAAAAAACCACTATGAGGTACCACTGCATCCCGCTAGCATGGCTAAAGTAAGATTGACAGCACCATATGATGAGGATTTGGAGCATCTGGAGCTCCATGCAGTGCCGCCATGGGAATCTTTGGAAATGTCTGTAAGTTGTTTGTTTGTTTGTTTTAAGCATCCGTCCCTTGCCCAGCAATTCTGTGCCTAAATATTTACCCACATGAGATGAAAACCTGTCCAGAAAAAGGTGTGTGCAAGAATGTTCATAGTAGCTTTGTATTCATAAGAACCCGAATCTGGAAATAATACAGATGTCGTTCCATAGGAGAATGGATAAACACATTTGTCTATATGAATACTGCTCTGTAATAACAGATAGTAGCTTCTAATGCTGACTAGAGCACACATGAATTTCCTTAACATTAGATACTGACACAAAAGAGTATATATTGTATGATTCCATTTCTGTAAAGGCCATGAATAGGCAAAAGTAATTTTTCATGATAGAAATAAGAACAGTTGGGGTACCTGGTGGCTATGTGGTTGAGCATCTGCCTTCAGCTCAGGTCATGATCCCAGGGTCCTGGGATCGAGTCCTGCATCGGGCTCCTCGTGTGGGGAGTCTGCTTCTCCCTCTGCCTGTGTCTCTGCCTCTCTGTGTGTGTCTCTCATGAATAAATAAACAAAAATCTTAAAAAAATAAAAAATACAAGGGACACCTGGGTGGCTCAGCGGTTGACTGTCTGCCTTTGGCTCAGGGCATGATCCCGGGGGCCTGGGATCAAGTCCTGCATCAGACTCCCTACAGGGAGCCTGCTTCTCCCTCTGCCTATGTCTCTGTGTCTCAATCTGTCTCTGGTGAACAAATAAATAAAATCTTAAAAAAAAAAAAGAAGAACAATCATCTCACTGGGGAGGGAGGGGTAGTATAGAGTCCAGGTTGACTAGGAAGGAGTACAGAGGGACTTAGGGATGTTGGACATGTCCTGTATCTTGATAAGCATTTGTCAAACTCATCAGGTAGTATACTTACGATCTGTGCATTGTACTCTAAGTTATACCTCATTTTAAAAAGTAAGAGAAAGGACACAAGGGATATACAATTGATCCAGGGGCATTCCCCTTATATAAGTGCAATGTAATTATCACACTCAGGAATTTAACATTATTGCAAAAGTTTTTGTTTATTTATTCATGAGAGACACAGAGGCAGAAACACAGGCAGAGGGAGAAGCAGACTCCATGCAGGGAGCCTGATGCGGGACTGGATCCTGGAACTCCGGGATCACATCCTGAGCCGAAGGCAGACACTCAACCGCTGAGCCACCCAAGCGTCCCTGTCATAACATTTTTAAATAAGGTTTCAGCGAGATCACTCATTACCTGTTATTTATTTATTTTTTTAAGTTTCTTGAGAGAAAATATCCTTGCCAAAAAAAAAAAAAAAGTCTTGAGTCTGAGGGCATATTATCTAATGCCCATGATTCTCAGTAGCTGAGTTCATTTTTGTCAGAGGTCTACAGTGTTCAAAGGAAAGTTATGATATCAAATGTCTGAGGTTTATATGGAAAGATTAAGGATCTTAAAAAAGGCAGAATTAGAATCACAGCTTTTGTTTTCATTTTAAGTGTTTTTGTACTATTTGCTTCTTAATGAAAATATATGGCTTTGGAAATTTGGGGTAGTTTGAATTGCAAACAAGCAGGCAGTATTTGTTTAATTAAGATTTGTAGGGCACCCTGGGTGGCTCAGTGGTTTAGCACCTGCCTTCATGCCCAGGGTGTGATCCTGGGGTCCCAGGATTGAGTCCCACATCGGGCTCCCTGCATGGAGCCTGTTTCTCCCTCTGCCTGTGTCTCTCATAAATAAATAAAATCTTAAAAAAAAAAAAAAAAAAAAAAAGATTTGTAATCAACACCAGGTTCCCCTAGACTCTGGAAAAAATCTAAAGGAGTGAAATTCTCTTTTAGTGACTAAGCTGTCAAAGAAGCATTTACCATTATAATGTTTTAAATGTTATTTTTTTATCTAAAAAAAAAATACATGTTAATCATAGAAAATACCCCAAATCAAAAACAAAGTCCTCACAATTCTGCCACCTAGAGGTGCTATGATGGCTAACGCACGTGTGGAGTGTTGCTGTTGTCTTTGTGCATACAGGCTCACCTGATTTTTCTTTTTAAACAGATGAAGTAATCATACCATGTGAATGTTAACTGCGTAATTTACTTGCTGCATCATCAGCATTTCTCATGAAGTATTCTACAGCTTTATTTATTTATTTATTTATTTATTTATTTATTTATTTAGAAAGATTGTATTTATCCATGAGAGAGAGAGAGAGAGGCAGAGACACAGGCAGAGGGAGAAGCAGGCTTCATGCAGGAAGCCCGATATGGGACTAGATCCCCGGACTCTGGGATCACACCCTGAGCCAAAGGCAGATGCTCAACCGCCGAGCCACCCAGGCATCCCTCTACAGCATTACTCCAAATGACTGTCCATAGTAGTGTTCCTTGATGGAAATTCTGGAATTATTGTTTTAAAACTTTTTTATTGTAGAAATGTAAGAGTAAAACGCAACATAAGTGTTCAGCTTAATGAATATCATAAAGTAAACACACTTGTACCTGCCACTCAAATTAAGACCTGGGGAGTGTGGCTGGCAGCCAGCAGCCCTTAATACCCTTTTCCACTCACAGCTCCCGTCTTCCCCTGAAAGGTAGCTACTATCCTGTTTCCAAGTTCTGTTCTTGCTTTTCTTTGTTGTTTCCCAGCTGTGTTTGCACCCCCAACATTGTGGGTTAGTTTGGCCTGTTTTTGGACTTCTAAAAAATGGAGTCATTACAGTATGCATTCTTTTGTGTCTGGCTTCTTTCACTTAGCATTTTGTTTTTCAGATTGGTGTACATTGCTGTAGTGGCTGTAGTTCATTCATTTTTTATTGTACATTACCTTGTTTTGATCTTACTTATGATGGGCACTTTGGTTGTTTATAGCCCAGGTTTTACAGATGTCACTGGCATAAATACTGAATGTGCTTCATGGTGTCTGTGTGCGGGGGGGTGCATGTATTTCTCTAGGAAATCCGTATGTAGGACTGACATTGCTGGATGTTTGTCCCTTCATCCGTGCCAGATAATTCCAAACTTTTCTCATATGGTTGCATCCATTTTCAGTCTTTTTTCTCATCCTCATTAACACTACTTAGTATTGTTAACTTTAATTTTAGCCATTCTTATGGATGTGGTGATATCTCAGTGTGGCTTAATTTACATTATAATGTGTTTTCCATGGTCAGTAAGGTTAAATAGGTTTATGTGTGAATGTTGGCCATTTGGGTGTCCTGTTTGGTTCAGTGCTTATTAATTCATGGCCTTCTGCCTATTCTTTTCCTGGGTTTCTATTTTCTTATTGATTTATATAATCTAGATATAAGATCTTTATCAGCTATATGAATTACAGATACTTTCTCCAACTCTAGAGGTATTTTGCTCTTTTTTACTCCGTTAATGGTGTCTTGTGCAGAACAGAGGATCTTAATTTTATTATAGTTCCATTGATCGACTTTCTCCTTTTAGGATGTCATGCTTTTCACATTCTGTGTAAGTCTTAGAAAAAGAAGTGTTGGGTTAAGAGGTTTTTAGATTTTCACTTACAGTGTACTCTGCCACTGGCAGTGCTTGAACCTTTTGATACCATTTTTCACAGTGTGGGCGCGATCCCCCCCTTTCCCAGAACCAGAGTTCTTTGTTCGTTAGTGAGTATTTTATCTTAGTTTGCTCCTGAGACTCAACAAATTTGTTGCATTATTTGGTGCACATGGCAGCCACTAAGCATAATTCCAAGATTAATACTAAAAATATTCTTTAGCTTTTGATTCTGAGGAACATTTATAGCTGGTAGGAAAAGAGATAAAGATCTAAAAAATTGTTTTCTTTTTATTAATTTAAATTAGCATGATTTGGGCTTAAATTAATGACAGCAAATTGATGAAGACTTAATATAATGGATCAAGGGATCCAGGAAATTGATGAGTTAGAATTCTGTAGATTTCTTTTATAAATTTCTAGTGTGTTTGTAAGAGGCAGAATCATGACTTGATCTACTTTTTTTTCCATATACTTTCTTAAAGAAGACATCCTTACCCTGATTTACCTCTGCTTTTCCTCTCCCTGGCCCCAATATTCATTCAGAGTTCTTCCTAATCTGTGAGGTGGGAGGTGTCCCCTTGATTTTCCCTGGGAATGGGTAGAGTTGAACTCACACTGCCACAGAGCCCTGGAAGAAGGAGCTTCCTTTAGAGGAGGAAATCTGCACCCCCCCCCCCCTTCCAGTTTAGTTCACTGACACTTTCCTGGGCCTCATCACAGTCTAAGTTCTCCTCCTGCCTTTAGACTTTCCATTGCTGCCAGAATGAAATCCCTACAACTCACATCATGCCTCTCTCTGTGCCTTCAGAGACTCTCAGACAGAATCTTAGTCCCTCAGCACAGTGTCTCACCATCTGCCCAGCTGCTCGCTCTGCACTCTCACGCACCTAGTCCCCTGCTGAAATCTGCAGTTTCTTCGCATGGAGAACATTGCTCATCCCGTTATCTAGAATACCCTCCTGTCTGCTACAGCCAAGCCATCTACCTGCTAGCTAATTTCCTTTAAAACTCAGCTTAAGCAGCACATCTCTTTGTAGGCCTTAGTTCCAATGCCCTCTTTCCTCCAGTTTACAGAGTTAGATGCCCCCTGTTCTGGACTGCCACAGCTCTCTATACCTCTGTTGCTGTGCTTTGTGTTGTAATAAATTTGATTTTCTTTCTTACTCAGTTGAGCCTCCTTGAAGGCAGAGGCCCGATTCCCCCTTCTTTTGCCTCCCCTCCTCCAAACTAGCATGGTGTAGCTTATAAGAGGCGCCCCATGAACATTTCCTGAGTGGACTGAATGTAAAATTATTATTTCATGATGTACATACATAAAGAACTTGTGGAGAAAGAGATCAATTAGAAAGGGTTTTAGGAACTTACCGGTGTTCTAAATCTCTCTTCTCCTAAAGCAGTGTGCATTTAGGAGTGACTGCTGTGCCTGTAGGATCTGTTGGGTTTTGCTCACCTGAGTTGTGCCTTGCTGTCACAGAAGGATGCCTTGCAGTGGTCTCGCAGTCCGGCTGCTGTGGAGGGAGAGGAGCCGGAGGACACAGCCGATGTGGAGAGCTGTGGGTCTAACGAAGCCAGCACTGTGAGCGGTGAAAACGATGGTAAGTACCCCTCATGGGATGGACCAAGAGCTTCACATAGTTGCTGGCAACTAACCTTTATTTCCCTCTCTCCCAGTTTCTCTTGATGAAACATCTTCGAATGCATCCTGTTCTGCAGAATCTCAGAGTCGGCCTCTTTCCAATCCCAGGGACACCTACAGGGCTTCTTCACAGGTAGGGAGGAGAATTGGTGGCTAGGCTAGGGGTAGGTGAGGCCAGGCACAAGACAGGACTCTTCCTCTGTAGTTAACTGTGTGTTTCTGGAGAGCAGAGCAAATCGGTGTAGTCTCCACCTTTTAGTACAGTTAAAAGTGGGCAGTGGATCTGAGAGCAGAGTGGTTGTTTTTTTCCTCATTACCACAAATAGGTAGTTGCGCTCCTACTTCTGACAAACAACGGCACCATCTAGAACGCAGATACCACAGTGCAGAGTGGGGAACACTCGAGCTTGGGAGTCAGCACTTGGAATTATGGCCCTATTGCTTGCTAGCTTTGGTGCCTTGGGCAAATTCCTTATCTGTAAAACAGGGTGACAATACATTCCATTCTGCTTGGGGTGTTGAGCACAGTGGCCAGCACCTGGCTTAGTAACGTGAGTCCATGCTGCTCTTGCCATTACCTGCCTGAGCTGGTTGAATGTAGCTCTGTTGTACCAAATGGCGGTAGAGACATGGTGGAGAGGGACTGCTTTTGTGGCCCTGTAGGTGACTCAGGCTCCTTTTGGAATCCCTTGGGCATCTAGGCAAACAAGCAAAAGAAAAAAACTGGGGTGATGCTGCCGCGAGTTGTCCTGACTCCTCTGAAGGTAAACGGGGCCCACGTGGAATCGGCGTCAGGTATGTGCAAACTTGTGATATGATGCTCCTTTCTCAGGTCTTGGGGCCTTGCCCCCTCTGGCAGCAGTGTCTGACCTAGGTGACGTGGTGCCCGTTGAGCCAGGAGGCCCTCCCAGCGGGCAGCACACTGTGGTGGTGAGGCCTGAGCTAGGTTCCGGTGCTGGGCTCTGCCGTGCACACCGCCCTTGGCCTCGCAGGGCAGTGTGAGGGTCTGATGAAAGTGTGCAGGTGCTTGGTAAAGGTGCAGTGCTGTGCAAACTAAGATGGCGGTTTGGCGTTCTTATGGGATATGGTAAAGCCAGACCGTGAGGTGGTGATCTCTGACAGCCCAAGGTTGGGCCATGGAAGCACCCGCTATTTCTGGCAGCGTCTCAGGGAGAGCTGGGAGAAGTAAGCTTGTCTGAGAGCCCTGGGCGCGGCGGGTGATGCTCTTGACCAGTGGAATGCTGTGCCTTCAGGGTTCTCGGGCCGCCACGCCGATGGCGAGAGCGGCAGCCCGTCCAGCAGCAGCAGCGGCTCTCTGGCCCTGGGCAGCGCTGCTACTCGTGGCCAGGCCGAGGTCGCCCGGGACCCTGCCCCGCTCCTGAGAGGCTTCCGGAAGCCGGCCACAGGTGAGTGGCTCGGCACTCATTTCTCTGCCTGTAAGGGGGGCCCCTGCAGGCCTAGTGAGAAGAGGACAATCTTCTGTTTCACTTCCTTTACCAGTTTATTTTGACTTCTTGGGTGGCCCTCTATTTTTTTGTTTCTTACCTTGTATTTTGGTTATTTTACATGTAGATCTTCTCTGCTAGACTGTGAGGGAACTTCTAGGCAGAGATGGTGCCACATTGTTCCTTGTATGTCCCTGCAAGGGCATGGCCTGTGCCTGCCTTGGTACTGCTTAGTAAGTGTTTGGGTGAGTGAAAATTGTTTCTGAGCTGCTCAGGGAGGATTCCAGCATCCGTTTTCTCTCTTTGGTAGCATCTTGCCACATTTATTCTCAACATCCAAAGTTTTGGTCAGGCACCCTTTTTTCTAGCCTGGTCAGAATGTTGAACAGAAGGAAGCCTGTGTTGAACTTGGAGGTTGCAAGCAAATTCAGTAGCGTGCTCCTCCCACCCCTCAGTAGGGCTATTTGCAAGGCCAGTATGCTGTTTTCTAGTTTGGAATTTATTTCTCAAAACCCACATGCTGGTTATTTGTTAGATGGGCTACATGAAACCATTAAGACTAGCCTTGGCTTCTGAAAATTAGAATAAACCATTGCCCACGTGAGAACTGGGTTTGCCGTCTTGCTGCTTTTCCAACTCATCCGTAGTGCTTAATGTCTCATAGGTCTCTATTCTTAGTGATTTTTTTCAAGTAAAAGTAACATTTATTGAGGTTTCTGTGAGAGATACTGATATCTCAGTGGCTTTAAACAGCCTAATACCTTTCTATGTGGAAGCATAGCTCTCTATCCCGTTCCAGGGAAGGCTTCTGCAGTTTCCTGTAGTATACCAACTAGATTTGCTTTTAGACAGCTTCCATCATTTCACCAGTTGGCTTTGAGGAGCCTGTTCTCCAGCTTTGGAGGGAAGCTCACAGCCTGCCCCCTTGTCTGTTTTTCTTTGGGAAGAGCGTCCTCTTCAGCCTGTGTCACAGCATGGTACAGAGTCTTGTCTGAGAGGATGCAAGCCCAAGTGTTCTCTTAGGTTTGATGGCAACGACAGTTACCTGAAGAGGATAATTGTGACGTGTAGGTTAGAGTGGACTGGATGTATATGCAGATAAGTTCTGGGTAGTTTGGGTGCTGCCACTAAAATTTTTCCCTCAGTTGGCATTTGCTCTTTTGTTTTAAAAGCTGAAAATCTATACCTTGCTTCTTGCTGCTTTAAAATCACAGGTCAGATGAAGCGCAACAGAGGGGAAGAGATAGATTTTGAGACGCCTGGGTCCATTCTTGTCAACACCAACCTTCGGGCCCTGATAAATTCTCGGACCTTCCATGCCCTGCCAGCCCACTTCCAGCAGCAGCTCCTCTTCCTCCTGCCTGAAGTGGACAGACAGGTGCAGATGGGTAGCCACCTCTTTGCCTCTCTCTGGGTGGGCTTCTGTTCCCTTTCTGAGTTTCTTTATTGTGCTTTTTGCCTTGATCCTTCTAGGTGGGGACAGATGGCCTATTGCGTCTCAGCAGCAGCGCACTGAATAATGAGTTTTTCACTCACGCGGCTCAGAGCTGGCGGGAACGCCTGGCTGATGGTGAGTCGATGTTCTCAGATGGCTTGAGAGGTACCTGCCATGTGTGGTGTCACTTGTCCTTGGTATTTAAAACCCAGGCATTCATTTTGTACCAGTCTCTTTACTTTCTTTTCAATGTGTATTTATTATAAGGCAGGCTTTCCTCACAATGTTGTTGAATGTGGTGGGTGTTAAATGTGCTGTAGCTTTAAAGGTACAGAGTGTTTGGGCTTTGCTATTTTGAGTGTATATATCCACCTGTATCACTTCGTTGTCATTAGAGCCATCTATAAACTCCTGTTCTTTCCAGTAATCCTGGTGTTGTCTGGATAGGTGGAGGAAAGTGCGCCGTGGCATTGACTTAAATGTTGAGCTTTACCAGGTGCTCTGTCTTTTTAGACATTGCCACTTGGAGTGGAGTGATTGTCAGCTTCTCTTAATTTTACGGGGAAGCTATGTGGGGAGTGTGCTGGGAGGTCCCCAAGACTCCCTCTAGGTTTGATGATTCACTAGGAGGACTCACAGGACTCCTTATGTAGTTTCATTCAGGTCTCATAGGACTTCACATATAGTACTCTTGGCTGTGATTTATCACAGCGAAGGAATACAGAGCAAAATATGCAAAGGGAAAAGGCTCTTGGGGTCAAGTCCTGGGAAAGCAGGCGCAAGCTTCCAGAGTCCTCTCCCCGAGGAATCATACAGAATGTGCTCAGTTCTCCCAGCAGTGCTTTGTGATAGCACGTGTGAAATGCAATCTGCTGGGGAAGCATGTTAAGAGACTTGGTACCCGAGTTTTTTTTTTGTTTTTTTGTTTTTTTGTTTTTTTTAAACTCAGAGTTGATCATGTGAGAAGCCTCTGCCTGGCACATAACCAGATTCTAGATTCCCCGAAGGAAAGCAGGTGCTCGCCATAAACCATCTTGTTTGTATAAACAGTTTAGGCACAGTGAGCCATTCATGTCAGTTAAGGGGGATGGGAACCCTCCTGAAATCCAAGCTCCCAGATGTCAGCCAAGGGCCAACCTTGTAAGCAGGCCTTTCCAAGAATAAGCCATCAGGCCTGCTCTATTAACCTTTTTCTGCACAGGGAGTAAGAATGGTTCTTTTATTTGTTTCTGTTTTGCTTTCTTGATTGATCAATGTGTTGCTTGGTGTTGAATGACTGATTATCTGAGGGAAGAGTAAATTGCCCTCCCAATGGCCATGTTCTGTCATGACTATGAGCATGATGTGGCTCTGGAGGAGATAGCGAGCATGAAGGAGATAGGGTTAAAAAAAAAAAAAAAAAGAGCTCCACACCCACCAAAGTTGTGTGTATTTTGAATAGTCCTGATGTGGGACGCCTGGGTGGCTCAGTGGTGGATGTCTGGCTTTGGCTCAGGGCGTGATCCCGGAATCCGGGATCGAGTCCCACATTGGGCTCCCCTTGAGGAGTCTGATTCTCCCTCTGCCTGTGTCTCTGCCTCTCTTTCTACGTCTCTCATGAATAAATAAATAAAACCTTTAAAAAATAAAAGTCCTGATGTGATGTGGTGGAATGGCAAGATTTGGCTTTCCGTAAGACAGACAGTATCCTGAATGCACGCACTGTATTTCTCTTTAGGCGAATTCACTCATGAGATGCAAGTTAGAATCCGACAGGAAATGGAGAAGGAAAAGAAGGTGGAACAGTGGAAAGAGAAGTTCTTTGAAGACTACTATGGACAGAAGTAAGGCCTTTGGTGCTGCCAGTCCTGATCTGAGCTGTGGGGGGCAGAGAAGCAGATGATGTCTAAGTCATGGACACCAGCATGAGGGCAAGAACAGGGTGGCCGGGGTGACTTGCCTGGCTTGTTTAGCTTAACACCATTCATAGAAAAGCCTAACATATGTTTTTCTGTGGTTAGTGCTGTGTACCACACAGATATATTTTGTTCTGAAATATCTAACAGCTAAAATAAAATAGGCATGCTTCTCTGCCCTGTAACTAATGGTGTGAATTTGGTTTGCAGATTGGGTTTGACCAAAGAAGAGTCATTGCATCAGAACGTGGGCCATGAGGAGGCTGAAATCAAGAGTGACTTGTGTGTCCCAGGAGAATCAGCACGGCCACAGCGTGGTCCAGCCACCCGACAGCGAGATGGGCATTTCAAGAAACGCTCTCGGCCAGATCTCCGAACCAGAGCCAGAAGGAATCTGTACAAAAAGCAGGAGCCAGAACAAGCAGGAGTTGCTAAAGACACACAGTCTGTGGCACCAGACATCCCCCTCTACAAGGATGGGGAGGCTAAGAGTGACTCAGCAGAGGCGGGCAGTCCTCACCTGCCTGGCTCGGCCTCTGCAGCACCTGACCCAGAAAGTCCCGAATTCCTGACCCAGCCTGTGGCTTCCCGGACCCAGACCGATCCAGGTGACTTGGCACATGCTTCCGTGTCTCCAGACAGGATTCCCAGCTTGCCTCAGGAGAATGCGGATCAGGAACCCAAGGATCAGAAGAGGAAGTCCTTTGAGCAGGCGGCCTCTGCATCCTTTCCCGAAAAGAAGCCCCGGCTTGAAGATCGTCAGTCCTTTCGTAACACAATTGAAAGTGTTCACACCGAAAAGCCACAGCCCACCAAAGAGGAGCCCAAAGTCCCGCCCATCCGGGTAGGAGGCTGTTTGATTCCTGGCTGTCCTGAGGCCAGGTTCCCTTCGAGGGTCAGGAGATGTGCAGAGCCCCTTTGCAGAGATAGAAGGCTCCGGGCGCTTGTGTTAATTACGTGAGAGTATAGAGCCCTATACAAGAGAGCCATTCATGAGACTGACTTAATGGTCAGGGGGATAAGGTTCTTTTCTTCCTTGCTGCTTTGTTCACTCTGTTGAAGTTCTCTCTGGAGGTCAGAATCCTTTGGGATTTTTAAATCTTTTATTAGGTGGTGTTAGATTCTTTGTCCACTGACTCACACAGTCCCACTAGAAATTAAATTTAGAAGCATGGCATATGACAGCCCTTGAGCAGAGTCGTCTCAGAATGGTATGGTGTCACAGATGGCCGTTTTACTGCCGTTATTTCATTTTTAAAGATAATTATTTGATTCTCTAGGCCATGCTCCCTAAGCGACTAGAATCTCAGTTTAGCTGTACAGTTCTTATGTCAGATCACCCAGTCAATTAAAATTGTTTTCCAATTCTTCTCTTGCAGATTCAACTTTCACGTATCAAACCACCCTGGGTGGTTAAAGGTCAGCCCACTTACCAGATATGCCCCCGCATCGTCCCCATCACGGAGTCCTCCTGCCGGGGCTGGACTGGTGCCAGGACCCTCGCAGACATTAAAGCCCGTGCTCTGCAAGTCCGAGGGGCGAGAGGCCACCACTGTCATCGAGAGGCGGCCACCACTGCCATCGGAGGGGGGGGTGGCCCGGGTGGAGGTGGCGGCGGGGCCACCGATGAGGGAGGTGGCAGAGGCGGCGGCAGTGGTGATGGTGGTGAGGCCTGTGGCCACCCTGAGCCCAGTGGAGCCCCGGACACCCCTGGAGAGCGTGCGTCAGATCTACAGCGAACACAACTACTGCCGTCTTGTCCTCTGAATGGGGAGCATATCCAGGCTGGGACTGCTGTGTCCAGAGCCAGAAGAGAGGAACTGATTGCTCTCAGAAAGGAGGAGAGCTGCCCCCTGCAGAGGGTTCCAGACGTCCTCACAAGTGGGCTGGAAGTTGGGGCCTCCCAACTCCCCATTGCTCCCACTGGGGACAAGCCTTGCCAGGCTTTGCCCTTATTGTCCTCCCAAACCCCAGCCCCAGAGAGATTAGTTGAGCAACCTCCGTTGCATTTAGATGTTAGAACTGAACATGAGTCTGGTACCACTTCCTGGGAAAACGATGATGAGGATCGAGGACCCTCTCTTTCTGCGGAGAGTGGTCCTGTGCAGTCTCTAGTGGGGGATGTTGTATTGGAAGGAGGACCTGGCCAGGCTCTAGAACGAGACAGTAACCCCAGCATGAAGGATCCTGTGAATGTGACTCCCAATTCTGCCAGTGAATCACCATTGGCTAATTGCCTGCAGGATAGACAGTATGATGAGGAATTAGGACTTGGTGATTCATCCTCACCCACAAGGGAAAGTGCTACTAGACAAGAAGACTTGACAACTGAGGCCCTAGTCTCTGATGGTGCTGCTCCTTGGGTGCCTGGCCTGTCAAAGGATGAGGCAGTGGGACAGCCTGAACCAGACTCTAGGGAACTTGTCCCATCTGTTGAGCCCCAGGCTGTGGAAGAGTGGGAGAAAGCTGCCGCCTTCATTCCTGCATTACCTGGGGAGTTGACAGCTGGGGAAGGGCTAGATCCCCCCAACCACTTCCCTTTGCTCTGGACAGTGCCATCTCGAGGGTGCACTGACCGTGCCGGCAGTGACCGCAAACCAGTGGAAGGTGAAAAGTTGAAAATCAATGGAGACTCTGAAGCACTGAGTCCTCATGGTGAGTCTACAGACACGGCCTCTGACTTTGAAGGCCAGCTCTCTGAGGACAGCAGCGAGGCCGACCCCAGTGAGGCCACCATGGTAAAGAGAGCCTTGGTGGCAGACACAGATGAGAAACGCAATTGGAACCCCTCTGCCTCACTCTCCAAAGTGAACGGTGACCGGAGTCTGGTTACAAGGACAGACAGCCTGGCTACTCCTCAGAGCTGGGTGTCTCGTGTATGTGCAGTCCCCCAAAAGATTCCAGATTCCCTGCTGCTGGCTAGTACTGAGTACCAGCCAAGGCTTATGTCGCTGGGCAGGGCTGGGTCCTCATTGGAGGCCACTAACCCACTCGTGATGCAGTTGCTGCAGGGTAACTTGCCCCTAGAGAAGGTTCTTCCTCCAGCCCAAGGCAGCAGCAAACCTGAATCCCCAGGACTCCCGCTTATGAAAGAGCAGAGCCTTGGCAGCTCCCTGGGAGCAGGAGCTTTGCAGGATTCTGCAGAAAACAGTTGTGCAGTTGGCAGGAGCAGCCCCCGTGCTATAAGAGCTTCAAAGGAGCCTCTTTTACCTGACAGCCATGAAGCAGGCACCAGTCTTGCCAGGCTAGAGCCCACCCATGCTCCTGGAGCACCCCAGAAGATTTCCAAGACAGTCCCAAGTCTAGACTCCCTATTTCCAGTGACAGAGCTGACGACTGCCTCTGGAAAAGTAGAAGAAGTGGATTCCAAAGAGCGATTCTCTACTGTTAGTTTGGAAGATCAGAAGGAAGCCGTTGATGTATCCCAGCGCAGTAATTCAAATGCTGCCCCAGGCAAAAGCCCAGGAAATCTCACTACCTCGAGAGACCCTTGTTTCTCTTCTCCAAATGCGATCTCCTTGGATCCTGATCAGACAGGTCGGGCCCTGGGTAATCAGAACAGTACTGGAGGCCAAGGGAAGAAGCTCTTTGGCCCTAGGAATGAGGCTGCAGCCCTTCAGTGCCCCAGACCCATGGAGCCAACACCACTGCCTGCTGATGCCCCTCCCAGTTTTCCCAGTAGGAAGTTGGGGCCAAGCAAAAACTCTGTGTCTGGTGGGGTACAGACCACCAGAGAAGACTGGGCTCCAAAGCCACCCCCTGCCTCTGTTGGCAGCATCAAGAGCGAGAAGACTTTTGAGGGGGGTCCTCTCAAGGCAAATGCAGAGAACAGAAATGCCACTGGTCCTGGTCCACGGGAGTTAGTGGATCACTTGCAAGGGATGCCCTTTGTCCTTGATCTGCCCTTCTGGAAATTACCCCGAGAGCCTGGGAAAGGGCCTGGTCAGCCTCTGGAGCCTTCCTCCATCCCCTCCCAACTCAATATCAAACAGGCATTTTATGGGAAGCTTTCCAAACTCCAGCTAAGTTCCACCAGCTTTAATTATGCCTCCAGCTCCCCCACCTTTCCCAAAGGCCTTGCTGGAAGTGTGGTGCAGCTGAGCCACAAAGCAAACTTTGGTGCGAGCCACAGCGCATCACTTTCCTTGCAGATGTTCACCGACAGCAGCACGGTGGAAAGCATCTCACTCCAGTGTGCGTGCAGCCTGAAAGCCATGATCATGTGTCAGGGCTGTGGTGCGTTCTGTCACGATGACTGTATTGGACCCTCAAAGCTCTGTGTATTGTGCCTTGTGGTGAGATAATAAATTATGGCCATGGGAAAAGTTGTATATTTAGTGTGTGTATTTTGATAATGATTGATCTTACACCTGTATACAGAATATCATTGATATAATAGACTCTGTTTCTCTAAGCAAGAGCACTCTTGCCCTTCCCTAAAATTTGTAGTGCTAAAGCCCCTCTGTCACTCACCAACTCTTCTGGTCTTGCTGGAAGGGTTTCCTGCCTGGCAACTCATTGGGCTGCCCAAGGCCGGCTGGCCAGCTTGAGCTCTCATGCAGACAGAGCCTGGTGTGGCGTGGGGAGCCTACCTTGACACCCAGAGGGACTTGAAACTGAAGGAAGAAGGTTGTGTTCTCCATCAGGGGAACTAACCTACCTGAACTGAGTAGACCTGCCAGTCTTCCACTGCCCCCTCCCTGCCATCTTCCCTTCTGCTGCTCCGCCTGGGGGAGTTCATGGCTGGGGAAGCCAGCATAGGGTTAAAGTAACTCCCAGCAGTGCCCACCAGGGGGCCCAAGCACCTGCTCACCTCAGGGGCACAGTTCAGTCACTTGCCATTTGACAGGAGCCAGTTTGACCTTTGGTTCTGTTGCTGAAGCAAATTTGGGACTTTCCTGTCTTGGTACCATTCACTGGCCCGCAGGAGCTTTTGAAACCTTGAATAGACTTGCTTGGACAATGGGGTTGGGCATAGGGTTGTCTTTCCTCTTAAAATGCCATCTGTAGACCTTGTAAGTCAGATGTCCAGATGTTTGGCAGGTGAATTCCTCTGCTTGACACCCTCCCTGTCACTTTGGACTCAGTGGGAGTGGGCATCTCCACGCACCTGTGTATGTGAAAGTCATTTTACATTTCAAAGCAGTGTGTGTTTCTTATTTTTATATTTTTAACTCTTTATCCTTGGATGTATAAAGTGAACTTTTTGGCTTCTGTAAGTATGCTCTATGCACCTCTAATGTTTTATCATGTATTTATATGTTGTACACAGTACTGGCCGATTCTGTAAATGGATGTATTGTACAGAGAACACGAGTGTCTCTCCCTTATTATCCGTCTCCGGCAACATCGCATTAAAGTGGTGTGCTTCTCTGCCTGAGTCAGAGCCACCACCCGACAGAAGGGTGCAGCAACTGACTTGGGATCTGCCAGCGTGGCCCAGTGCCCTGTCCTGGTCGCCCAATGGACCTGCTGTGGCCCGCAGAACCACAGCCAGCCCACCTGCGCTCTGCTGAGCAGATGTGTCTCACCTCATGTCTCTTCTCTTCTGACCTTCCACTGGCTTCTCGCTGCCATATGTGATAAATCACCGCCACCAGTGTTAAGTGCTCTGAAGTCAAGGGTGAGTGCCCTGGGCAGCCCCAAGCAGGCATTCCAGATGTGGCTCCAGGGTTACCACCTTCAATACCTGGGACCATTTGGTGTTCTTTTGATAGCAGGTTGGGGAAGAAAGCCACACCTGTTGCCTGCTTCTCTCACTACACACTCCCAGCACGTAGACATCTCCATAGTTATCTTCCCTCGCCTTGCTCCCCACCTTCTTACTCCTCCACTCGGCAGAGTTGAGAGCCCTCGTTTGACTTCCATCTCCCTGTATGAGTGCTTCTGTGTGAAGTAGAAAATTGGTGTGACCTCAGCAAGTTTCACCCGAAAGACCCCCGTCCCACCCCATCTCATCCACTGTGGCATTTTTGTCATCTAAAGCGTGAGAAGGTAGCAGTCACGTAGTGATGTAAATGCAGTATTGGTCAAGTCCAAGTTGTCAACTTTAATAATCTGTTTACCAAAGACCGGGAGCAGAGGCCCAGGTGTGTGTGATCTTCCTTCTGCTGTGACCTTTGGCGGCCTGTAGGCTATAGGCAGAAACTGGTCTGTTCCTTGGGGCTGCCCAGGGAAAGCACTGCTCTTGTATGTCTCTTGTGGTTTCGGAAAAATAAACCTGTATAGCCTGTGCTTGTGGTCTCCGTCGTCTTGTGTGGCCGCCCAGCTGGACTGGGAAAGAAGGCCAGGAATACAGAAGGGGCGCTGCAGGAGCAAACACCGGCTCACTTCACCTTAGCTCCAGAGCCTCTGTCCTTGGTCTGGAAGCTCTTCTGTGAGGTTAGTGCTAAAAGCCTGACTTGCCGTTTTTTCCGCTGGTCTCTAGACTCTGAGTGTGACGGCGTGGACTGAAAGAAATCTTAATGAGAGCGGTGAAGGTGCTCCTCCCAGCCACCCTACTGAGACACCCTGCCAAAGAGATTCCTGATGGCAGGTGATCCGTGGGGGTGGTGACCAATTCCAACCCTAAAACCCCTGTAAACACAAGTGCCTCTCTGCACTGAGGGTGACAGCCTGCAATCCCCGGACTTCTCTGAAGTAACTACATGCATGATTCTGTGCTTATCAGGAACTACCTTAGCATGAAAATAAGCCAAAGGTAAAACATGGTGGAAGTACAGATTTTTTTTTTTGACCTTTTTTTTTTTTTGGAAGTACAGATTCATTAAAATCTGTATCTGTTAACTTGTTTCCTGTGAATGGGTGAAAGTAGGCTTTATCTGTGGTGGGATAATGCCTTTCTGTCCTGCTGCTGTTGTTGGAAGTACAGCTGGAGAGGTTTGGTTAGATGGCTCTGTGGTGACAGGGCAGCCTCCTAGTGGGGACGCTGTGTCTGTATTTTTGTGCCGTCATGGCACAGTCCGTTGGCTCACTTCATGTCCATCTGCAGGAGCTTAGAATGCATTAGAATCCAGGGCTGGGACCCAATGTTGCAATTGAATCTCGTCAAGGAAGCAGCAGCGGATGGCAGATTTTGCATGCAGGCCCTACTTCCTACCAGCTTTGTGGCCCAGGCAAGCCAGTCTCTCTGCCAGCACCTCCATCTCTGAATGGGGATCCATTAACGCCTGGTGCACAGGAGGTGCTCCAGACTGTTAGCTTGCACCCAGCCAGGACAGTAGCTGCCTGGACTTGGAGTAGACGTTGTGGCTCCTGCCACCTGCCTGACCCTTGCCCCACAGGGGGCCTGTGGGGAAGTGGGGCTCTCACCAGACATCTGGTTTTTGGTCTCACACTACAGTTGTTGAATATGTGGTCCTAAGTTTAGAGACTGAGTTCCTGGCAGGGGAGACTATTTTACTCATAATCTCAAGGATGAGGAAACCTAATAACGTTTCAGAATATGGAAAGGATTTTTTTTTATTGGCCTGGTGAACATCAAGACTGTTTTATGTCCATCCTGCTCTTAAGGAAGTCAGATCCTGCTTAAGGGGTGTGTGGCGTGTGCTTAATAGAGTAGCCCGCTGATAATCAGGGACCTCGGGATCAAAGCATCTGCCTGCTTGCCTCCCGAGAGGAGGTGGCATCAGCTATGTTGCCCTTATGTGCAGGTACCATCTAAACGGATGGGGAAAGTGACCTTTGTGACCTTGGAGACTAATGCTTGGAACCAAGTGTTGACAGTGCCCCATGCTTCCTCTTGTTTCCATGCATCAATTTGAAAGCCTGGACTAGCTACCAAAAGATGTAGATGAAAGCTCTATAAGGAAAATAAGAAAAATTAAAAAAAATAAGAGTGACAAAGAGACAGCTGTTTGTGCAGTCAGTGGCTCATAACCCTTCTGGGAACACAAACTCTTGGGAGAGCCCAGTGGAAACTTCAGACCCTCTCCCCCAGGAATGCACATCCACACTAAGTTGTGCAAACTATTTCAGAGGGCTCATCTGTACCTTAGGCAGCTGGGACCCCTCATTTAAAAGCCCACTGACTGGTAATAAAACTAATAAAATCTGGGTTTATACAAAAGATCAAGGAGGGGAGAGAGAATCCTTTGTAAAGGATTCTTAGGTTTTTGGTAAACTGGGCTTCCCTAGTGCATCATAATTACTTTTATTTAAATTCAGTTAACATATTAGTCTAAAAGGTTGAGTTTTGAAAGTGATTCGTTAGTTGCATACAACACCCACTGCTTATTACGTCACGTGTGCTCCTTAATGCCCGTTGTCACCAGGTTACCCCATCCCCCCACCCCTATCCCCTCCTGCAACCCTTAGTTTCCTAGAGTTAAGAGTCTGTTATGGTTTGTCTCCCACTCTGATTTTGTCTTGTTTTATTTTTCCCTCTCTTCCCCTATGATTGTTTTGTTTCTTAAATTCTACATGAGTGAAATCGTATAATTGTCTTTCTCTGACTGACAATTCGCTTAGCATAATCCCTTCTTCATAATTTTAAAATTCGCTTATGTTCCTGTTCCCCCCTTCCTCTCCCTGAGTAAAAGGAGTTTTGCCTGTTTCGTCACTGAATGTTTTAGTTCACTGTTCTGTTGGGGGCATTCCTATTGGATGTTGTCCTATACACTGTTAACAGTGGTCCTGGGGACCCATTTAAAGAAGCTAGGCGGGGATCAAGCAACACTGCTCCGCCCTTGAGCGATGTCTCTTCCTCCTCTTCCATGCCAGTGCTTCAGTCTTGGTCCGGTGGAGCTGCAGTGCTTCATCTGGAGGTAAGTGCTTTCCTGGCCAGCCAGCGTGGTCCATGTGCAGTGGGTCTGGGCTTCAGATACGTTGTCGCAGGTTGTGGGGGTCTCATGGTCCCTCGTGATTGTCAGCAGTAGTACTTTTGGTAGGACAGGCGTTGTCAGGGTATCACTGAGGCATTGGTGTCCTTGGTCCCTACGTTGTGTGAGGAAAGGCGCGTAGCTGCTGTCTTTGGTTTTTAGGGTCCCTGCTACTCTTATGAACCTTTGCCCCACACTGGGTTCCCTGGGTGTGGTGGCTTCAAACTATCACCCCTTTCTTTTTATCTGTTTTACCTATTTGGGTATTGTACAGAATTTGTTTTATTTATTTATTTATTTATTTATTTATTTATTTATTTATTTAATTTATTTAATTTATTTTTAAAGATTTTATTTATTCATGAGAGACACACACACAGAGAGGCAGAGACACAGGCAGAGGGAGAAGCAGGCTCCCTGCAAGGAGCCCAATGTGGGACTTGATCCTGGGTCTCCAGGATCACACCCTGGGCTGTAGGCGGCACTAAACCGCTGCGCCACCAGGGCTGCCCAGAATTTCAGTTTTAAAAAGACCCTTCTGCCCTTAGAAAAATAAATGTTTAAAAAACTTCTGTGTAGGGGATCCCTGGGTGGCTCAGTGGTTTAGCACCTGCCTTTGGCCCAGGGTGCGATCCTGGATTCCTGGGATCGAGTCCCGCATCAGGCTCCTGGCGTGGAGCCTGCTTCTCCCTCTGCCTGTGTCTCTGCCTCTCTCTCTCTCTCTCTCTCTCTATCATAAATAAATAAATCTTTAAAAAAATAAAAACTTCCGTGTAGTGTGTGTCTGTGTATCTGTACACACAGTGCACACACGCGTACAGTTTTAATAGTAAAGCTAACATTTATGCTTGTAATTCGCAGAATTGCTTTTAAACTCATGACAGATTTGCTTCCTGCCATATTCCTGTAAGTTTTCCTCAAGGTTTAGCCTAAATGATATATGTAGGATGAAAAAAAAGTCCGTGCACAAGCCAACAGCCCTTATTCCCCCTAGGTGTGTTCAGGAGTTTTGGGTCAAACGGAACATTGAGTGTGAAGATTAAGGACTTCAGTCTCCCAAGCCAGCACTTAGGGGCCAAGGGCCGGTCTGTGTGAGCCTGGTTTGAATGGGGTGCGGAGCTGCGTGCTGGGGCTGGGGGAGCAGGGAGGGTGTGCATCTGCAGGGGCAGCAGTGGGCCCCCCCGGGAAGATGCCACCTGCACCTGCCACCTGACTATGAGTACCGGTAAAGGTTCGTTTCCTTCTAATGGACTGGGTGTCGTCATTTGAGAAAAGTTTTCTGAGGGCCTTCTGTGGTGGGCTAGCTAGCGCGCTGGCTCAGAAAGGTGGTCTATTGGCAGAGTGGCAGGGTCAGTGCCACTGTAAATAGATCTGTAGGGAAGACAGCTGGCTGGTGGGGCTGTTGAGAGGACATGGGAATGAAGCATCAGGTTTGTTATTCAGTGTTTATTAAGTAGATTCAGTCTTATATATGATATACAGATTCAAAAGAAAAAGGATTCCACATACTTATGAAATCAGTGCATTTAGCAAGTAATACCATGGAGATAACAGCTCGATTAACAGCTCATTGGTCTTTTGTTAAGTGAGGGAGAGGGACTTGGCCTGTGCTAGAGTCATTCCACAAACAAAACAGAATTTAGTTGCATCACATAGAGAAGACACATTCTAAGAATTAAAATATTAAGCCACATTTACTGGAAAAAACTCACTATATAGAACACAAATAATTTTTATAGAGCATTGAGGAGGAAGTCCTCACCTGCTTAGAAGAGCCACGTTAAGTTGCATAGGTGCATATCTGTAAAAATATAATTTAGAGATGTAGCCGTTGATTAAGTAATAAAGAGTCACCTTTAAAAGTTGGTGCCATCCACAGTTTGCCTGAAGTGCCATATGCTGGCGGGCTGGAGCCCCCTGCCCCGCTCCGAAGAGCTGCCTCTAGGGGTGGAGGAGTGCTGGTACCGTCTGCACTGGAACATCCCAAAACCTCATCTCAGATAAGGTGCTCACGCTCTCCCCTAAATCCTGGGCGGCTTGACCCTGAAGGTCATGCGAGTCCCCCTGACCTCCCCATTGCCAGGCTGCTGGGAGATGCCCGCAGGAACTGCCGCAAGGCCCTGCCTGAGTGAGCACCCCATGTCCCTGCAGGTGTGTACCAGCTCCGCTCTGCCCCCTGCTCCTGACAGACCACACACGACAGAGGCATGTGGGCTGTCTGCTGCACGGAGATGCTTCTGAGCTTAGAAAAGTATTTTTCAGCAAATCTTGAGTTCTACATGGCGTAGGGTTTTCGTTTTCATTTTTAGGTGGAAACATAGGTAAAAAGAGGTTTTTGTTTTGTGGCTTTGCTAAGCAGATGAGCTTACTGAGGTGCACCTTCCTCCTCGAGCGAGTCTTGCAGAACACACGGGGACTGGGGCATCTGTACATGTAAACAGTACACTTTCACTGAGTCCAAAATTAGGAGCAAAAATACAAAGGTTCACATTGGTCTTAGGTAGATACAGGCGAAAAAGGATTGAGCTGTTTAGCTCAGAAACAACAAAAACAAAGTTTCTAAAGCACCACTAAATTATATAAAAATCAGACCATGGACGGATTGAAACTGGTATTCTGGTGAAATACTTTACTATCTTGTAAAAAGTTTTACAAAAAATTACAAATTAAAAGTATCAACCCTCTGAGTTCAAAGCAGCATTTTGAAAATGAACTGGTAGTTAATCCTGTAACCACCCCTGGAGTCGTAAGTGGCCCTTGGGAATAGGGATGGCTGGGTTCCACCTGTTTAAAATCTTTGAAAACCCTGCGAGCCCTCTCCTGTCCCCCTTCCCCTCCACGCTGTCCTTGGGTATCAACTGTACTGGAGGTGACGGTAAATGAATTTCAGACGGGTCACACCATTACTGGTCTCCTAGAGGTCTCCCACAAAGACCAAATTCCCGTTCCTCCTGATTCTACTCTTCTGCTGGAATTAGCCCCCTGCAAAGACTCTGGAATTGGTGTGTTCTACTCTGGAGTTGCCTTTTAGCTTAGGGATCCCCAGTGATGAATGTGTACCCTGAGGCCCTCCATAAGAATTTCAAATGAATGGCTGCAGGGCAGGGTGCTGGAAGTTCCCTTTGGGAGAAGGCAGTCCCTGGGGTGAGGGTGAGGGTGGGACAGCAGTGAGCCAGGTCCACCAGAACCAGCTCTTTGGTGCTCCCCAAGTCAGGAGGAGTGGGGAGGGGTTGAAAGCTGCATCTTTGAAAACAAAAGCAAAACACAACAAGTTCCCTGACTGAACTAGCTAATGGAGTCCTGTTTCCACACAGCGACTTGCTCCTGATTCTGCCGTCACCAGGGTTTCGGGTGTAGCTTCACAGGCAAGGAGTCCACCCAGGTGGGGTCACTGTGGCACAATCCGCTTGTCCCGGAGGGGCTGCAAGGAGCCCCGGCCCATGTGGCTTTCCTCTCACACCAGTGCGCCTGAGCTCCCACCCCACGCTAAGGCAGGCTGAGGTGGTCAGCTCAGAAAAGTGGGACTTCACACTGTGGCTTCTCCTGATCTTTACCTGTAATCTCTTGCGTGTGGGTGGTGGCAGCAGCCCCTCCCAAACCCTCCTCTCTCCTGTCTGTGAGGAAAGCACAGCATCCGTGCCTGGCCTGGGGCCTGCCTCTGGGAGGGGTAATGACAAGCAATTGGTATCAAGAATTCTAAGGCGATTGTCTCTGCCAGTTTTTAAGATTCTCACAAATTGCCTGGGGTAACATTTTGCAAAAGACCTACTGATTACTTTGTAGTATTGTTCACACACAAAAATAAATATTTACACAAGTTGAACCATCCGGTTGTAGCACTGAGCAGGTGGGGTCTGGACTTGTGGATGGCAGCGGTGGGGTGACAGGCCTTGGGCACGGGAGCTTGTGCTGTGCTAAGGGGGAGTCTTGGGTGTCCTGGCCCTGACCGGAGGCCTGGAGATTGGTCAGATGGAAGGCAGAGGTGGTGTGGCTGGGTGGGGTATTGGAGGCCACTTGAGAGAGGAAAGACCACCCCCAACTACTAGGGGCTGGAAGTAAGCACGAGGTGCGGCACCCTCCCTTTCAGAGCTCTGGCTCCAGGGCCCGCAGATGGGGCGTGGATGGAGGCGGGGTGGGGCATCCGCAGGAGCCCCTCCCAGGCCCTCCTGAGGGTGGTGCGGGAGGCAGGAAGCTGCAGAAAGCTGGTTTGGGAGGGGTACCTGCTCTGGGGCCAAGTGAGTGGCCGTGGCCGTCCTAGGATCCACGCAGCCCGGGCTCCCCTGGGGCCTCTTTGCTCTGAGGGAGGAAAGGCAACAGAGGGCTTCTGCCAGCATGGGGCAGGGGCGGGCAGCAGAGAGCTGCTGCCATGGCTACGGAGTGTTGCATGGAGAGGCCCCGTGGGCCTTCTGAGGTCTGGGTGAATCCCTGGTTTTAGCAGCACTGGTAGGTATTGCACTGAGCAAGAGGAAGTGCCTATTGGGGAGGAAGGAAACCAGGCCAGCCTTTTCTTTTTGCCCTTTTTCACACTCCAGGGATTATAGGTTTCTTCAGGACTGGCCCCTCCAGAAGGGCAGGTCCTAGCAGAGCCCAAGTGGCTTCTCCACTTCTACTGAAGGTCCCTTTACTCCAACCACAGGGGGCAGAGGACAGGAGCTGCAGTCCCACCAGGGGCTCACAGCTGCTTTTCCTATTTGGTGGCTGCCCGACAGCTGGGGGCCCTTCCCGGCAGGCATCTGAGGGCCCTGGGCCTGTGTGGAGAGGTGTTCAGACCAGGCTCCCTGGGGGGGGGGGACAGGTGAGGGCAAGGGCCCCGCGGACCAGCTGCTGTCCCCTGGCACGGTGTCCTGGTAAGCGGCCAGGAGGGCCGGGGCCAGGGCGCCGAGCGGCTGCTCGTGAGGGTCAGAGCCTCTGGGCCCCAGCTCCTGGCCAGCCCTCTGGACTTACCTCCCAGGCAGACACACTGTGTGGGGGAGTCGGGAGATAGTCATTCAGAACGGGCTCAGGGCACATCTTGGGAAAAGCCCACGCTGGAGTGTGAGGTAGAAGACAGGTGGCCGTGTGACTCGGGCTTCTGTGGAATGGGGGTGGGGGAGCCATTTTTGTTTGTCTTTGCTTTGCATTGGGTGTGGGTGAGGTCCTCCGCGGGCGCCCGCCCCACCGCACCCCGCCTGCCTCCCCCAGCCCGCGCCAGTGTAGTGATATGGAATGTTAGGTCACAGGGATACATCCTTCTGATCAGACAGACACAGACTGGCAATCTGTACAAACACAAAATCCATTTTCAGAAAAATAAATTACTAAGGGGAGAGGAAGAAAGGGTCCACTTTGTTTTTCTCAATAAATATGCAATTCTGCTCACCTAAGACTTGAAAGGTAATTATCTGGGGGTGGGATTCTAACATCAGGGTCCACGAAGATGATTCTAAATAGAGCTGCGTCCCCAGCGCCTCGTCAGGCGTCCCCAGCGCCTCGTCAGGGGAGCCCCAGCCCTTCCAAAGCTGCCCCATTGGCCTCTTCCAAGCAGGTCAGAGCACCCGTGTGGTGAGATTCCAAAAAAAAAAGTGTCCTTGTGCCCAAAGTCGCAGGTGCTTGGCGTGTGGCTAGAAACAGCTCTCTTGGATCCCACCTTGTTCAGAAAACAAAATGTACCAAGTGGTGAGGCAGGAAGCCGGGCAGGGACAGCCTCCTTCCCTAGAGTAGTGCGCTCCGGGTGCCGCGGCGTCAGTTCTGCTGCAAAATGAGGTTTTCTAGTTCGTCCGCGGAGCGTAGCAGGAAGGCAGCAGACTCTCGGTAGCCAGCGATGAGCTGCCGCACAGCACTGATCTCCGTGGGGCTGAGCTGGGCGGCGGGCATGGTCCTGCTGGTGCTGTTGCTGGAGGGCGTGGGTGTGGGTGTGCTGGAGGCCGTGCTGGCCCCGCCTTTCATGCTGAGGTCGGTGGGCCCTGCGGAGGGAAGAGCGCAGGTGAGGAGGGGAGCTGACACCTCCCGTGGCATCTGGGAGGTGCCATCGCCCTGGGCGTCATCTGGGGGGCGCCACCGTCCTCTCGGTGGCGGTAGTCCTAGCACCTAGGATGGGGTCTGGTACCAGCAGGTGAGACACAGGGTTCTCTATTAACCCCTGCAAGGAAGGGGGCCTTATTGTCGGCAGGTGGAAGCTGTGGCGGCCTGGAGGCCAGGGGTGAACGTGTGCGCGCTTCTTCCTTTGGAACAGGGTGGCACATGGCAAGGGCACAGGCTTTGGCCAGAGTGGGGTTCTGACTCCAGCTCTGGGGCCCTGCTCATACGTCTGCTGCTTTCTGAGGACCGTTAGGTAGGCAGCAGTCCCCTAGCAGGCACACATCCCAGCCCTGGTGGCCAGGTGAGGAGGCCGCACATCCCTGACTCACCTTGCGGTGGTAAAGCAGAGCTTCAAATGGGAGATGGTGATAGCCGAGAGGAAGCGTGGTCCCGACCATAAGAAGGGCTGCCAGTGTCTGTGCCCTACGTACAGCCACATGCTGTTTGTCCTCTGACAGGGCGACTGTCCAGGGAGAGGGTATTCAAGACGCTGCAAGTAAGCAGGCACCTGACACCCTGAGAGGCATGAGTGTGTGGAAAGCCCTGGAGCCCAGAGTGAAGGCACAGGAGACCAGGAAAAGAAACACCTGCGTGTGTGCCCAGACAAGGGAGGGGCTTCTGTCCAGGTGGAGAAGAAAGGCCAGGTGCCCTGCCTGACTGTGGGAGGGGTTGGGGCTAGGCCAGCCGGATGGTGACCATGCCCTGCAGGGGAGGGGCTGGGAGTGCCATGTGGAAGAAGGTGCTGTGGGTGCTAAGCCTGTTTCCGATGAGCCACAGCACCCAGAACCCCCCCTTCTTTTGAGTGAGGGGAAGGTGCACGAGGCTCGGAGTGGTCAGGACAGGACTGCGGAGGGCAGTCTGGAGAAGTTCCCTTTGCCCTCAGAATGGTGGCAGCAAAAAAGGAGCCTCTGAAGTCTTTTGAAACATCCTAGGGGTGTGTGTGTGGCGGGGGACCACCAGGCCCGGTCTCCTCTTTGCCTTTCCCAGGCCCCTCCACGAGTGCATTGCGGGCTTTGCAATCAGGCTCGCCTGAATTCAGGGCCTACTCTGCCACTCCACAGGCAACTGTCAACAGCCCTGAGCCTTGGAACAGGAGGAGGCTGCTGGGGGCACGGAGCCATGCCTGTGAAATCCTCAGCACGGCCAGGCACTGCTGGGCCCACTGGGAACGGGCTTCCAGACAGGTTTGGGGCTTTATCAATGGGCTCCCAGGAGACATGGAAGCTCCTGGAATTTGAAACACATTCTTTTGAGGTATTAAGCCAGCAAACAGCCAAAGAAGAGCATATCTGGGGGTGTGGGGCTGGAGCGTCCTCCAGGAGGCTGTCTCCCCACACTGGGCTGTCTCACCCTGGTGGGCAGGCACCGGGGGCTGTCTGTGGTTGTCAGCCAGCTCCCCACGACTCCAGCAGCCAGCGCCACTCATCACTGCACCTACAGGGGAGCTACTGGGGCATTCTTCATGCTGCTACACCCAGAGAGATGGGCAAGCTCCAGGCACTGGAGACCCCTAGGCTCGAAGGAACACGCTAAGAGGAACTGCGGAAACCGGATTGCTGCTCAAGGGAGCTGGTGCAGCCCACAACTGGGGAAGGAGGGTGGAGTCTGACACAGGGCCATCTGTCCCAGGGGCTGTTTCCTCTCTAACCAGAGCACATGGACTTCAAGGAGGAGGTCCTTGGAAATGGCTTGCTAGGGAATGTCCTTGGAATTGAGAATCAAGGGAGAAGCAGCTAAGTCTGTTAAGATAAAACGCAGGACAAAGGAGCAGGGTCGTGACTTGGCTGGAAACAGCAGCCAAGCCGGTGGTGGACTTCCCTCTTGGTGGCCAAGGGTCTACGGGGACGGGCCAGGAGTACCTCCGTTAACTCCTAGATGCTGTGGGGGCTGGCCCCGGGGTGGGGGAGGGTGGCTCCCAGTCCCCTCCAGAGAATGTGTGGTGACAGCAGAGGAAGGGCCGCAGGTGCTATGACCTGGCCCTGGGGTTCCTCTCTCTCCCATCCCCAAGCCTTGTCCCCTGCATCCCTGTGCTCACAGCTGTTCTTCTGTGGCTGTCAGATGGTGGCCAGGGCCTGGACGGGAGACTGTCCCTATTTCCTGCAGCCAGTCTGCTCTGGAGCCACCCTCCCACGGGCTCTCATGCTGACATTCAGGTGGGGTTGCTACAGGGGCAAGAGAGGGTCCGAGTTGTCCAGCACCCCAGGAAAGAAAGACCAAGCCGATTCTATCAAAGCTCAGTTGCACCTCCCAATGACAACCTGATGAGCACAGCGAGGAGCAAGGAGCCACTCATGGAGTGGCTCTGCGGAGGCACTGGCATGACTGAAGAAAGATGGCTGCAAGGGCCGCCAGCTGCCATGGAGGGCAGCAGGGCTGGGACAGCTGCCTGTGGTCATTCTCCAGCTGCTGGACTCCAAGCCAGGGCTCCCAGCACCTGTGCTGCTCTGGGCTAGGAGCTAACTGAGCACGTCTTTCTCAGGGACCTCTCCACCCACCTCTAAGGAAGTGGGGTGCTTACAAAAAGGAACAGAACCCCTGGGAAGCACAGGGGCAGAGCCAGCTGCCTCCCTCCCAGGAAGAGCTGGCTGCTGCTGGAGCCTCTCTGGTAGGTACGAATGGGGCCCAGGAGCTGTAGCCATGCTGCAGCCAGGCCATGCTGTGTGGCACTAGGTGGGGGCTTGTCACCATCGCCCACAGCCTGGGAAGGACGCAGGGGCCTTTGGCTCGCCATGTCTAAGGGTCCTGACCGCACTGCCTTGGGACCTGTCTTCAGATACTCAGCAGGGCGGTCAGATGGCTCTTCCTTCTGGAAGGAAAGCAGCCCTTCTGGGACAGCAGTACCACCTCTCACTGCAGCTGGCTGCTCCGGCCTCAGCTTCAGGGATTAAGGCCAGGCAGCCTCTTATTTTAGGTTAAGAGGCATTAGGAAGGGATGAGAAATTAAGCCCAGGCAGGAGTCTTCCAGGGACTTGCACACACTTCATGGTGGTAGGGCAAGGGGAGCAGAGGGGGTGTCGGGCTCTCTGCCAGGGGCAGAATCAGCCCCTCCCTTGCTGCCTGGGTACAGCGAGGGGTCCCCTGCTGCCAAAGACAGGGCTTGAGAGGAACTCTCAGGCACACTGGCCGAGACTTCGAACCAGAGTTTCCTGGCCTATGGGTGGCACCCTCCTCTAATCTATTCAACTTGGGGTCACCCTCAGCTCTCCTCCTCACCCCTTTGCCTCTGCAGGACCCTCAGTGCACACGGCTTCTGCCTCCTGCCCTTCCAGTACCGATCTCACCACGGGGCAGGCAGCGCATAGCTCACAGCCCTCTGCTTAAAACCGATCGGTCGCTCCCACTATACACACACAACAAAATCCACGTGTCCTGTCCCAAAAGCCCTGAGGTCACCCCCACCCACTCCCTGCCCATTCCCCGAGGCCACCAAGCTGCTCTCCACCAGCAGAGCCTGCTCTTTCCCTGCTGCCTCCCCCACCCACCCTCCCTGGGATCTATGGGGCCCAAGGTGAATGGGTCTGAGGTCCTCACTCTGGTTCCCACTCAGGGCAGCCCCTGACACCACAGGGAGGTCTGCATCTTTTCAGGGACTGTTCCCCAACCACTGGGCCATATCTTGTCTGCATCAGAGGCACCTGGGAAGTACTGCGGGGAGCACCTAAGGAATTACCAGCTTCAGGGGGTAGTGGAGGGGGCCAGACAGTTAACCATCACTCCGGGTGACCTAGATAGGGCTCCGTAGTGCAGGGACACAGGCTGAGGCCTGGAGAAGGCAGTGACCTGCCCAGAGCCACTCAGCCAGCTCCCCAGGACGCAGCAGAAACCAGGCCGTGCTAGGGCTAGATGCTGGCTCTGCCGTCAACTCCGAGGGACCATGTCACCGCGCCTTGGTCGTCACAGGTAAGGCAGGAGTGTGGAGAGGATTCGACCCACGTAGAGCAGGGCTTGGCTCATGGTGGTCCTCGGGGAGCGGAAGCAGGGATAGGCCCCACAGTGTATCCAGCGAAGCACTGGAGCAAGCCTCCCTGGAGGCAAGAAAGGACGGGGCAGCTTTTTGTTTTAACCAGCCCGTTTTTCTCACCTTCCAATCTAAGGCCCGCCTGAGACTGTGAAATGGGGAAGGTCCCCTGTGCCATGAGGGAGGCACCTTCCCTGCGGGCTTCTGCTTCCCGGCCTGCCTGGCTCCGTTCCCTGAGGCTGCAATCCACATGGACCTGGGTTCTGGTCAGGAAGCCAGGGAGCCTGGGTCCCCCGCACTCACCATTACTGTGATTTCCTGTTTGGAGGGAGGCAGGGGGCTGCAGGTTGCTGCCCAAGGCCCCGTAACCGCGGTAACTGTAGTTGAGGCCACCGTTGACGTACACGGGGTCCTGGGAGTAGGAGGAGGCTGGCAGTGAGTAGGTGGAGTGGGTGATGGCTGCGGAGTCCCGAGAGTGCTGCTTGTCCAGGGCGATGGGCTCGTCCTACAGAGAGGGGAGGAAAGCGCTAGGGGACCCGAGGGGTGGCAGGCACTGACCCTTGTCCCTGGGACCCAGTGCTGTGGCCTGTGGGACTCTGCTCACGTCTCTGTGGGCCAGATTTGATCTGCTCCTGCCTAGCTGAGAACCCTCTGGGAGGCCAGACTCCCTAGGTGTGCCGGGCCTTGGTGCTGGACTTTGCACATCTGCCCTGCTGTGGCTCTCTCTGCTCTGAGGACTGCCCCCGCCCGCCCACCCCTGCTGCCCAGGGCTGCTGGGGAGCACGCACCTGGGAGGACTGGTAGATCTCCAGGCGCATCCTTTTGGCTGCTTTTCTTGTCTCGCTCTCGCAGGCAGCTGCCAGGATGTTTTCTGCCATGGCCGAGGTCAGGTGGGGAGGCGTGGGTCTGGTCTGGAGGCAGAGCGGGGACGGAGCCATGTTGGGGCTTACCCAGACCCTGCCCCGGAGGTGGCAGGCACAGGGCTGGGGTGTGGGCCCCGGGCCATGATTTCTGGAGCCGTATAACCTTTCTGGGCCCTCTCCGGCCCCAGCCCCCTCCTCTGTGAGTCTGGGAATGCAGTGCCTGCTTCCAGGGATACTGGAGAGGGAATGGTCTGGCCGGAGCACCGAGGAGCCCCGGGGGTGTGGCTGGAGGCCAGTGGTGATGCAGAGGGGACCGGGGACGGGAGGAGGGGCTCACCATCTCCATGCCGTTTTTCTTCATGCGCCGGCAGGACTTGAGGTACGTGCGGATACGCTTGCGAGCCCGCTCCTGGAACTCGGGAAACTGCCGGCTGCAGGACTCAATGATGGCCTGGATCTTCTCCTTGGGCTGCTTGGAGATGGGCACCATGCGGTCCAAGTTCTCGTCCACAAAGAGCCGCACAAACATCTGCGGGAGACACAGGCCGTGGGGAAGGCTGGCCCTGGCCATAGCTCCCGCCCCCCAACCCAGCCTGGCTCTCGCTGGCGCTCACGTTGAAGGCCTTGAGGCGCTCGGGGTCCATGCCCTCAGAGTCGTTCATCTTGTCATTGTCCTCGTGGTCATCATGGTCGTCATCATCGTCATCTGCTGTGGGGGCCCGGCCCACCGTCAGGTCCTCAGGGCAGCCACTGACCTCAGTCTTGATGGAATCATAGCTCCCGGAGCTGTAAGGGGGCGACTGAGAAGGGGCGAGGGCCAGAGGGTCAGAGCAGGCCCGCTCTTGGTCTCTGATGGCCATAGTGAGCTTGGGGACCGGGACAGTGAGCCAGCCACAATTTCAAGGTCCTGCACCACCTCCCCTCCCTGCTCCCTTCTATGAATCGGAGGCACCAGTGTTGCCACCCCTCCCTGGCGGCTGTAGGCAGGACCGCCTGCCTGCCATGGTGTAAGTGCAGCCTGGGGCCCCGGAGGCACTGAGCAGAGGTGTCAGGGCTTTACTCAGCAGTGGTGCCCATGCAGGGCCCTGCCGCCACATCGTGAGAGGGACAGGTGGGTGCAGGCTGGGTTCCCGCCACTAGCCACAGCCTCTTCTGGTTCTGGCTTTGGGGTTTTCCTCCCTGATCCTCAGGGGGCTGCAACCCTGAGCTGGCAACTGAGCTGTCACGCAGGCGGCGAGTGTGCTGTCTGTCAGGAGGAGGAACAGATGGGCTGGGAGAGGGAACCAGCCAAGGCGACAGGTCCATTAGGCAAAGTGCATTCCCGAAGCTGCCAGGCTGGGGTTCTCCTGTCTGCTGCCACCCCCAAGGAGACACTGTGAGCCCCCATGCAGAGGGTGTATGTAGAAAGGGGGAGTGGGGGCAGCCCGGGTAGCTCAGAGGTTTAGCGCCGCCTTCAGCCCAGGGCGTGATCTTGGAGACCTGGGATCGAGTCCCATGTCAGGCTCCCTACATGGAGCCTGCTTCTCCTTCTGCCTGTGTCTCTGCTTCTCTTTCTCTCTGTGTCTCTCATGAATAAATAAATAAAATCTTAAAAAAAAAAAAAAAAAAAAAAAAAGGAAAGGGGAGTGGGAACCAGGCCCAGCTCACCAGGCATCACCAGGCAGTCACCCTATCCTACGGCAAAGAAGGGACCTGCGGTCTCTTCCCACCACAGGAACTCCTCCCAGAATAAGCCTCTTCTTGGGATCCCAGCTCTTGCTGAAGAACAAACAGATGAAATGGACACTGGCCGGCACCCAGTCCTGCAGCGGCTGCCACCACCAGGCTTCCTGTGACCTGCCCACAGGGATCAGCCCTCCCAGGGCCTCTGGCCCAGTGCTCAGCTCTTGACACTTACACAGACTTTACAAGGAGCAGAGACACCTAGGTCCTCTGGCCTCCTGCTGGGTCATGCCAGACTTGTGGTGGAGAGTCAAAACACCTCCTAGGCCCTGGGCAAGTCACATTCCCAGGCCACTCCTTAGCCAAGTCCTATGCCAGGGCCAGAGGAGACGGAGATAGAAACCGCAAGACACAAGCTGCCGGTGGCACTGACGCTCCCATCTCCCTTCTTTGGCCCACATACGTGGCCTGAGGTCATGATGGCGGACTCTCCCTCTGCAGCTCTATCTGCTCAGTGCAGGGAGCCTGCCTCTTGGACTTGGAGGGGGAAGACCATGCTCTGGCCAGCACCTGCTCTGTGGCCTGGGCTCAGACATAGTGACAGCTGAACACCCCCTCATCGGTACAGAACTTTCCCATGAGACAGGCCATCAGAGGCCAGCCTGGCACCCACCCCACACCCTGTGCAGAAGAGGCCCAGGGAGGGAAAGGTACAACCATGTACCTGTGTAGAGGTACATGGTTGGAGGCTGGGGGTGTAGGGCTCCGAGAAGTCACCTCTGGCCCCCCAGCTCTGGCAGGAGAAAACTCTCCCAAGAGTGTTCATGTGCTCAATGCAGCGCTGCACCACCGCGGGAAACCTTAGTGGCCAGAGGCAGCTTGTAGAAGGGCGAGGGGGCCCCGAGAAGCAGGGAGGAGTGTCCAGTGGTGGGGGCACCTGCATGGGCCACCCTTCTCCCAGGCCCATCCTGCATCAGCCTGATCTACTGGGTTGCTAACATCCACATCCCTGGGGCTGCAAAGGCCTCGTTCCTTCTCTGCATCTGTAAAAGGGGACAGCATGCAAAGTAGCGGGGGGAGGGCCTCAGTGCTGATTGTGGCCCCTTGCTGCTGTGAGGCGCAGCAGACTGTTCCGGGGGTAGGGGAATAGGCCACACATCACCTCCACTGAGGCCGGGGGCCCAGCGCTCTTCACAGATGGTGACAGCGGCTCCAGAAGGGAAGGCCTTGACTGAGGCCACACACTGTGAGCTCTCGGCCGGAACCTCCGCAGCCAGGGCCTCTGTGCTGACCTGGGGTCACAGCGCTGGGCGCATGTGATTTCACGTCAGCCTCGCACAACCCTGACATGCACAGGAAGAAGGAGGCTCGCGGCTCAGGGGGCCCACAGCCCCACACACCTCAGGGGTGGTCTTCACCCCGTACTTGACGCGACTCCGCAGTCCATCGGTGCCGCAGCCGTCTGAGGGGTAGGAGGGCGTGCTGAGCGTCGTGCCCGGCGGGAGCTTGTCGCACAGGTTGATGGGCTGATCTTCGGAGGTGGCGGTGAAGTCCATGGGGGCCACAGCACCGTTGCCATTCATCTCGGGGAAGGCGGGGTCGCCCTGCGTGCTGCTTGATGTGGATGGGTTCAGGGTGGAAGAGCCATTGCCGCTGCCACTCTCAGAGGAGGAGTCATCTGGAACAAGAGGCCTGGGTGTGAGGCTCCACCCCAACACCTACTGACCCTACAAGCCCCCTGGGGTATCATGGCCACACCAGCCACAAGGAATACTTGCCCGTCGTCCTCACAAGCATCTCTGGGCAGGAGATGAGCATGGCTGTCCCCTTTCGGGGCTCCAAGAGGCGAGCTCTGCCCCTACCTGACGTAAGGGCAGGGTCCCTCCACCAGAAAACAGACCATCAGGAGTAGAGTGTGCCAGGCATGGTGGCCCCCTGCACTCCAAGCCCACGGCACCACATCAAGGGCTCAAGGGAGGCTTTGGGGAGTGAGTGGCTGCAAGCTCAAGTCTGACAAGCCTGCTGCATGCCAGAGGTCCTCGGACACCCCAGAGGCCACTAGGGGCTTGACTACCAGCCCCCTCTTCCTCTCACTCACCTCTGCCTTACCCCTTCACACCCTCTCCCCACAGCAGGCTCTCAACTTCCTCCATCCGCCTAAGGAGAACCTGGCTAATGCATTAGCCCTGCTGTGACACCCCCGCCCCACTCCTTCCTGCACGCAGGCCCAGCCTTGTCCTGGCAGCTGACCCGGGACAGCGTGGCCCCACAGCTGCCTCCGGTGTCGGGCCACCCAGAGCCGGGGCTGCAGGGTCTGAGGTCTGCACTCCCTGTACCTCAACGGGCCATCCCTGCTTTCCAGAGGTGACCGCCCAACAAAGCTCTGCTGAGGGCGCCCCCTGCTGCGGAGAGCACAACACTGCGGGGGTGGGGGTGGGGGTGGGGGGGCGGAACTTGAACGGAGGGGCTAGACTTTCTCAGATCGAAGTCCCGGCCCCTCTCCCCAACCCAGGCCCGGCCTCCTGCCCAACCAGCTGAGATGGCAGAGGCCAAAGCCACTCCAGCTCCCCGGGTCACTGTCAGGTGAGTCCCGCGCGGCTCCCGGGGGCGCCCAGGTGCCCGGAGCTGTTGGGGGAGGGGGGCCACAGCGAGCCTGACCGCCCCCAGGCCGCCCCTTCCCCCAGGCCAGGGTCGCCCGAGGCCCCACCCCCACTCTCCCGGCCGGCAGATTATGAAGATTTAGTCCCCGGGGCCGGGCACTGGGCACGCGCACCGCCGGAGTGTCCCCATGGCGACGAGCGGCTCTGGCACCCCAACCAATCGCTGGGCTCCCGGCTGCCCGGGGGCGGGGCCCGGCTGCCCATCAAGCCGCCGAGCCCCGGGCAGAGGGGGATGGGAAAGGCCGCGGTGAAGTGGCACCCCTCCCCCTCGGCTGCCGCAGGTCCCCCGGGCTGGCTGCCCCTCCCCCTCTTCCTCTGGGCGGCCACCGCTCCCCCCATCCTCCTGCAGGCAGGGCAGCTCCAGGCTCGGCTCTGGGCTTACTCAGCTGCACCCCAGAGCGCCCTCTGGCCTGCGGCCCTGCCACCTCCGGACCCTCACCACCCATCGCCGCCCCTTCCTCCTCCATCACAGATGGGCCTGCTTCCCCCCACCTCGCTGATCTCCAGCGACCAGTCTAGAATGAACAAATCACCTGGCAGTATTTACTGAGCACCTACTGCAGGCTGGCCCGGTCCCAGGCTGGGACATAGAGTAACAAGGGCAACGCAGGTGCTGGCCCTCCAGGAGGGGCATCTCCCAACCAAGGAGAGTGGCTGCTCTCCTTCCCTGCAGTCACACCCCTGTCTCCACTCCACCTTTTCTCCAGGGCGGGCCTACTCATTACTCCTTGGTTCTATAGCCTTGCCGCTCCGCTCGGTGCGGCCCAGGCTCCGGCCGGGTGTGTTCTTAGGCCCAGGGCCTCTGTAGCCCGGATCCCACTCCGTTGGCGGCCGCAGGGCCTCCCATCTCCAGGCCTTTGCTTGGGCTCTGCTGCCTGCCTGCCGCGGTGCTTCCAAGCTCAGAAAATTTCCCTCGGCCTTCAAGGCCTGGCTCAATGCTGCCTCCTCAGGGCAGGCCTCCTCCAAGGTCTCTAGGAAGGAGGTACTCACAGCCCTGACAAAGCTGGTCCCTGTCCCTCCTAGAGACTTCATGCCTCCTTAGCCTGGCCCGGGTGAGTCCTGACAGCTGCCCACTTTCCACCGAGGCAAAACCTGTTGTTGCTGAAGACGCCCTCACACACTCAGAAGCCTCTTCTGGAGCTGAGGATCTGGAAGGCGAGGATGGACACCCACACCTGCTGGTCCTGGGAACTCCTATTTGCAGGTGAGACTTCACACCCTGGCATCATCCCCAAGAGGCCAGCTGCCTGACCTTGGAGGGCTTGGTCTTCCTCCAAGAAAAGGGTTACTGGGTGGGGGGCACCATGCCTGGCACCCAGTGAGCCAAGGTCCCCGTGCTCAGCATGGGCATCAGGCCCACAGCCTCCTGTGCTGCCACAGCCCTGCACAAGCCCAGAGGTGGCACCCCAACTGCCTGCCTCGCTGACCAGGTTAGCTTCCTTGCCCTATACCTCTGGCAGGGGTAAAGGGGCACAGGGGAAGGGGAGAGGGGAGGTGTGCATGCTCCCGGGCCCCTTGCAGCTCAGGAGCCCAGACTGGCCCAGATTCCTGGAGCTGCCAATTCCTTGCCCCAGGCCTGTGCACCTGTGCTGCTCAGCCAGCTGGCCCCAGGTACGCACCCCCTTCCCCCTACTCAGAGGCTGCCTTAGTCTAGTATGGGAAGCTGCTGGGCAGGTGCGAGCGGGAGGTACCAGGATCCAGATCACGCATTCCAAACTGTTGGAAGAAACCGGAAATCTACACCATTAGGTAAATACTCGGATTTAAAAATATTGGCAACTGACTTACATCGTTTACATTTTGAAAAGCCTTGCCAAATAAATGGATAAGACAAAATGTGGTCTATCCACGCAGTGGAACGTTATTCAGCTGTAAAAAGGAACGAAGTACCACTGAGACACACTTCAACGCTAGGGCCTTGGAGCACACGATGCCGAGTGGAAGAAGCCAGTCACAGCGGGACGGACACTGACTGGGTCTGCGCGCGCGCAGCGTCTAGAGCAGGTCCCTTCACGGGGGCGGAAGGCATGTTAGGGCTCCCAGGGGCCGGGACGGGCGAGGACAGGGAGCTGCTGCTTCACGGGCATGGAGTTTGTTTGGGGTGACGAAAACCGTATTTTGGAAATAATGGTGTTGCTTGCACAACACTGTCAGTGTACTTAACGCTGCAGAATTTTCTACTGAAAAATGGTTAAAATGGCGATTTTAACATTACACCATATTTACCACAAAAATCCCCCCCAAACTAAAAAAACCAACCACACCCAAAGCCTTGAGCGGGCCAGTGGGGCCCCGGTTCCCAACTCCACATGCTCCCACTCCATTCCTCCACAGGCCAGGGCTCGCCCGCCTCCACACAGCACCCAGGGGCAGGGGGAAGCCAGCACCCAGAGCCCTCATCCCGGGCACAGAAGGGTCTCGAGCTGTGCTCCCCAGTCCTTCTGCTCCGGCCACAGTGCACCTACACCACCTGCCCACCCACCCCCGGGGCCGCCAATGACTGGAGTCCAACTTTCTGCCGACTGGAGGGGCCCACGGGGTTTTAGGCAGCACGCAGAGGGGCTGTGGACTGGGGTGGACATGGCTGGGCAACCCTGAAGATGCCACTTGACCTCCCGGAGCCCCAGTTTCCTTTCCAAAGGGGTTCCGTGTCCACAAAATAGAACTTGTATGGTATAGACAATACCTGGTAGAGAGAGCAGGCACCAAACGACAAGCTGGTTCTCTCCACCCGCCTCCCCCCTCACATCACCGCGCACCTACTTCCCACACACACGGGCCTCCCTGAAATCTGAGGCGGCCACACTGAGGGCCCACCCCCCAATCTGAGGCCGTGCCCACCCGTGTCCCTTCCTTGGGGTCAGGCCCGTGCAGGACACCGGGAAGAGAGCAGTGAAAAGACAGGGGTGGTCACTGTCCTGGGGGCTCATCCTCTGGCAAGTAAAAACCCAAACATAAGGGTTCTAGCAGAGACAGGGCTCCAAAGAGAGCCGTGAGCTTTCTGGCCCTTGGTCCCTGCGCCTCAGCCCGCCAGCCCTGACTGCAGGGCCCCATCTCCAGTTCTCATCCCAAGGACGAGGAGGCCCTCTGAGGGAAGAAGGGATGAGGAGGATGGGAGCAAAGGGAGGAACAAGCCTTCAGGAGGAAGCTAAGCTGAGAGGGCCCTGGGGCCAAGGCCCCCTGACCCTGGGGCGGGGGGGAAAGGTGCTGCTGGGGGGCTGGCGGGTGGTATGTGTCTGTCCATGCCACACCCCCCCACCGCCCCGAAGGCAGTGGCAGCTGCAGGGAGTGAATTTAAACCCCTAAGGAGGAACCAGACTTCCCCCAGAGGCAGCCCCCTCGCTGCACCCCACTCCAGCCTGCTATTCCCGCTTAGGACACTCTGTCCCCAGCTCTCCCTCCTCTCCGGGGATTTGCTTCAAGGTCACCTTCTCAGTAAGACCTCCCTGCCCAACTCTGACATGCTGACCCCTTTACCTACTTTTTTCCAGAGCATCTTAATCACCTCACATACTCTGTCTATGGCCTGTGCCCAGCCCTGCAGACCCAGGGTTAGCAGGGCTCTATAGGGTGGGACCAGATCATTCCTGCATCTCCAGAAACCAAACTCCTCCCTCTGGTGAGGGCACGCTAAGTCTTCCAGGATGAGCACCTGCCCCACGCCCGGCCAGTCAGCACAGCTCATCCCAGTATCCCAGTGATCAGTGGGCATCTGACCAAGCTGGACCCATGAAAGTCAGTCCCGGGGCTCAGGGCTACTGAGCCCATCCGGCAGGACTGAATGGCTGGCTTGGACAAATCCCCCCTAAATCCATCTGTGCCTAAAGCCAAAGGACCTAGGCTTTCTGGTATGGGAGCCAGTCATTTCCCTACTACTGAAGCTAGGCGGAGGCCGGTTTGGTCTCTGAGTGATCTGCAACCCTCCCTCTGGGAGGAGCCGAGCGACCAGAGCCCGAGCCAGGCTGTGTTCTCACTGTGAAGCCCTGGGCTGTCCCCCCAGTTCAGTCCTGAGGGGGCTGGTGCTCACAGGAGGGGCTGGTGGCAGTCCCGGCCCCCGCAGCGCCTTTCAGGGAAAGAAGAGAGAGCTGTGTCAGCAACCCAGGCTGAGGTTCCGGTCCACTCTGAATTTTTCCCTCCTCCCCACTCCCTCCAAAAAAGTGTGATTTAAAGGAGATTTAGGTACTCCAACTCATGCCCCATTCCCAAAAGAGACCGGCGGAGGGGGAGGGGGGTGAGCAGGTGTGGGGCCTCACTGTCTCCCAACCGACCTTGGGCACAGCCGTCTCCTTGGCTCCTCTTATCTGCAGGCCAGGGAGTTGCCGCTGACGCCCTCTTGGGCTCGGACACTTTATGACCCTGTGAAAGAACCCAGCTGGCCCCATGGGCAGCAGGGCCCCGGCGCACGGGGTGCAGGAGCTGGGCCTTCCAGGGGTGCAGGCCTCCGGCCACAGGGCCGAACCCGCCCTGACCCGGCTGGGCGTGACCCCCTTGTCCCCGTGCCATCCCCGTCTGTGCCACTGTGCCGGGAGGCCCCTCCAGGACGGGCCCCGACCCGAGGCCAGGCTGTCGGAGCCTAGGACGACGCCAGCAGGACAAGACTGCCCCCAACCTGTGATTGTACGAGTGACAGAGAAAAGGGTCTGCTGAGCGGCCAACAGAGAAGCAGCTGGGGAACGCACCCCTTCTGGACATTTGCACCAAACCAGGCCTCCCCAGCTCCGGCGAGGGGCAATGCCTGGTCCGGGCAGGACGCGGAGCCCACCACCTGTGCCCGGAACGCCTCGGGCGGGGAAGGACTGCGATGCCCATCTATTTAACGTGGGGCAATGCGCTGCTATTCAAATGGGGGAATTAGTGATGAATGGGGGAAATTGTTCCTCCCTCTGTCCCGTCTCCAGAAGGAGACAAAAACCCCTTTTACCTCGGCAAACAATGCCCTTATGTGGGCGCCAGCGCCCCGCAGCCCGCACAAGCCCGGCTCTGTGCGAGCCGCCAATCGCCACACCGAGCTCTGGGGCCACGGCCAGCGGCACCCTCTCCCAGTGGGCGACCCACCCCCAGTGGGTGACCCACCGGCTCCCGAGGCGGCCCGGGGAGAGGTGGGAAGATCCTCCATCCCCGGGACCGCGGGCCGCGCACACGGCCACGGCGGCCCAGCAGGCCCAGCAGTGCGGCCAGGGGTGCGGCTGCGGAGGCGCGCCCCCTCCTCCGTGGGCTTCTGTCGCTGCCTCCGTCGCTGCCCCTGTCACTGCGGCGGCGGCGGGCAGGGAGCGGAGGGGGCAGCAAGAATTCACACACAAAAGAGCCGGACTGGTGGGGAGGAGGGGGGAGGGCACACTGGAGCCCCGCCAGCCCTTCCTCCTCCCGGCCGCTGTCGGGGCGCTGGCTGCCTCTGAATTTGGGTGTGCACCTCACCGGGGCCGGTCCTCGCCTGCTCTGACAAAGGCCAGTGGCCCGGGCCGTGTTTACATGATGCATAGTTCCCAGGAGCACCAGGCTCCTGGCAGGCTACCCTGCTCTTCCTCCCGGAAGGAAGGGGGAGGGCCTCGGGGTCAAACGGGGGACACAGAGGAGTCCGGGGAGGCAGTACCACTGGGATCCCCCCATCCTGCAGGAGGTGCCATGCTGGGTGCCCGCCCCACAGTCCAGCGTTCGGGCCCTGGCTGCCCACCCAGTCGTCCCTCGGGAGCATCAGCCTACCCTGTGCTTCCAGCGGCAGGCCCCCCGCTCCCGCCCGGCTCCTAAGGCCACCAGCCCAGGGCCACGGGCACCTCCGCTGCGCAGCCCCGCCTTCCCGCCCGGGCTCGGGTGACTGGGCCCTTGGGCAGGCACCAACACCTGGGCGCTCCGAGCCCAGAGCAGCATTCTGGAAACGGAACGCCAGCCAGACATGGAATTTCCCATTTCCTAGTGGCCACAGTTACAAGTGAAAGGAAACAGAGAGAATGCATTTTAATAATCTATTTTATTTAACCCAGTATATTCAAAATCTTATTTCAACAAGTAATCAATACTGTGCTAAAATGGAGCTATTTTACATTCTTTTTTCCTAAGTCTTTGAAACTCAGTGTGTATTTACACATACAGGCACCCTCAATTTGCAGAGCCTTTTCAACAGCCCTCGATGGCTACGGTATCAGACAGTGCAGACCTAGGACTTCCTAATTTCCCCCTAAAACCGAAATCATTTCTCTCAGTGTGGGAACCCTGGGGGCTCTGGCCCCTCGTGAGGTGTCCAGCCCAAGGATGAGTTTGGGTCTTGGGAGCAGGTGGCTGGAGCAGGGCTGGCATCAGGGCAGTGGGGACGGTGCCACCTTCCGTGGGGTGGGTACTAAGTGAGTGTCAGGCGCCGGGCACATCCACTGTCCCTGACTTGCACAACCGCCCCTGCAGCAGGCTTCAGGGAGGAAACAGAGGTTCCTTGAGGGAAGTCACTGGTGTCACACGGAGTGAGTGAAAAGCCTGGATGGGCCCCTGACTCCCCAAAGTGCCTGCCCTCTCTCCTCTAGGCCTCCATTTTGCATCTCTGTTATGGAACGGCCACTACCTCTGTCACTCCTCCAACACATACTGGTCAAATATGCCCCGGGGGAAATGCTCCCACTATGGACAGGCTGGGTCTGTGTCTTCCAGGCCCGACGTCTCCCTGGCCCCACTGTCTAAGTCAAGCACAGGCCGTGAGAAATCAATGCTAATTCAATGTACAAAGCTCTAGCCAAGATGCCCACTGTACCCTCTCCTCCCCCCCAAAACAAATCATGTGTTCTGAGAGCAAACAGAACCACTTCAGGCGACCATGTGTGAATGATTCACGGGGCAGGGCCCTGCCCCGGAGCCTGCGTGTGTGCATGTGGTGTCTGAGGGCCCTGGCAGCTCCTCCACCAGCCCTCCCGGAAGCTGGCCTGGGTTCGTTGCATCCCAGTCCTTAGGTCAGGTGATGACGCCAACATGGCTCCAGTCACTTCCTGGTTCCTGGGAAAGCCATCCTTGGACGGGCTAGGGGTGGCAATGTCTCTCCTGCATGCACCCCACCCTTCACTCCCCGGGGGCTTCCTCTCCAGCACAGCAGGGCCTGCCGCCACAGAGGGCCAATAGGCAACGGGGATCTAGTGCATCCTAGACCAAGAGGCAGGAGCAGCGGGAGGGCTCGGGCTTCCCTGACTGTCCAGCAGACCCAGGCTGGTGTTCCAGGTGTGTCTAGGGGTTTTCTCTTCCTTTCTTAGCAGGTGAGCCTCACCTCAGGCTGTGCAGCCTGTCCTGCTCTGATGTCCTCCCCAGGCATGTGGGGGCCTAAGACCCTGGCAGCCTGCACAAGGCCAGGGCTGTGCAGGCCCAGCCTGCTCCTGGGATAAAGGGATCTCTCGGTGCTGTCTCCCAGCCTCTCTTACCCTCAGTGGCCAGAGGCCAGGACAGCCTAGCATTGTCTGTGCAGCCCGCAGCCCAGCTGATGATGGACACTTTCCTGTGACCTGGGACTGCCAGGGTGGCCCACAGCCAATAACCGGAAGGACTTGGGCCCGAGTTCTCTGTTCCCTGGGGGAGGGGAGGGCAGGGGGATTATTCCGTGAAGATGTTTGGAGCCTTGAATAGGAACAAACAGCTCTTGCTCTGGAAGGAAGGAGTATGACCTGTAGCCAGGGAATGAGGCCCAGACCCAGATTCTTAGACAAGTAGGGTCAGGGGGGTGGACAAGGCTAAGATCAACAGGTGTGGAAGACAGGAGGCTCAGTTTAAAAGCTCACCGCAGGAAAAGTCCCTTAGAAGCCATCCCCGGGACACCAGGGTCAGGGGCCACAATCCTCCCCCCGGATGTGACAGTGAGCAGGCTGGATGCCCACCCTTGAGTGCTGGGTCCAGCAGCGGGCCTGCAGGAAGGTGGGCGCCATCTACAGAGAACACCGAGTATCCAGGCTGGGGGGTACTGCTGGTGACGGAGCCCAAGTGGCCGGGTCCCACCTCCTACTCACTCCTTCCTCATTAGCAGTACGGCCCCCGGCCCCCCTTGCACAAGCAGCATCCACCTCTCGCCAAGAACACGCCTGTGGCATCCTTGATGCTCAGCACAGTGGCTGGGACACAGGAGTCAAGCTGCTGCCCGGGAACCTTCTCCTTGTTCTCCAGCAGAACAAACTCACTTAGCTTAGCTGCCGGCCCGTGTGGAAGCCTGGGACACAGTTTGCCAGATCCTGAAGAAGGGTCCTGGAGGACTCAGGGTCCCCGGCATGTGTGGGCGGGGTACGGGACACAAATTCAGGAGATGCCAGGACAAGTTATGAGTGTCTGCCCTCCCATTCCAGTGCTCTCCAAAGAAGCAAGATGGGGTGGAGGGGTGGTGAGCAGGGGCCAGGGACACAGGTGTGATGTTGTAAGGAAACTGTGGTCAGGACCACACAGGGGGCACGGGGCAGAGGGGAGCCAGAGGGACCTGAGCAGATAAAGAGACAGGATGGGCCCAAGTGGGGGACCAACGAGTGTCTGGAGAACTGCGAGCAGTGAAGAGGAGAAGCTGTCGCCTGCATGTGCCAACTGGCAGTGGGCCCTGGAGCCCGGTCCTCCAGCACAGGTCTCCCTGCACCAGGCTGGCCCCCAATGAGGAAATGGCCCCATCACCATTCGTCCGGCCTCCCGTCCCAGGCGTGTGCTGAGTGCCATCACCGCCTCATCCCGCTGTCCGCTGAGGGGAGCCACCTGCCCCAGGCCCCACAGCAAGGAGGAAGGAGCGAGCTGAGGTAGGGCAGTGTGGCTCTGGCCTGCCCACTGCAGGGACAGGGGGAGGCACCTGGGGAGGGGCCCAGGCCCGTGAGATCAGGAGGGACGGCCCCTGCCACCCAGGCTGCATTTCTGGGCTGTGGAGGGCCCTACTCAAGGCCACAGCAGCCGGCAGGCAGGAAGCCTTGGGCTTCTCACCAAGAGCCAGGGTTAATGGTCACAGTCACCCAGGCTGCGTTAGGCAGAAGCCAGGAATTCAGAGCAAACGACTGCATCCACCTTGCAGGGAGACCAGAACCAGCTCGGGAGACCCGCGGCAGAGCCAAGGGCCAGCCTGCAGGGGGGCCTGCCTGCAGGGAGCCCTGTCCAGCCGAGCCCCAGCCCACAGAGGCGGCCCCACGTCTCTCCATCCTCCTGGCTGCAGCCCTCTCCGCCCCCTCTCTCCTGCTTGCAGCCTGGAGTCCTAGGGAGCTTCTGGAGACACGTGCCCCAGGAAATCCCCAGCCCGCCCTTTCAGCATCTTCTCCCTGCCCAGCCCCCACCTGACGCGCTACCTGAGCCTTCCAGGCAGGCCTCAGGCCCCCTCTACCTCCCTCCATCACCACACCAGACCGGGCCTGCTCCCAGCCTCTCCCAGCCTCTCCGGCACTAGCCGCTCCAAGGCCAAGGCTGTCTGTGCGAACCTACTCCGTGGTCGGACCCGGGGTGGTGGGGAGGGGACAGCTCAGAAGAGGACACTCAGGCTGTACAGGCCTCGGCCCTACAGATGCTACCTGCAGCATGGTCTGTAATTATGTGTAAGAGGGATGCAGTGTCCTTCCCTCGAATGGCCCAAAAGCTGGCTCCAGAGCCAGAGAGAACCAGACCCCGGTGGTCACTTGTGGTCTGGGCAGGTCACTTCCCCCCAGGAGCCGGCCTGCCCTTCCCTGTAGGAAAGGCACGGTCATAGCTCCAAGTGCACGGCAGGCTCGGGAACGGGGATTCCAGTCACTGGGATGACTGGACAATCTTTAAAAATTGCCACATCACTGACAGAAGCAAATGACATTAGGAATAAAAAGGGTAGCTGCAACACTACACAACCCCTCTGCCCCCTTTTTTTTTTTTTTTGAGAAAACAAAGACTTTTATTATATACACAGAAAAGACTAAGAAAAATATGCCCCAAACATTGGTAATTTGGTATTTTTTGCTCCATTTTTTTCTAAGTTTCTTACAACCAACATAATACTTGTGAAACAAGAGGAAACAGAGGAGGCACGCCTGCCCCCAGGGGGCTTATAGCCCACAGAGGCCCCATGTTCTCGTGCCTGATTCCTCAGAGGCAGGAACGGGGCTTATCAACCTTGCTTACCATGACAGGGCCCAACACTCACAGGACAAAACCCATGAAGAGCCCCTGCATGCCTTGGGTAATGGGCGTCCGAGGGGAGGCTCCAAACCCCTGGACCATCCGACCATCCCATCCGACCATCCCATCCGCAGCAGGCAGCAGGCAGGAAGTGAGGGCACTACTTCACTGGAGGGGGGGCGGCAGTCAGGTGGGTCCCAGGCCTGGAAGAGTGGGCTCATCTCAGAGGCACAAATGAGAGGCCCAGAAAGGCCCTGGGATAGTCCAGGGCCCCTGCCCGGTGATCTCCACCCCCGCAGCCCCGCAGGAAGACGACAGCGCAGGAAGAGGGAAGCGGGACCCTCTGCTGCCCCTGGCGCGGGCTTCCTGTCTGCCGGGGACGTGAGTAATGTCCGCTCCCCACCCCCTCGCATCCCTTCTGGAGGCCAGGCCTCACATTTTCCGTTCAGGAAGGCGCAGAGCAAGAGGCCGGTGGAGCACATCGGGGGGGAAATCAAGGAGTGGGCCCTTGCGTGGCTCCCTGGCTCAGCCGGCCCTGGCCCAGCCCTGCACATGAAGGTCGGGACACCTGCGGGCTCACCTTGCCCGTGTGTGTGCGCTCGTGCACCTTCGGATTCATTCACTCATTTGATGGACATTTTCCCCCACCTGCTCTGTGCCAGGCACTGGGGTCCTCGCTTTCAGAGAGCTGATGCTATCTGGGGGTGAGGTGGACATCACACAGACCATCCCACTGACCGGGCATAATTACAGGCTGACATACTATTTGGTCCCAAGTCAGTGCTAGACTACAGCGTCTCTGGACAAAGTCTCAACTGTTGGCTTCTCCCAGGCATCTTCTATCTACCCCTAGAAGGCAGTCCCTGGGCCAAGTGTTTTTCTAGGCACCAATGATGTGCACAGAGCTCCATTTAAGACTCAAAGCCCAAAGCCTCAGCTAGGGCTTAGCAGTGGGTCTGCAAAAGATCTGGCCATGCATAGCAAGGGGCAGCAGCAGGAACAGCCTGGATCACCCTGGCCCCAAGCAGCCAGGGCTCCGAGAGTGTGAGGGGAGGCTCCTCTGGCTCCCAGGCGCCCCTGCCCATCTTCTGGGGGAGCTTCACACACAGCCAACACCTGCCAAGGCAGAAAGAGGAGGGCAGCCTTGGCACCACCTCTGGAGTCTGGTTGGATCACCCAAACTCTTTTCTTCATCTCCCATGTCTTCTGAAGTCTACAGCCCCAGTGAGGAAGCATGGAGTGCTGGTGCCCCCCAGTCTGACGTCTGCTGCTGTGATTCCAGGGAGCCAGGAAGAGCACCCAGAAAAGAAATCTGTGAGGTGAATGCTTGCAGGCAGTGGTGGACTTGGTGGGGGGGGGGGAAGGACACCTCCACTCCTGGTAAACCTCAGAGACAAGCTCCCAGGGGTAAAAAGCTAATTCACTTCTGGTCTCAGCCTTGGGACCTGTCCTGACCGCCAGGCTTCATCTGCATTTGTTACAATTGGAAAAGTGGGGGCAGGGGGAGGAAGGTGGGAAGAAGGAGGATGGAGAAGTAGGAAGGCTCCAACACATCCACCAACAGGTGTGAATCTGTGCAAAATACCTGGCTTCCTGAGATGCTTCTGGGCAGCATCACTGGCCAGCAGGGGTGGGATGCTCCCTGGCACAGCCCTGGGAGTCCTCACACTTTCTAGCTAAAGGATGCTCACATTGGGGAGGTCCTCAGGAACAAAGAACCCAACTTGTCCCCAACAAAGGGTGGACCTACATCCCCTGTGGATGGTGTGCTCGGGGGTGGGTCTTGATAAATGTTTGTTTCTTTATTCATTCGAGTAACAAATATTCAGCAGGCCCCTGTAACGTGCCAAGCACACAGCTGGAGTCACTGGGGACAGAGCAGAGAGCAGGATTGACATGGTCTGTGCCTTGCAGAACTCACAATGGGGGCTTTAGACCTCATCTTTCCAATCTGCCAGTTCCATGGAGGACTAATGGAACCAGAGACCACCCAGCAGGCCACCATGGAGGGCTGTGACTAGATTCGGGTCGGAGTTACAGGGTCAACCAGAGACTCTGCTTGGCCTGTCCCCACCGTAGCCCTTCGTTACCAATGGGGGACATGAGAAGACACTGCAGTCCCCTCACTGGTGGGAGCGGGATCTCAGCCTGTGTCTGCCCTGTGAGCACCTTCAGATAGGGGAGCTGGCGACATGCCGCCGTGGGGGCTGGAGGGCTGGGTGAGGACTATGGGCCAGGTCTGGACCCGGCCAAAATCCTATGGGAACCTGCTGCTCTGGGGAAACACAGTAGTCACTGAGAGATCTAGAACCGGAAGGGTCAGACAGCAGGGCCTGCTCAAGGCCTGTGACCCCCTGCCCTGGGTCTAGGTTTGCCCCTGGCCAGCACACCAGCCCACAGCCTCCAGACACAGCATCTGATTAAATAATTAAATTGACAGTATCACGGTCAACACCATCCTCCCTGTCTCCAGCTCTGGCTGCCCGCCCTCATGAACACCCTGGTAGTGTCAGCAGGCTAGCCTGCCTCAGCCCCAGGACGCACAACCAGGGGGGCCTGGGGCGGCACGAGGGGCAGGGGGACAGGCATGATCACCCCCAAGCAGGCTCCCCTAGGAAGCCTCCAGGGGACCGGGCTGCAGGATGTACTAACCTTACCAGTCTCTGCTTCTTTCCACTTCATCTTCATGATCAACCAAGCCCCAGGCAGCAGGGCAACCGATGCTGAGGAAGCCGTGACCCTCACAGAAACAACCCCCTACCCTCCACAAAGCACTGAATCTCCTTAGGAAATGTCTCCAACAGAGATCAAACTCCCAAAGGGTGGTTTTAAGCAACAATAACATAAGACTTTGTCAGGAATAAATTGAGGAAATACGGCCTCCATTCAGCCCTAACTACTCAGGTTTTTAAAAAAATGTTCTGGATCTTTCTTGGGAAGGTATAATCCTACGCCCTTGGCTGAGCTTCCCTGGCTTGGCCCTTGGTGTGGCCTTTGGGTGTGGCCTTCGATCAGCTTGGATGCGGAGGGAGGTCAGCTGCTGGGCACGTCCCAGCCCCAGAGCCCCTGGCAGCATGTGACTGCCCCTGCCCCGTGGGAATCCCGGGAGGTGCTACTGGCCTGGGAAGCTCTGCTGGGGAGGCTCACAGCCCGAGGGGGTCGTGCTGACCTCACAAGGTGTCAGGGCACAAAAGTCTTCTTTCCCGGCAGCCTTGTACACTGGTCCTGGCAAAACCACCCTCTGGGCACCCCAGCCCCTGGCCCAGCATCTCCAGCTGCCTACAGGCTGGGTCTCCTCCCAGACAAAGCCGGATTCAGGCCTGTGAGGGCAGTCGGGGGAGGCAAGCTCGGGTTCTGCCATGGAGACGAACTTTGACCCAAACTGCAAGCTCCTACCCCTTATTTACTCTGCAAGGCTAACCCGTTTCACAGAGTTAACATTACACCCCTTTTTAACCAGGCACTTCCCCGCATTCCAGGCCCCGACCTTTGACCCCTCCTAATTGCAGGCTCTACACCCCAGATCTCTGAGGCTCGGCCCCTACTCCAAGTCGTCACCTCCCCCGGAAGCCAGACTGAGCCCCCCAGAGCCAGTGACCCTGGGGCCGCCCCACACCCGCAACCACTCGTGTGCCGGACATAGGCCCCGGCCCCCTGAGGGCTGCACACAGGCTACCCAGTGGACCCCCTGGGGTCCGACTTCTGACTCTGACTCTCCCATCCCCAGAAGAAAGCATCTGTTGTGAGGGAGGCCAGAGGAGGCTGCCTGGCTGGTCCAAGAGGGCGGTGGGGGGCCAGGGTACTTCTCATCCTAAGAGGCTAGGGACACACAGGGGACAAGTGCACTGCCTGCTGTTTCACAGGTGACAGGCAGGGACCCTGTCCTACAGCCTCATGTGGAGCTACAGAAGCCCGACTCTTGCTTCCAGCGTTGGGCAGCTGGATTGTTCCACATCCAGACCTCCACATAGCCCAGACCTGACCTGAACTATGGTAACTTCGCAAGCATCAGGGCAAATGGACAGACACGACACCCCATCAGGCTGCCAGCCCCCGAGAGCTCTATCCATTTACCTTCAGGAGGATGTCTTCTCCCTGGAGCCAGGGGCCGGGGCCACCCCTAGAGTCCCCGTCCCTCCCCCGCTGGCCACCACAGGACACTCACCGTCCTCTTGGCTGTGGAGGTTCTGAGGGCTCCGCATCCTCTCGTCTTGGCTGGGACTCAGGCTGGAGGCCAGGTGTGGGTCAGCTGACATCCATGTGGAGTCGTTCATATCAAAATCTTCACTGCTCACAGAAGTCTCATCCTGGTCGGAGACAAAGAAGGAGGGGGTTCAGCAGGGACAGGCTCTCTGTGGCCCCAAAGCGGCATCGCTGGGGAGCCCCAGGGCCCGTGTGCCTCAGGTCGTGCCTGGAGGCCACAGGGAGCCCCCACACCTTGCAGCAGGGGCTAGGTTGCTCTCCTTGTGCCCCATGGAAGTGGCTCGGGCTCTGGTTCCTGTCGGAAGCCAGGGCTGAGGGCCGGTGTGGTCTGTAATTGAAGACAATTATGAGGTCTTGCATCCTGTCAGGGCGGATAGCAGGGCCTGGCTCTGACCCTTGTGACCAAGGTTGAGACAAGCGCCGTAAACAAGGGCCCCACTCCCCACTCCCGGCCCACAGCCCTGGTAAGGGAGCTCACTGTACATGGGGGCCCTCTCTGTTGGCCAGAAGTGGGGAGCGAGACCTAGCAGCGCTGCTGAGGCTGGCCTGACGGCCCCCACAAAGCCTGGCCCCCACAAAGCGTGCCGCCCCAACTCGGGCTCCTGTGGAGCATGCATGGAATTCCTTTCTCCCACTCCCCCAGCTCAGAGGACATTTCTGTCTTCCTCCTTCCTAACCTTTGCTGTGCTTCAAAGATATGCTCTTGGGCAGCTTCCAGGGCTGAAAAGGCCAGCCCCAGAAGTGCAGAGAAGGAAGGGGGTGGGGCAGGCGAGGAGGGTTCGAATCAGACCGCGAAGGGGGTTTGGCTCAAGGGCCTGGGGGGCCCGCCAGGGCCTTCCAAACAGCCGGAGGGCCTGCCGGAGAGGACCACGCCTGCCTCCTCTCCCCTGGCTGGCTTCAGGGAGCCCCTAGCCAGTCATCTGGGAACCCCCAGGGCGGGGCCCCTTCAATCCAGCCCTCGGGGGCAGCGGGAAGGGACCCCACCTCCTACTTGGCCCGGCCTCTTTCAGGAGCTGCAAGCAACTGTGTTTGGGAGCTGGCTGTAAAATGCAAGAAAGATGACCCAGCAGCTCCCACACCCCGGGGCTGGCTTTGCCCCCTCCCCTCTCCCCTCTCCCCTCTCCCCTCTAGCAAGATACAATGGCATCTGTGGGCTCCCAGTAAGGACCTCTGGCGGAACCCCCCCCCACAACTCCCTCCCTCCAAAAAGCCTCCCCTCCAGGGCCCCCTCACAGACGACTCTTTTATACTGAGCAAACACACTTTGGTTCGAAGAACTTTCTTCGGAGGCTGTCCCTGAGGCAGACACATCTGTTCTCCAAGTGCTAGGGAACCAGTGTGGATTCTCCTCCACCCCTCCCCCACCACACTGGGCTGGCAGGGAGTTTCCTGGAATTTACAGCTTCTGTGCAGCGAGTGTGTACCCTCTGCGGCTGGATCTGGACCATGGAGCTGGGCCACCACGCCAGCTCTGCCCAGCTCTGGGGTCCCCAGGAGGCCAACCCCGAGCCTCAAGGGTCAGAGACCAGGTGTCCTCTTGTGCCCTCTCCCCCTCCCCCCCACCCCTCCACCCTCATGCTCACACTCTGCCTCCCTCCCACAGGCTGCCCTGCTCCTTATACACAGGCACATCCACCCAGTCTCCCTGGGGCGCAAACACACTCACTCACACTCACTCAGACTATGTTCTCATACCTGGAGGAACACACATGTTCAAAAGTCTCCCTCTGTACAAAGGGACAACAAAACTCTCCCCTGTGCTTCCAGGATGGGACCTAAGAGTGGGAGGGGAGGCGGGGAGGAGAGGGGACCCTTGGAAACGACAGACCATCCAGGCTCCAGGAGCCAGGAACGGGGGCACCCTTGCTCAAGCCCCTTGCTCTTTCCTGGCTGCATAGGACACACTGTGCTCTGGGTCTGACCTGAGGCAGGGAGGCCCTCTCCTGGCTCCTGGGTGTTGTTGAAACGCTTGGGATTTAACAGAGTGAATCTATTAGCATCTGGAAGCACCACCTACTCAGCGCGCTTCCTGCATCCATTCAACAGCTTGTATTTACTAAACACCTACTATGTGCCAAGCACCTTTCTTAGGTGTTGGTAAATTCTGCAGTGGGTGAGACAGAGTCGAGTCCCGGCCCTCCTGGCATTCACTGTCCCGCTGGGGAGGAGATAGAAAATTAGCAGAAAAACACAGACCGACCAGGTGAGGAGGGCTCCAGAACACAGTGGAGTAAGCAGGAGAGCCGGGCCTGCAGGGCTGCGTCTGTCCGGGGCCAGGGAGGGCCTCACCGTTAGGAAACACCTGAGCGGAAGCCTGGAATAAGTGAAGGAGGTGGCCATGGGGCGGGGGGGGGGGGGGGGGGGGGGGGGGGGGGCGGGCTACTCGGGGAGCCTTCCGGGCATCAGCATATGCCAGTGGGTCTGAGGAGCAGCCGAGGCCACTGTGGCCAGAGACGTAGGCCAGGGGCAGCAGAGCCACATGAGAGTGTCCCCTGTCGAGGCCCACACAACCCTGGGCGGGGCGGTCTGCAGCCCGGAGAAAGGCTGATGGACTGCCCCACTGGACACACGGGGTTCTCACCGAGGAGCAAGGAGAAGATGGCACCGCTGGGTGCAGCACTCAAGGTGCCCACCCTCTGCCCTCACTCCACCAAGCTGCAAACACTAATGACCGCCAAAGTCCATTAGTGCCAAAAGCTCCTCTCGGCTCCTCTCATTTCATCTTCCCCACAGGCCCACCAGCTAGGGCGAGTTACCAGCCCCACTCCATGGAAGAGAAACTGAGGCTCTGAGGGGTTGAGGTGTTTGTCCAAGGTCACGAGCTTACAATCGGCGCCAGAGGCGTAGGATCCTCAGGGCCCAGACACACTGTCCTGCCTGCCTGCCGAGTCGGGCTGCCCCTCACCGGGAATAGCCACCCTACCGTGGCACTCCACAACCCGAGTTCCAACCGTCTCGCCCACCGGCTCCAGCTCTACCAGCTGCCGGCCGGCCTCTATCAGGAGCCCCTGCAGTTAGGCACAAACCCCTCAGCTGGGCCATGTCAATGAACTGGGGGACTGCACCCCATCTTTCCCTGGAAAATTGCAAGTCCTTCCGATGGTGGGGAAGAGGCCGGAGGTTTCCTGGACCCCCCATGAGGCCCGTGAGACACCGCAAGCTGGCTTGAGTGCCTGGCAGGACACCGGTGTTTAATGAGGATGTGGCCCAAGTCTGACAATTAAGCACTAGGTCCCACTGCACACAGTTCTTGAATAGCGACCAATGAGACCTGGATCCTGGCTGGCAGGCCGGTGGCAGCGAGCCGCCCTGCAATGTCTCCCTGCTGCGGCTGCCAGCCACCCCACACAGAGCCTAGGGTTTCTCTGACTCAGATCGCTTAACTGTCCACCAAAATGACCCCCTCCGCCCTTCCCTGCCCCGACAAGTCTAATTAGGAAGAGGCGAGCTACATTTCACATTGACTTTGCAATCACCCGATAATGAAGAACATCCAGTGCCCGCACATAGGGGGCTTCGGGGCAACAGTTTCAGATTTCCTCACAATGGCCTTAAAAAAAAAAAAAAAAAAAGGGCAGGCCCCCATGTCAGGCCTATCTCAGGATCTGGTACCTGCCCCTCGGAGACCTGCCCCAACTGCCCAAGGGCACCACAGCAAGTAGCAGAGCTGGGCTCTGAACCCTGGCAGTCTGCCCCCAGAGCCCACATCACAGTGCCACCACACCATGGAGCTGGCTCACGGCACCTCCTCCCTTCAACTGGGAGAACCAGACTCTGGAACGACAGAGCGTCTCAGGAGGAGACCCAGAGGAAACTGGCGGGAGACAAGCTATATTTACACACACTCCCACATGCGCTCTCTGCAATGAGGCGACACACATTTACTGAGCATCTACTATGTGCTCGTATTGCTCTAGGGATGCAGATGACTACAAGCTCTTCTCTCCTAGGACCTTGTTATCTAGGGAGACACACCGGCGAAAAATTCTGACCTGCCTCTAAGAGCCGAGAGACAGGGGCTGTGGACCCCGTCGCACGTTTCCCATGGATGCCCCCAGGCTCTGCTCCACGGATCCTACCTTGGAAGGCGGATCCTAGCTTGGAAGGCGGTGCTTCTGTTTAACATTTTGACACTGCTGCTACAGCCTTTTTTTTTTTTTTTAAATGAGGAATCCAGTGCCATAAACCTGACTTAAAAACAGCAAATGAGTAAGTCCTGGTCAAACTGACAGGGCTGCCACAACTCTACTTTCAGGGTTGTCTGGGGGAGAGTAGCCTTCCCAGATGCCCCTGCGACCCGGTGCGACAGCACAGCCCCCATCGGCAGAGGACAGACTGAAACTTCACCCACTTGCTCAGAGCCAGGGCTCCAGGAGCGGGCTAATTACACAGGCAATTAGCAGCATGCACAGCTCCCAGCCCATCAGCGACCGTGCAGAGCTGGGAACAAGCTCAAGTCCGGAGGGAGTGGCAGGAGGCAGGAGGCGTGGGTCTGTGAGTGGCAGGGTCTGTGCACTGACCTAGGGTGCTCTCCCTGGCTCCCAGAGCTCACGAGTCAGGCACCTCTGGCTTTTCCCTTCTGGGCTTGCAAGGGAATCTGTTCTACTAATTTCTCTCTTTCTGTAAACACACTTCAACGGATTTTGCATTAGAAAACCAAAGAGTATATATACAAAGAGTACTTCTGGGCCCTCTCTCCTCAGGCCCCACATGAGTGACCAGACGGTTGCCCCTCTTACCTCTGCTCTCAGACACCTGGAAGCCTACAAACTTGCCACCTGTTGATGAAAGTCCATCACTGAGCACCAAAGGGCCTGAGCCACTGTGGGTCTCCAGGGGACAGTGACAACTGCCTTCCCCAAGAGAGAACTCAAGAATGTATGGGGAGCGGGTGGGCAAGCACCTAGCTGACCTCTGGGACACACCCCAGGCTGGAAGCCCTGACTCTGGACAGAAGGAGAGGAACCGACTAAAACCCTCCCTGCTCTTATCTTCAGTCCAAAATTCATGGGCAGGTTCAGTTTCTCTCCACCCAGGTTCCGTGGCCCTTCCGCCTCTGCAGGCAAACGAGCACCAACCACTGCCCAGCCTAGGAGGAGGAGAAAATGGGAGAGCAGAGGGGAAATGGTGGAAACGCGCCTGTATCCATGGCGGGTAACTAGGAGCAGGTGCTATCAGTAACCTGATTATTTTACAACTGGGGTCAATTTCTTGGGAACTAGGTTCCTGGTGCCTCTGAAGTTGAGCCATTTGCATCCTCCAGGACAGGGATCCTGGGGCGTGCCTCCCACAACATTTTCCAGGCCTTTCCTCTGAGCTGTAACTCTATCTCTACCACTTGCTTTGAGAAGAAAAAAAAAAAAAAAGGAGGAGGATTTGCTGAGAATTTAGTGCAATTGTAAGCCATAAGCCCTGACCAGGAGCCCTGGGTGTGTGTTTCAGAGAAGCGGGGGTGGGGAAGGGCAGGGATGTGCTAGAGGTGGTTCTGGGCCAGGCAGGAGACAGACCCCTTCTGTCTCACCCCTGTGGTCTGTTTGATGAGAGGCTGAAGCTCTTGCCAGAAAGATCACCAGGTTGGGACAGTTGCCCCAGCACTAGCTCTACCCCAAGGAGGCAGGCAAGCAAGATACTGAAAGTGAGCACCTCCTTCTGGAACACCTGCAGGCTCCTTCCAGGCCCTGGAAATTCTTCAGGACAGGCAATTCTGCGCCTTGTCTCCATGTCAGCGAGCGCTACACACACAGCCTTCTAAGCATGCCAAGAAGGTACTGAACCGCATTTGACCCCAACTTAACCACTTCAGCTCATCAGATGGCTTATTAATGGAAGACAAAAAACCCCCAGGATTTAAAGCAACAAGGGTTCAAATCCCTGTAGTGAAGGGATTGCACAAATGAAATCTTAGGGTGGTCTGAGCCTCAGCACCTGGGAGCTGTGGGGTCCCAAGGCAGCCGCTTCATGCTACACTCCAAGCCCACCTGGCCACCCAAGGACACTCCCCGCACAATTCCGCTCCTTCCTGCTAACACACCTCCTCTGCTCACTAGCCATAAGTCATACAAGCCCTTCTGGGAAATGTGAAGTGAGGAGAGCTGAGACAGCCAATCACCTACCACCTTTTAGGTGTTCTCTCTACACACACGGGGTCTGTCAGAAGCACACATATATATGGGGATGCTCTGTTGTCCTTGCCTTCGCCAACGCCTGAGCGCTGGGGAGGGAGCATTTTCAACACCTTCCTACTAGTGTAAAACGGGCTTTTGTTTCCTAGGCAAAGGCAACTGGCTGTTTTCCCAGCAGTCCTCACCACGAGGGCCTCACTGACACCCCAGGCCCTGGCATTAACAGGGGTCTCTTTAAGAGGGTGGCCAGAGAGATGAGCTGCAGCAGACAGGGCTCTTCCAGCCAAAAGGAGGGCTAGAGAGGAACCACTCTGAGCTAATCCCCTGCGGGAGTTTCCTTCCAAGAAAAGGACCCAGACGAGACAAAAAAGTTCTTGAGCAACTCCGTGGGGTGGCCCAGCTCCACAGGAGCTCAGGGTGGCTGAGGCCATAGACGGTCCCCCCACCCCCATCCGCCTCCTTAGCTGGAAGGAAAGTTCTGGGGTGCTCTGCTCCTGCTCTGCTGCGGGAAGTTGCTGAATGGGGTCCTGTCGCCCAGCGGTGGTAGGGTGGGTGTGGGAGGAGGTGCTGTCTTATAACAAGCCCAGCTTGAACTGGGATTAGACAGGAGCTTGATATTATTTAAAGGCACATTTGGGCCCTAATGGTTTTCCAATGAAGGGGTAATTTACTAAGGAAGGACTAACCTACCACAGGGACTGGGCCATATGTGGGTCTTTCCCCCAGACTAACCTACATCCCAGAAGCGGGGGTCAAGCTGGCACCCCTACTCCTGTCACACAGATGGTACTCCCCAGAGGAGCCGTGAGAGCCCCACCTGGTAGGCTGGGGGCCCCAGGCTGGGGTTTCCAGCTGATTCTGGGATAAGTAGGGCTTTATCTCAAGGGAGAATCTATTTCAAGCCACAATCCTTCTCAGAAAGAGGAGGAAATCACAGAGTCCAAACACCATTTCAGGTGAAATCAGGAGGTTATTAATCTCCCCTCAGAGCAGACAGAAAGAAAAATCAATGTTTTAGAGGGGGGAAAAAAGGTTCCATTTGAATTAATGGGTTTGTGGCTTCTCCATTGATCTGCGCCTCTTCACACTTTCTTTTTGTGCTTTTGTGCTCTTGGGGAGGGGGAAGGGAGACGGGAATGGGGAAGAGGGGGGTGGGCCTCCTGGTAAGGAGAAGGACGGTCTAACCTTAACCTTTCTCCAGGAATAATGCTAATTAGCCAGGCTTAAGGAGAACTTCCCCCAGGAAGCTGGCCCAGTAGGGGCGTAGGGGCGACCGGACTCCGGCGAATGCTCCTCCAGGTGGGAGTGGTGGGGGTGCAGGTCACTTCTGAACTCGAGCAGCCGCAATAAAAAATGTGGACGGCACACCCCCACCCTGCCCCGCGAGAAAGTGTGCGGCCCCGGAGGCCTAGGTGGAGAGGGCCGAGAGCGGCCGGCCGAGGTGTGAAGCCAACTTAACCCGGACGCGCGCCCTCCCTCCGGCCCGCGGCCCCCGCGCCCGGGCTGCCGACGCCCCCCGCTTCCGCCCCGACGCCACACCTGACAAGGGCACCCGGTCCCCTCCGGGGAGGGGCAGGCGCCTGCCGAAGTGGGCTCAACTCTGCAAACCTCGGCTCAACTCCCCGCGCCCAGGCACGGCGCCCCTCCCAGCCACTCAACGCTTCCCGTGCTCAGATCCCCAAACACAGTCCACTTCCCCTCTCGCGGCGGCGGCGGCGGCGGCGGCGGCGGCCACCCGAGCCCGCCCCCCGCCGCGGCCGAGCGCCTTCCTCCCCGGGACGCGGTGCCGAGCCCGCTGCAAGCCGTGTGGCCGCCGCACAATACCGCGGCGCGGCGCACACAATCACCGCCCCCCAGGACCGGCGGCGCGCGCGGCCCGGGAGTGGGGTGCGCCCCGCGGCCCCCCGCACTCGCGGCCCCGCACACCTCGCGGGCACCCTGCAGCCCCCAGAGCGCACCTCCTCTGCCAGCAGCCCCCTCGCTTACACTCACCCGCCCCCCGCCCCAGCCCACTCCGCCCAGGGCGCAGCCGCTTCCCCGCGCCCCCCTCCCCAGCCCCGGCGCAGGAAGCTCCCCCGCGTCCCCCTCCCCGGAACCCCCGGCCCCCCACCCCCCTAACCGCAGCTCAACGGCCGGCGGCAGGAGGGGGGCGGCGGCCGGGGCCCGGAAACGGCCCGATCGCGGGGATCCGGGCCGGACTCCGTACCTGGGCGGGAGGCGAGGCGGAGACGGGCGGTGGGGCTCGGCGAGTGAGCGGGGCGGGCGGCGGTGACAGCCCTCCAGCTCCAGCTGCTGCTGCTGCCGCCGCCGCGGCCGCCCGGGGAGAGGGGCTGGCACCGCCGCGGCGCGTCACTGCCCGGCCCGGGGGCGGGGGTGGCCAGGGGGAGGGCCCAGGCGAGCGGCGGCAGCGGCGGCGGCGCCGCGGCCGGGAGGAGGAAGGGGGAGGGGGGCACCGGGCACGGGGAGGCGGGGGGGGCGGGACCGGGCACGGGGCGGGGGCCGGGGGGAGGGGAGCGCAGGGAGGGCGCACGCTGGGGGAGTGGGAGGAGCAGCGGGAGGAGGAGGTGGAGGGAGGAGTGGGCACGGGGGGAGGAGGAGAGGGAGGAAAAGGAGGCACCCAGAGAGAGGAGAAAGGAGGGAGAGGCCGGGGGGCGGGAGGGGGAGAGGAGGTGGGAAGAGGGAGGGGGTGCCGGGCCAGGTAGTGGGGGAGGGATGAGGGCGCGCTGGACGCGCCGCCGTGCGCTCCGGGGGGAGAGCGCTCTTAAGGGGGAAGCGCTGGGAGGAAGATTCTTGCCCGGGGCTGAGCTCAGGAAAGGAGGCGGTGGGGTCTGGGCCCGCCCCTCGCTCCCCGCTCCTCGCTCCTCGCTCCTCGCTCCTGGAGGCCGCAGTCTTCGGGGCTGGGGGGAGGGGGGGCTGGGGGGGCACCCGGCCCGCGGGCTCTCCGCGTTCTGGCCGGGAGAGAAGAGACTTGGCCCAAAGAAAGTGACTCAGTCACCATTAGGAACTCTCGGCGCCCTGGGGCCTTCGGGCAGCCCCGGACCCCCTCGCGTCTCCTGGTTCCCCGGGGACGCGGGTCGTCGCTGGGCGGGGCTGCTGGGTCCCCGGGCGGTCTCCGCGAGACCCCGGTCTGGGGAAGCCAGGCACGTGGCCAGCTCTCTGCCGCCCCCCCACCCCCATCTCGGGGCCCCCCTTTCCTTGATCAAGTTCAAGCTCGGGCCCCTCGGCGCGCTGCCCACCCTCGGCCCCCCCGTTCCCCTCCCCCTCCCCACATTCCGTACCATCTCGCCTCTCTGCACTCTTCCTTTGTCTCTTGCCCACCACTTAGTTTACACCCTCCCTCGCTCCCCGTCCTCCGCCCCGGCGGGCGCCGGGGACTCCGGGATGCGTCCACCTGTCCGACCAAACATTTCAGCGATCGCGAGCGCTCGCCGCGGACTCTCTCGGCGCCCTCCCCGCCACCCCCCTCTCCGCCCGCCGGTCATTGTGCTCCTCTAGACCACGGGGTACCGGCTCCTCGCGGCGCGCGAGCTCCAGTTGTAAAGTAATAGGATGACACCAAGAATGCCGCTCCATCCCAGACCTGGGTGCGTGCGGTCCGCGGAGCCCCAGCGTCGGCGAGAGGGAAGACCCATGCGGCTCGGGGCCGCCGTCCTCCGCACGCACAGACCTCGTCCGCCCGGGGTGCAGAAGACCGCGCGGGGCGCCGCGGGGTGGGGGGTGGCGGACCCCGGACCTGCAAGCCAGCCCAGACTCCGCCTAGAACACAACTCGCTCGCCCCCAAACAGCACAGTTAGACCCCAACAGAGAAGACGGGTCAAGGGCAGATGCCCCCCCTCCTCAGATTCACCACCTCCGCGACAACGGATCAGCCTTCAGAAAAAGCTTGGGCTCTAACAGCGGGGAGGAGCTGCCCTCGTGGAATTCTGTGAGCAAATGGTCAAACAAAACAAAACAAAAATACCAACAACGATCCCACCTCCTTCCTGGTCCCTCTAGTCGCATCCGAAAAAGAAGGGCAATTTCTCCCGACTTTACGCTACAACTCATTCACAGTGGAACCAGCAAAGAAGAAAAAAAAAAAAAAAGCCAAGACAGCCATCTCGATTGTTTGCAATTTTGAAACAGACTGCCTTTAACCCTCCAACTTTTTTTCTCTAAAAGCCTTTTTCTTTCTTTCACTGAAAGCTTTGCATTGTGAACAATCCGAGGTAGACAAGGCTCCCTCTACAGGTGTGAGTTGGAAGTGCACCACCACAGGGTCAGAGAGCTCAGTCTTCGCCCATTAGGAAAATAAAAAGATGGCAACACATCAAATTAAAGGCACGCAGGGCAGACCTCCTTCCACGCACTCAAAAGGTTTTTCAGTCCATATAGAACTTACACTGTCTTTTTAAAAGAGGGTCTACGCACGTTATTCATTAGCACCTTTTCTCGGTGAAATCGAATGTTTTCAAACCAAGGCACCCTTCCGGGTTTCTCTAATACATCTTTACTTCTCATCCTTCGTGGTGGGGGATGGTTTGGAGGCTGCAGCACCCATGTCCACATCCACACGTACTGGTGCCCAACGATGACTTTTAGAATTTTAATTAGAGGCCGGGACTCTTAAGTTCATCCAGGGAAACTTGGGCGTTTCCAACATGGGGAAATGCCCTTCCTCACTCTGAAAAGGAGATAATTCAGGCCCCGGATTTCCCATCTCTTCCCACCACATTTCTAGAGACCTTTGACTTCTCCTGGCCTGAGTCACTATCTCACAGCAGTGGTGGACATCTGGGCTTGAAATATAAAGCCAAATCCAACTGCAGTTCAAAGGTGGAATTGAACCCAGATAACCCAGCTCTTCCCTGACTAATAAAAGAGAGCCAGTACTGCCCAGGAGAGCAGAACAGTGATTTTCTCTAGGCATGAAATGTGAACTCATTTACCATCCCTGAGATAAAACAGCCTCAGCCCCACTCAACCCACAGAAAGCAGTTGGGAGCCCTAGAGAAACCTGGCCCTTGAGCAGCAATGGAAATTAGGTGAGTTTTCCTGTGTGCTGGAGCCCGCAGAAATCTCCCGGATCCTCATTCCTGCAGGAGCTGCCACTCCTCAGTAACCTTGTGCCGGGTGCTTTCAGTGTCCTTGTGCCTTTGGACAACTCCCTCCATCCTTAAAGTGGCCATAGCACGGGTCCCAACAAGGAATGGCATGACCTAGTTTCTTGATCACTAATTCTCCCAGTGATGTGTCCCTTCTTTGGCCCCAGTCTGGTGGGAGATCATGGCAGGGAAGGCTGCTCCCATATGCTTAAGGGGGCAGTACTGCCTTCATGTCCCCTTCACATCAGACTTTGCAAACAGTGGGTGTTTTTGAAAATGGACAACTGGCAGAGCACTCGCTCTATAGTGTCTTAAGCAGCAAACCTCTCCAGGCAGATTTCCGTATGAAGTGAGCCTACTCCACAAATGAGAACCTGGCCTCAGGAGCCAGGGGTTTGTTATGATTAGGAATACCCGGATCTTAGTCTGATCAGAGGGGATTCTGTTCAAGCATCTCAAAGCATTAAAAAACCCATTGGCCCCTATAAGTTCCTAATGGCGGAAGGGAACAGGTACCTGTGCAGTGGAGAGACTGGCAGATACCCTCCAACCATGTGATCAAGTTCAATAGCCCCCAAAATGGGGCCACCTGACATAATGTGCCCACCTCAGGAGGAGATGCAATAACCACCCATGTTGTGTTCTCCCCCCAAATGCCTAACCTGTGTCAGATCATGAAGAGACGATCAGACAAGAAATCCAGAGAGACCCTCCACAACACAACTGTCCTGACTCTCCAAAAGAGTCATTGTTATTAATTTGGCTTTTCCAAGTCTTGAAACTAAAAAGAAATAACAACTGAATGCAAAGTTCAAATCTTGGTTGGATCCTGGAAACAAGGAGTAAGATGGAGATGAGGTAGAGAGGCTCAGGAAGGAAGTGGGTGCTAGAGACAGGGCTTGAGGGTGGAGACAAGCATTAGTTCTGGGCTGAGTAGTCAGGGAAGGCCCCCAGCTCAGGAATAAGACAATGTTTACCCTGACCCCAGGGTGGCTGAAGGTGACAACTAGGTGAAGACCTGAGGGTTCAGTCTTCCAGGCAGAGGGAAGAGCTGGTGCCAAGGCCCTGAGGTGGGAAGGGATTTGGCATGTCTGAGGAACAGAAAGGTGACCAGTGTGGCCAGTGCAAGATGGGCTGGGGTGGGGGTGGGGAATGGTGAGAGAGTATTCAGGGACAATCATGCAGGGCCACATACACCACTGTAAGGTGTATGGATTTTATTCTAACAGTGAGGAAATGATGCAATCTGCATTATGTTTTTAGACCAGAGGGGATGAGATTATAAGGAAGTGAGAGTGGCAGCAGGGAGACCAGTGAGGAAGTCGAATAGGGTCCAGCCATACGGGACTGGTTCAAATTCTGACTCTGACACTAGACAAGTGATCTCAGGCACCACACTTAAATCTCTCAAAGCCTCAGTTTCCTGATCTCCAAAGTGGATAATAAGATAGTGTACTTAATGTAGTATTTAACATCGAAAGTTCTCCTTTGAGGAGCGCCTGGGTGGCTCAGTGGGTTGAGCATCCAACTCTTGATTTTGGTTCAGGTCATGATCTCAGGGTGGTGAGATCCAGCCCTACATCAGGCTCTGCTCTGAGCATGGAGTCAGCTTGAAATTCTCTCTCCCTCTGCCCTTCCCACCCAGCCGCTCTGCTTGGGCGTGCACACTCTTGCTCTCTCTCCAAAAACATTTAAAAGTTCTCCTTTGAAATTGGACACTGTGGCAGCCAGCCTCTAAGATGTCTCCATGTGATCCCCACCTCCTGGTACCCACCCTAGTCCCCTGTCATGATGAATAAATAGGGCTGTGGAAGCAATGATGTATTGTGGAAATGAGAGTGTATGACTTCTGAGGTCAGGTCATAAAATGCAGTTTGATCTCTTCCCCTGGGGGAGTACTTGGTAAATGGCAACTTTTATCATCATCATCAGGATTCTGGATTTTCACAGTGATGGCCATCCCCCTCCACAAGTCCTGTACCACTTTACTCAGCCACCAGCAATGTGGGGCAGTTCCCGTTTTATGACAGGCTCACCAATGCCTAGTATTAGCAATTTCTTCTGTCTTTGCCAATCTAAGAGGTGCAAATTGGTATCTCTTATTTTCCTTTGCCTCTCTTCATGTGGGAGTGTGAGCATTATAGTTATGTGTATTGTGCATGTATTGGTCACTTGCATTTGTTAGAACAACCTGTTCATATTCTTTGCCCATTTCCTTGTTTGAGTTGGCGGTCTTTTTTTTTTTTTTTTTTGTGAAGGAAATTTAATCTTTTGTCATATATTTTGCAAATTTTTTTTCAACAAAAAAGACTTTTGTGTCTAATTTTTATTTTATTTATGATGGGTTTTTTTGCCATATGGAAATTTTACATTTTTATACCTTCAATTTTTTTTGTTGTTGTTGTTAGGGCTGAAGGGTTTCAGGTCAAAACAAAGGTTTTATTCCACTCAAAGATTATAAAAATAATTTGCCCATATTTTCTTGTAGAGCATTTATACCTTCATTGTACTTAAATCTCTTTTTTTTTAATTTATTTATTTATTCATAGAGACAGAGAGAGAGAGAGGCAGAGACACAGGCAGAGGGAGAAGCAGGCATCTTACAGAGAGCCTGATGTGGGACTCGATCCAGGGTCTCCAGGATCACGCCCTGGGCTACAGGCAGCACTAAACCGCTGAGCCACCGGGGCTGCCCTCTCTCTCTTTTTAAGTAAGCCCTATGCCCAATGCGGGGCTTGAACTCAGGATCCTGAGATCAAGAGTCATGTGCTCTACTGACTGAGCCAGCCAGGTACCCCAAATCTGTATTTAGTCTGTAATTTACCTCCATATAAGTAGTGAGGTAAAAATATAATTTGTATTTTAAAAATTTGTTTTAAGATTTATTTATTTACTTATTTATGATAGACAGAGAGAGTGAGAGAGAGAGGCAGAGACACAGGAGGAGGGAGAAGCAGGCTCCATGCTGGGAGCCTGACATGGGACTCAATCCCGGGACTCCAGGATTGTGCCCTGGGCCAAAGGCAGGCACTAAACCGCTGAGCCACCCAGGGATCCCCTAACTTGTATTTTTTTAAATGGCTTTCCAAATTGTCCTAATACCATCTTTTTTTAAAATTTATTTTTAAGGATTTATCTTTTTTTTTTTTTTTTTTTTAGAGAGAAAGAGAGTGTGTGCGCACAAGTGCGTGCGGGAGGGGCAGGGGAGAGAATTTTTCAAGGCCATACACAGAACCTTAATCCCACAACCCCTGAGATCATGCCCCGAGGGGAAACCAAGACTCCATCACTCAAATGACTGAGCCACTTAGGTGCCCCCCATGCCATCTTTTATATAATTCATCTTTATCCATGGATTAGAAAGACCAATGCTGGGACAACTGAGTGGCTCAGTGGTTAAGTATCTGCCTTCTGCTCAGGTCATGATCCTGGGGTCCTAGGATGAAGTCCCGAATCAGGCTCCCCATGGGGAGCCTGCTTCTCTCTCCGCTTGTGTCTCTGCCTCTCTCTGTGTGTCTCTCATGAATAAATAAATAAAATCTTTAAAGAAAAAATAGAAAGACCAACGTTATAGCATGCTGATTTTCCATTATTTTTAGAATTGTCTCTTTTGTTGTATTGATCCATTCCTGTCCCAATATTATAGCTCTAGAATATATTTTAATATCTGGTAGGGCTAACTCACCTCTACCCTCCATGAACTGTCCAATTAAACTCAGGCCATGGCAGAGAGGTGTTCTAGGTGCAGACAATCATGGAGAAAGGAAGGGCTTGGGGTGGGGTGGGCGGTTCGTGGAAGAGGTGACATCTACTCTGAACCAAAGAAGGCAGGAGGAATGTGACAGGTGGCAAGTAGGTAGGGCATCTCAGCAGGAAAGAGGAACATGGATGAAAGCACCAATGCCTGAATTCAAAATACGTGATCTGTGTGTTGGGTAGTAGCTTGGCTTAACCATTTATTCTTTGTGTTTGCTGATTTTTACACAGCTGGCTGCAACCTCATAGTCGGTTTGACACCTTTGCTGAAATCTAGGAGAAAGTGTCTGATACTGCTTCCTCATTCCTTCTCTGTTTAGATAAATTTCCCAATATGGATAGAACTGAAAGAGCCTGACTTGTTGAAATATCCTTTCCTAACAACCACAATAGGTAAAAATTACAATTTTGTCAATCTCCTTTTCAGTGATGTGTTGCTTTAAAGCATCATCCATTAATCTCTGTTCATTTCACTCTCCTACTCAAAAACCTTCAGTGGCTCCCAGCTGCTCACAGAATCAAGTTGCAGCTCCCTGGGCTGGTGTTCGAGCCCAATGGTGTTCTCTGCTTTAGACTCACCTTCTGTTCCCAATGGTGAACCTCTGCTTTAGACTCATCATCTTCCGTGCCCCAGTCACCCATGTGTGACCCCCTCCATTCCTTTGATCATGCATGCTTTCAGGCACATGTTTTTCCACATATATGTATAGACTCCCTACCATTTGCCAGGCACCATGGTAAGTATGGGTGATCCAGCAATGAACAATACAGAAACACTTGGGGAGCCTGCAGGTCAGCAGGAGAGATTGAATAAATGACCACAGGGTTTCAGTTCACAAGATGTATGTTAGGTCTGTACTTGACAGTTGTGGGACCTGCTGGGAAGAAAGTATTTAGTGCATGTGACAGGGACCTAGTGGATTCTGGAGAGCTCCACTGAAGAGGTGACATTTCAGTTGGGCATTGAAGAACACATGGGTGTTCGCTAGGGAGAAAGATGCGTTAGGCCGTCAATGAAGACACCCTCCGCCCTGGCCAAATCTGGACCTGTCTGAACCCAGAGTGCCAATCTTACCACCTGGCCGGCTCCTGTGGCAGGTCTCTGTTACTCTTCTGTTACCTAACACCCTTGTGGTACTTCCTGTTTCCTGCTTTCTACCTCATTTCCCCAGCAGGACCAAGGATTCTCAGGGCCAGGCCAAGCTCTTACATGGCAGAGTCCCTGGCAGCATTCCGCACACAGCAAGAACTCAGTGCTCCATCACTTGGGACCCTGTCCCACCCTTTGCCCAGGGCAGTGCTGAGTTCTGTAACAGAGCTCTGAATTTAGCACATCATCTGCGACACTGCCCATACTTTGTAACTCTCACAGAGAATGCACCTCACCTCTTCTCTCTTCCTTCTTTCCTGGCACCTTTGGAGAGGCTTAGCTGAAAAGCCAAGGCCAGTTGCAGCCTAGCACTTGCACTCCTAGGTGTGCACACAAAAGAATGACTATGGGTGATTCCTAAAGCACATGGACTTGAATGGTCACAGAACACTATTCATAGCTGCCAGAACCTGGAAACTGCCCAGGTGTCTGCCAGTGGAGAATGGCTAGCTGTGGCACACTGGGGCTGTGGAATATCACATAGCAACAGAACAGACTAGAGGTGTGCACTACAGCCAGGTGATGCTCACAGACAGACCTGTGAGTGGAAAAGCACATGTTGTATGATTCTGTTTGCATAAAGTTCTTGAAAAGGCAAAACCAACCCAGGCAGGCTAGTGGTCACCCTTGCTGGGGGTAGTGACTGGCAGGGGGGTATGGAGGGTCTTTGGGGTGCTGACAATGTTCTGTTTCTTCATCTGAGAATTGGTCACAGGAGGTAGATTCAGTTTGGAAAAATTTACTGAGCTGTCCACTTACTGATAAGTGTTCTCTTCTGCTTGTGTGTTATACTTTAATAAATGTTTGTAAAAGCAGGGGAAACCTGAAGCCAGTTACCATGGCTGAGCAGCCTGGAGCTTGTTGTAATCAATTGCTGTGACCCACTCTGCACCAGGCACCCACGCTGGGTGGTAGTATATGTTACCTTACTGAATCAGCCAAATAACAAGGTTGATATTAATTGCCATTTTGCACAGGAAGAGTAGGGGCTCTGGGAGAGGAAGATTAAATGACTCATCTAGTCACCCAATAGTGAGGAAACTGGTATTCAGAGACCAGGGGACATGCCTGTGGTTGTAGAGCTAGCAGCTAGTGTCTGTGCTGGGGTTTGAATGAGGGTGTCTGGGTCCCCAGAATGTGTGGGGTACCCTGCTAAGGTGGGACCCCTTATCAGGACCACATGGAGTCATGCTTCACCAGCCTCCAGCAGAGCAGAAAGACAAACCAGCAGAGCAAGTATGGGTTCTCAGGCTGGGAACCGGCAATGGGCTGAGGCTGCTCTGTGGCAGGCAGCCTCTGGTGGGACCCCAAGGCTTCTCCATGCAACCACTGAGGGAAGCTGGGCCTGGGGAGTCCTCAGGGATGAAAAGTCTTGCTGGCTCTTCTGTGGGTGACTGCGGGAGGCATGAGGGCCCCTGTGCAATCTGTAAGACACTGCAGCCACCTGGTGCTGCTCCAGGGAAGGCATGCTGGGATGCAGGGACAGGCGGCCTCAAGAGGTCGTTTTCACTCTAACCCCCTTTGTGATGGAGGCCGCAGCTGGGGGTGTGTGTGGGTAACAGCCGAGTGTTCTGGGGGCAGAGGTTAGGCAGGCAACCTAACCTCTCTGAGATTTGATTTTCTCATTTCTAGGCTGAGGGGCAAAAGGGACTCTCTCTGAAGGTTGCTGTGAGGCTCAAATACAGAGCTGCCTGCAGGGGGTGTCACTGGCGCCTGCACAGAACACTTGCCCAACCTTAGTTATCAACACTGTGGGTGACAGTGTGAAAGGTAATTAGTTCGTAAGACTGACATCAGCCAACAAACTTTACTGATCGCCTACCATGTGCTGGGTCCCGCCCCACATGCCAGGACTGTGGTGCTGAGCTAAGGAGCCGCGGACCTGCCACCATGAAGCCTCTCCGGGCCTTGGCCTGTCCCTCTGCTCACCATCACCTTCTTTTTCCTTCCCTCTCTCCTCTTCCCTTGGGAAATAACAGCATTAATGTTGGAGGGAACAGGGCTCTCTCTCACACTAGCTCTATGACTTTGGACAAGTTCCCTGAGCTCTCTGAGCCTGAGCCACAGTTTCCCCAGACATGTGGGGTACCTGGCACACAGAAGGACTTCAACAACTGTTCCTTCTCTCCTCCTTCCTCCCTGCTTCTCCTCTGTTTCCTACCTTATTACTCTTTTCTCCTGCCCAGGCCTTTGGCATCTTAATACCCAAAGGTATTGTCAAGCTCAGCTGATTCCAGGCCATGGGAGATACTTTGGACTAATTTACCTGCTACCCAAACTCAGCATTTCTCCCTTCCTTTTCTCAACTAGAGAGGGTAGGAAAACAAAATTCTTTCTTTCCCAGCCTCCCTTTGCAGTTGAGGGTGGCCATGTGACAAGGACCAAAGCGGTATCAACAAATTGGCAATTCTCTGGGAAAGCTTTTGCTTTGCTGGACTCAGCTTACACTGCCCCTTCCCATCTTCTTCTGACCTTGACTGTGGATAAAATGGTTGGAGCAACAGCAGCCAACTTGCAAACATGAGGAAAAGGTCAGCAACATCACAGAGGCACCAACAATGTTGCAGACATTAACACTAACAATGGCTCCTCCATTCCTCTTGTTTCAGGAGTAAAAAAAAAGAAAGAAAGAAAGAAAGAAAGAAAGAAAGAAAGAAAGAAAGAAAGAAAGAAAGGAAGGAAGAAAACTTTGTGTTTAGCTATACAGCTGGCTGAGTTTTTGTTCTTGTAGCCAAAAGCATCGCTGACTGACTCACGGGACCCCACTCCTATATGGCTTTTCTCTAGAATGTCAATTCCTTTAAAAAACTAAGGGAGAGGACTATGTCCATGCGTGGTGCCTGGGAGAAGACAGCGCTGGTTTCCTTTCCCTGTGAACTCCGCAGGAGGCAAAGGTGCCAAGGCTACTGCACAGTTGTGCCGCGACACTTCCTGAGCCACAGCAGTGCACCAGTTAAAAAGTATCTTCCGTTTCTTTTCTTTTCTTTCTTTCTTTTTTTTTTCTTAAGATTTTATTTATTTATTCATGAGATACAGAGAGAGAGAGAGAAAGAGAGAGGCAGAGGGAGAAGCAGGCTCCATGCAGGGAGCCCGACATGGGACTCAATCCCAGGTCTCCAGGATCACGCCCTGGGCTGAAGACAGCGCTAAACCGCTGAGCCACCGGGGCTGCCGTATCTTCTGTTTCTATGCTATTTTTCTCTTGAGGCACTCAGAGCCATTCCAAAGATCCAAGCCTTAAAACAGCCCTGAGGATAGCAATGCACAGGCTCTGTTACTCACTTCTACCGAGGAGGGAACTACAGGAGAGAGAGGAATGCTGGCCTAAGGCGGGGCTGCTTGTGGTCATGCTGGGCTGAGCCCTTCTGCCTGTCTGTATCCAGGCCCTGCTATTGGGGTCCTATGGGAGGGTAGAGGGGGTGCTAGGGCATAGGATGGTGGGCAGAACTCTGGGCCCCTTTGCCAGCTTTGCCAGCGACATGGCTGACGGCTGCTAACCCTTGATATGCTGGGCTTCCTCCCCAGAAGAATGTCCTGGAAGGAAGGGGTTCTTCTGTCAAAAAGCAAACTTTGGAAACCACTGAAGTCTGGCCCAAACCTGCTGTTTCAGTAACAGGGAAGCTACAGCATAGAGAAGTGAAAGTTAGATAGCTTTTGGGGGCAGGGTCACACCTAGAACCAGAGTCCCCAGACTTTTTGTTAGGAGCTCGTCTCCATTCACTGTCACCCCAGTTAAGCTCCTGTTCTCTGAAGGAAAGTGCAGCATGAGGTTTGCACACAACAAACTCTGAATCCAGCTGGGAGGCCCTGAGAGAGCTGTCTTCTACAGCCTGCTCAAGCTTATCACAAGTATGTCTCTGCCTCATTCTCTGTCCCGGTCTCCCTGCTGTGCCACCCCAGGGCCTTTGCACTTGCTGTCTCCTCCACCTGGAAGGCCTTTTCTCTTTCATTGCCCCAGGTTTGGCTCCTGCTTATCATTCAGGTCTGGGCTTGGATTGTCATCTCTTCAGAGAGGCCTTCTCACCCAGAAGTACAGTCTATCAACTGTCCCTATTTTATTTTTTTTTTAAAGATTTTATTTATTTATCTGAGAGAAAGAGAGAGAAAGCACTAGCCAGGAGAGGGGCAGAGAGAGAGGAGAAGCAGATTCTCCACTGAGCAGGGAGCCTGATGCAGGACTTGACCCTGGGACTCTCGGATCATGACCTGAGGTGAAGGCAGCCACTTAACCAACTGAGCCACTCAGGTGCCCCTCAACTGGCCCTATTTTAATTCTCTGCTCAAACTTCTGACTTTTGCATATTTTTTCTTATTGACTTGTTTATCTTCTCTGCAGCCCGTGAGTTCCCTGAGAGGACGCTCCTTAACCATCTTTCACTGCTGTATCTTCCATGCTCAGAACAGTGTCCAGAACATAGTAGGAACTTCAGTGATTTTGGAAGGAAGGAAGGAAGGAAGGAAGGAAGGAAGGAAGGAAGGAAGGAAGGAAGGAAGGAAGGAAGGAAGAATAAAATTTAAAGCTGTATAAACACTGGGTCACAGGGAGGGCACGGGTCTGGTGGGTTGTGAGCAGAAGCCATGGGCCTCTGTCTCCCCTGTCTGAGTGGCGGTGGGGGAGCTACCGGCTGCCCAGGGTCCACGCCTGATCACCCTGAGCGAAACAAAGCAGCCAGCACAAATTCACACTGCAGCACTGTGCCATCCCTCAAAAAAAAAAAAAAAAAAAGGCTGCTAATGAGGTAAACACGATCATAACCAGGAAAATCTTGGCCATGCTTCTTTGCGTCCACCCAAAGCCATTATCTCTAATTGATCTCCAGACATCAGCTGCTGAAGCGCCTGAAGCCCTCCCGCATCCCCCAGGTCTGGTTACAGAGGCCTGGCTCACCCGCCCGCCCACCCTCTCACTAGGGTCAGATCTCCTCCAGTAGCTCTTTGCTGGGGTGCCACGGCCTGGCTGCACCCCACCTGCGAAGGAGCCATAAGGGTGGCAAGAGTCGGGGTGGGCAAAGGATCTATGGAAAAGCCACAGCCGACAACTGCACAGCCACCAGGGGCCCAGAGACTTGTATTTCAGAGCCTTCAGTGGAAGGCTAGACAAAGCACCAAGGGTCTTGCCCTCAAAAAATGTGACAAAAATAAAACAAAAACAAAAACAAAAACAAAAAAACAGGGAGGGCTAGAGAAAGCATGCTGCCCCATATGCACACTGGCTCTAGATGAAAGAGGTAACTCGGAAAACTGGAGTTAGGAGTTTTAGTTGTTAAAAACAGCAGCAAGAACAACCCAATGGGACTTGGTCACAAGACAGGGCTCCTCTGGGTCTCAGTCAGGCTGGGCCCAGAGTAAGGGGGTCACGGGGTCAGCTGTCGGTTCAGTGACCATCTGGATGTTTTGAGTTGCTCCTTCCTGCCCCAGCCTAGGAAAGACACCCCCTTTCCTCCTGGATCTCTCTCATACTTAAAGACAGAGCAAGAATCAGCTACCTGGGGTACCTCTCAGGGGAGGTTTCCAGTCAGGGCTCTGAGAAAACAGAGCTGCTGCTGCCTGTTTATGGAAGCCCAGGTAGCGGCTCCTGACCTTGCTCCCAGCTTTTCCCTTGACATATAGAAAGCATCCCTGGGCTAGCCCTGCATGCAGAATTCTGCTTGTGGGACCAGACAGCTCTCCTGCCTGCACCAGTCAATGAGGGGCACTGTGTGCCTTTTTTTCCCTGGATAATGAGGTTGAAAGGCCAGGTCAGCAACCTCACATGGATGGGGGTAGGCATCAGCAGCCTGGAAAGGACTGAACCTTTAAGAACCGATGGGGACAATGAGCTGTTTAGGTTTGAGGTATCTACTGGCTCCATCAAGCAACCGGCTTTTGAGACAGGATGTTGGTTGTTTTCTCTTTTTTCCCCACACAGCTTCAGGGAAGTAGGAAGAAAGAAGACACACAGATCTCTCTGAACCCAGGCTGTCCTAGCAAAACAGCCATTATGCTCATTTTCTGAGTATCCAGAAACTGCAGCAAGTTTCTAGAAACTACCTGAGTATTCTCAATAATATGTAATGGTCCCCAAAATAATGCCCTATAACAAAAAAGTTCAGAGGTGCCTGGCTGGCTCAGTCAGTAGAGTGTGCAACTCTTAATCTCAGGGCTATGAGTTCAAGTCCCACACTGGGTGTAGAGCTTACTTAAAATAAAGTAAAATAAAATAAAATTGAATTAAATTAGATTAAAAAGATTTTTTTTTAAAAAAAAAAAAGATATTTGACAATAGATTTTTCACTCCCTACTTTGACTCTCAAAGAGAAGTTTCCGAGAAAACTATCCCTCTAGGGGTGCCTGGTTGGCTCAGTCAGTTAAGTGTCTGCCCCCAGGGGGCCATGGGATTGAGCCCCACATCTGCAGGCTCCCTGCATTAGTGGGGAGCTTACTTCTCCCTCTCCTCTCACCTCTGTGCTCTCCCTTGTTATCTGTGTTGCTATCTCTGTCTCTCTCTCTCTCTCTCTCTCAGATAAGGAAATATCTTTATATAAAAAAAGAAAACTGTCCCTCTAAAATGTAGAAATGCCTTATTTTACTTAACACCATCTTTAGGAGGATGGGAATGCTGTGCTGTCATTTGCTTATAGCCCTCAGTTTTAACCCTGGGATCGTGATGCTCCTGGCTCACAGTCCAGCCTTGCTTTTTGGTGAACAGAAAGGCCTGCAGTAAAAGCATCTCAACTTCATATCTGTGTGGTCAGATCAACAGTGCCTCTATGTTATCTTGACCCACCAAGAAGCAGATGCAAAAATGTTTAGGCATTAAACAATTTTTTTTCAAATCACTTTTTTTAAAAAAGATTTTATTTATTCATGAGAGACACTGAGAGGCAGCATAGGCAGAGAGCCTATGTCTCTGCAAGGAGCCTGATGTGGGACTTAATCCCAGGACCCCAGGATCACGACTTGAGCCAAAGGCAGACGCTCAACTACTGAGCCATCCAGGTGCCCCTCAAATAACTTTTTAAAAAAGATTTTATTTATTTATTCATGAGAGACTCAGAGACACAGGCAGAGGGAGAAGTAGGCTCCCAGCAGGGAGCCTGATGTGGGACTTGATTCCCAGACCCCAGGATCATGCCCTGAGCCAAAGGCAGACACTCAAACACTGAGCCACCCAGGTGCCCTCCAAATAACTTTCAAGTCAAGATAAGTTTGAAAAGGACAAAAAGGAGGGGAACCCATTCCTGCTAGATATTAAGACATATTAATCTTAACACTTAAAACAGTTGGGAGCTGGTACATGAATAGATAAAGAGGCCAATGGACTGAATAGAAGTAGATTCTGTTTCAGATGGAAATTTAGTAAATTATAATGGTGGCATCTCAAATCAATGGGGAAAAAATAGATTATTTAATAAACAATGCTAACACAGAGCAGGATCCTGTAAAGTAGGATCCGCATCTCATAATACAGCAGGATAAGCTCCAAATGGATCAGAGATTAATTAAAAAATAAAAACATGCTTATTTTTTGCTCTTTCAGCTTAAAGGGTCTAAAAGGAAGGACACCCAGCACACCTAACACCCAGACCGTGGTTTTTAATGATTCTACAATAAAAGGAATCAGAGCTCCTTTGAGATTCTAGCATGAGGGCAGGAAGTATAAAAGATGAGCCTAGAGCATCTTAAAGTGCCAGAAAGTAACAAAACACTAAAACAAAAACAATACAAAATGAAATCCTACAAAAAACAACCCCCCTAAATCCTCAATATGTGTATGTCAAAAGACGGCAGGAACCAACTAAAGGAGCTCCCAGTGGCCAAAACTTGAAACAGTTTCAGCCTCAAAATAAATAAAATAGTATTGGAATATAACCCAAAGTATAAAATCAATAGGCATATAAATAAATTATCAAATGATTAAATGAATTTATAAATGAGGAAGGAGATACAAATCTCCCAGATAGCAAGGGAGATGCAAAAGAATTCCAAATATTTTTTTTTTAATTTTTTTTTTTTTTTTAATTTATGATAGTCACACAGAGAGAGAGAGAGAGGCAGAGACATAGGCAGAAGGAGAAGCAGGCTCCATGCAGGCTCCATGCACCAGGAGCCTGACGTGGGATTTGATTCCAGGTCTCCAGGATCGCGCCCTGGGCCGAAGGCAGGCGCTAAACCGCTGCGCCACCCAGGGATCCCAAGAATTCCAAATATTATATGTAGAAAACTTGTCCTCAGGCAGGGAAATTATAACCCCTCACTTCTTAGGTGTGGGCTGTACATAGCAACTCCCTGCCAAAGTGTATAGTATTGGAGGGGGCGGAGAGTAGCTTTATAGTTTTAAAATCTGACAAACATTATCTCAGCCAGGTGCCATTGAAGCCAACACCAGCAGTTATGAATCATGTTGATAGTATATACCCTTGATACGATGTGATAAGGATGGCACTCTGTGTCTGGGTCTTCCTCTTACTAACCCCCAAGTCCAGTTTTATATTGAGAAAAATATCAGACAAGGGGCACCTGGATGGTGCAGTCAGTTAAGTGCCAATTCTTGGTTTCGGCTCAGGTTGTGATCTCAGGGTTGTGAGACTGAGCCTCACATCAGGCTCTGTGCTCAGTACGAAGTCTACTTATGACTCTCTTTCCCTCTGCTCCTCCCCATCCCACTCTCTCTCAAGTAAAAGTAAATAAATCTTAAAAAAGAAAAAGAAGTGAAATTCAAATCAATCATTAAAAAAAAAAAGAAGAAAAAGCAAAATATCAGGGGCGCCTGGGTGTTTCAGTCGGTTAAGCACGTGCCTTCGGCTCAGGTCATGATCTTGGAGTCCCAGGATCAAACCCTGCATCGGGCTCTCCACCCAGTGGCAAGTCTGCTTCTCCCTCTGCCACCTCCTCTCCCTTTATGATCTCTCTCACTCTCAAATAAATAAAATCCTTTAAAAAAAGAGAAAATATCAAATTCCAGAATTCTACAAAATACCTGACCGGTAGTTTCAAAACTGTCAAGAGCATCAAAAACAAGTAAAAGCCGAGGAACTGGGCAGCTCCAGTGGCTCAGCGGTTTAGCGCCGCCTTCAACGGGGGGGTTGACCCTGGAGACCGGGGATCGAGTCCTACGTCGGGCTTCCTACATGGAGCTTGCTTCTCCCTCTGCCTGTGTCTCTGCCTCTCTCTCAGTCTCTGTGTCTCTCATGAATAAATAAATAAAATCTTAAAAAAAAAAAAAAGCCTAGGAACTGTCACAGCCAAGAGGAGCTTAAGTGTAATGTGCTATCTCCAATAGGATTGTGGAACAAAAAAAGGAAATTAGGTAAAAAACTAAGGAAATCTAAATAAACTATGGAGCTTGGTTAACAATAATGGTTCATTATTATTAACCATTATGAATAATGGTTCAGTATTGGTTCATTAATTGTAACAAATGTATCACAATCACATAAGATGTTAATAATTTAGGAAACCCTGGGCAGGGGGTCATGTGGGAATTCTGTACTATCTTCTCGATTTTTCTGTAAATCTAAAACTGTTCTAAAAAGCAGTCTATGAAAAAAATGAAAACATTGGGGTGCCTGGCTGGCTCAGTCACTTAAGCATCTGACTCTTGATTGGCTCAGGTCATGATCTCAGGGGTCATGAGATCAAGCCCCATATTGGGCTTCATGCTCAGTGGTGAGACTGCTTAAGATTCTCTCTCTCCCTCTCCCTCTGCCCCTCCCCACCACACACTCTTGCTCTCTCTCAAATAAATAAATAAATAAATAAATAAATAAATAAATAAATCTAAAAAAAAAAAACAAGTAAGTACTAAAGGAGAACAGGGAGGTAGAATGGAATCACTTAGCTTTTTAAAGACTCAAATGCAGAAGTCATTAAAGGAAAGAAAGATAAATTTGATCACATAAAAATAAAAATGACACATGTTATAAGCAAGATCAAAAGATAGAGGGCTAAGTTTGGGGGAAAAGAGGCAATGGCTAACTCCAGAGAATCAAAAGAAAGGAATGTAATCATAGTATGCTAACTGACTCAGCTATGAATAATATATGCACAGTTGTAATAATATAGATAATGAAGTGATTTATCCAAATAGAGAGGTATGAATAATATTGATGGAAGGAGGAAGGCAAAATAATACCTGCATTTATGAAAGAGTGTAATAGTATAAATACTTATCTCCTACAGAAAGAAATTAAACATCAACCAAAACAGCCCAAATTTAATTAATTAATTAATTAATTAATTAATTAATTAAATTTATTCATGAGACACAGAGAGAGAGAGAGGCAGAGACACAGGCAGAGGGAGAAGCAGACTCCACACAGAGAGTCCGATGGGGGACTTGATTCCAGGACCCCAGGATCACACCCTGAGCCAAAGGCAGACACTCAACTGCTGAGCCACCCAGGTGTCCCAAAACAGCTCAAATTTAAAAATCAAGAACCAGGGGCACCTGGATGACACTCAGTTCAGCTCAGTTCATAATCCTAGGGTTCTGGGATTGAGCCCTGCATCAGGCTCCCCACCCATCATCAGGCTCCTGGCTTGTGCACTCTCTCTCCCAAATAAATAAAATCTTTAAAAAAAAAATCAAGAATGAGCAGCATAAGCATATGTTATTTAGAAATAAAAGGTAAAACCAGAAGAGAGAGCTAAAAGATAAGAAAAGAGGCTGTCTCTGGAAAAAAGAAATTAAAGTGAGGAGGCCAGGACAGGGTCTGCTGTTTTTCTACATGTTATATGTTTGTTTGTTTGTTTATTTATTTATTTATTTATTTACTTACTTACTTATTTATTTATAAAGATTTTTTTCATTTATTTATGAGAGACATACAGAGAGAGGCAGAGACACAGACATAGGGAGAAGCAGACTCCCCACAGGGGCCCAATGCGGGACTCGATCTCTGGACCAGTATCACACCCTGAGTGGAAGGCAGACGCTCAACCACTGAGCCACCCAGGTGTCCTTCTATATGATTTTTAAAATATGTATTCCATTAATTAAAATAAAAATGAATGCAAATCAACAAAAAACAAAATAAAACAAAGATAAAGGGCACCTAAGATGCTGTTTCTGAGAGTGAATCACCCCAGAGTCATGGGGTAGGGTCTGAAGGGCACAGAGCACAATCTGAGAGCAACTACCCCACCTGCACATCATCTCACAGCAGAAATACTCCAAGGATCATTCTTTGCCTGGAAAAATCCAAACAGCAGTGTTGGTCAAGGTCAGTATCTTAGTTGCTTTTTGTTTTTCTTGCTGCAGCACAAACCCTCCACAGTGCCAGGGATTTACTGAGACAGAAAAAGGTTTAGGCAATGGCTTCTCAGATCCTGAAAATGGAGCCAGGGCCATTTCAGGTCCTTTCTGGGCTCTCATGGAGGCAAGTTGGGCCCCTTCAGTTCAACTACATAAAGGTAATGGTAGGCTGACCCTAGAGGCCTGAGGGCGTCTGAGAGGCAGGAGTCAAGAGACGGAACAAGAAATGGAAATCAGGAAGGCCAGGAGTTGAGAGAAAAGAAGGAAGCTGAGAACTAAGGAAGTGGTCCCAGTGTGCTTTGGTGGATGAACCCAATGAGGAGAGGAGGGAGTAGGACTAAACTCCAGGTAGCCAAGGCAGCACACCCACAGTCTCACAAGCACTACAGGGTCCACTCCATATGCTGCTCCATGCACATTTCTAAGAACAAACAGAGATGCTCAAAGTTTGAAGATCCTGGTCTGAGAAGTAGCTACAGCAGCACAGTAGCACAAATTACAAAAGGTGAAGAGACTGATGATGGGGCCATGGAAAAAGGATGCTGCCTCTCATGGTAAAGCCTAGAGGCGCTACTTGTGTTCCACAGCACCAAACATTTCCTCAACCTCCCCCAAGGGCAGACCTCCAAGATCAAGAGGCTCTGAAGTCTTACTGGGAAACTGCTTTTTCCCTGTTCTATCTCCCTTTCCACTATTTAATGCTTTTTTGCCTTGAACATTCACTTGTTTGAGAGTAGCAGCACTGCCTTCTCTTTCTTGTTTCGTCTTGTGTCATTAAAAAAAAAAAAAGTCTTTTGTAAATACCAAATAGATTTTGCTGTTAAATAAACCTCATCAGAGCCTTTTTTATTCTTTGCAGTGGAATTTAACCCATTTACATTTACTGCAATTTACTGGTACTTAGTTTTGTTCCTGTTCGCTTATTTATGTTTTCTGTTTATCATATATCTTTTTGGTTGTTTCTTCTTTAATTCCCTCATTTAATTACTCTTGCTGCATTGATCAGGTTTTCTTTGTTTCTTTATTTTTTTTTTCTTGGGATTTAAAATTTTAAATTTTATTTCTATTCCATGGAGATTACTGTTTAATTTTTAAAAATACATCAGAACCTCTGCTTCCTTAAGAGTCCATCAAAGGTTACATACAATGAACCATAACAGGGGACATGGAAACATTTCCTTTTTGTTATTTCTCCTCTGAGCTCACACCTTGCCTGGGCTGCTGTGCAGCCTGAGGAAGGGGAAGGAGGAAAACATTATTGTTTCATTTTATTTTGTTTTTAAAGATTTTTATTTTTTTGAAGTAATCTGTATACCCAATGTGGGGCTCAAACTCACAATCCCAAAATCAAGAGTCACCCGGTATTTGGACTGAGGCAGCCAGGTTCCCTGGAGATCATTATTGTTATCAAGCTCTTAAATCTGGGTATCAGAGGCAGTGCCTATGGCTTCTCCTTGTGAGTCAGGCACTGTTTAGGTTAAGTGACAGCCTCTCACGTCTCTTTGGGTCTATCCATTTCTTGGGGTCCTTCTGAGGTTGAGAGTGTTCATGAGAACAGAAAGCCAAAAAGAGGGGCAAGGACTTAGAGAGAGAAGAAACAGAGCCCTGCTTTAATTCTTCCCTGTCCCACAACCTGGTCTAAAAGATTAAAAAGTGAATGCAGTTAGCCAAAAAGAAGAAACAACCCAAAAGGGTGAAGGGATAAATAAGATGTGGCCTAGCAAGTGATGGAATATTATTCAGCCATAGAAAGGAATGAAGTTCTGCTACAACACAACTGAACTTTGAACATGTTACACTAAGTGAATGAGCCAGACACAGGACAAATATGTGATTCCGCTTATATGAGGTCCCTAGATAATCACATTTACAGAGACAGAAAGTAAGACAGTGGCTACCAGGGGCTGGAGAAGGAGAGAATGGGAGCTACTGCTTAATGGCTACAGAGATTCTGTTTGGGGTGATGAAAAATTTTGGAGATAGTGGTGATGGTTGCTCAATATTGTGAATGTATTTAATGCCACTGAATGGTCTACTTTTTAAAAAAGAAGATACTAGGGACCCCTGGGTGGCTCAGCGGTTGAGCATCTGCCTTTGGCTCAGGGCATGATCCCAGGATCAAATCCCACATCGGGCTCCCTGCATGGAGCCTGCTTCTCCCTCTGTCTCTGCCTCTCTGTGTCTCTCATGAGTAAATAAATAAAATCTTAAAAAAAATAAAAGAAGATTTTATTTATTTATTTGAGAGGGAGAGAGAGTGAGTGCACAAGCAGGGGGAGGGGCAGAGGAAGAACCAGACTTCCTGCTGAGCCGGGAGCCCAATGTGGGGCTCAATCCCCGGACTCCAGGATCATGACCTGAGCTGAAGGCAGACCCTTAACTGACTGAGCCACCCAGTCGTCCCCAAATGGTCTACTTCAAAATGGTTAAAATGAGTAAATAAATAAAATATTTTAAAAATTAAAAAATAAAAATAAATAAAATGGTTAAAATGGCAGGGTGCCTGGCTGGCTCAGTCTGAAAAGTATGTGACTCTTGATCTCAGGGTTGTGAGTTTATGCCCCATGTTGGGTGTAGAGATTGCTAAAAAATATAAATAAACTTTAAAAATGGTTAAAATGAAAAAAAAAAAGGCTAAAATGGCAAATTTTATATTACAAATGTTTTATCACAATCTTTAAAAAATAAGTGAATGTGGAGAGATTTCTGGAGTGGGCTTAATTCCTCCTGCACTTAGGGAGACTGGAACCTGAGAAAGTTCCACACTTGGATTAGGCTCATTTCCTGCCCAAATCCTTGCTTAGCTCCCCAGTGCTGACTGAGGAAAGGGCTCGTATGTGGCCTCACTGCCAAGAAAGGCCCATGCTCTGTGCCTCCTCCTCCATCTCATCTTTCTTCCTCCTCCTTTCTCCAAACTGGCTCTGGTCTTCACCAGCTCAGGTCCTCCTAGAGATGTCACCTCTCCACTTTTCTCACATGGGCCCTCTTTGTCCAGGGGGTTTACAATGTGAGTCCAAATCTCCTTTAAAAATAAGCAAATGTCCCCTACATCATCTGACAGGTTCCGGGAGCCTTCTTGCCTCCATTTTGGATCACAATTCCATGGCTGCTGTCCCATCTACTAAGAAAAGCTCCTTGAGAGCTTTGGCTGGTCTCTTGCACAAGGTTATTCATTCCCTGTGTCTATTAGATACCAGGTACATAACAGCAGGAGACGTCACTGAGAGTTCCCCCATGCTTTTAATGTGCCAGGCACTGTGCTAAGTACTGAGCTGCTTTGCATCATTCAACTCTTGGAATAACTCTATGAGTTAGGTGTATTATTATTACTCTCGAGTAATAAAGCACAGAGAATGAAGCAATTTGCCCCAATTCACATAGTTGGTAGGTAGTGGAACTGGTACTGTCAGCCTGCCTCTAGGGTCTTTGCTTAGGTGGATGTGCTGGCATCCTGGCTAAGAATAGTCCTGCTCCAAAAAAAAAAAAAAAAAAAAAGAATAGTCCTGCTCCACATTGGCTGGCTGCAAGGTGTGGCTGCAAAGAGCATGAGGGCCCAACCTCTGGAGACCCCAGAAGCTCTGGGCAGGGGCTACGGACCTCGCAGGCTCCACATGTGTCTGGAGAGAGGAGAACACTCCCCCCACTCCTCTCCTACCCAAGGAAAACTCTGGGCCAGGAGAGAGGCAGTAGAGAGGGAGGCAGAGGTTAATGGAGCCCGGTAAAAGACTCCATCAGTGGGGCTTAAACAGAGGAGCAGCACCACTTCACATGCTGGTGGGAGAACCACTAGAACCATTAGCAGGACATTAGCACTACTTGAGGCACCGGGGAAGGGGTAGGCCCAAGAAGATGCTCTGGTCAGAGCAAAGGAACTGAGGGCTTCTGGGAACCAAAAAACAGTAGATCCAAGGGGCTTAGACTCCATATCTATAACATGGAAGTACATGTCAGGGGAAAGAATACAGATAGTTTGTCTCTCTCCTTCCAGATCTGGATGTGATTTCTATATTAGGGTCTTGGTTCAAATATGGGGATCTTAGGACAGATCAGGATAGCATCACCCATAATGTGCATTATATCAAATTAAATTACACATGTACCCCTGCAGATAACTGAGCATTCACAAGGTAGGGGTGACCTCCCTTCCAACCCCAGCCCCCTGCCAAATTCCTCTCATGGTATTTCCTTAAGCATCATATATTTACGGCAGATCCCAGTTCCCAGGCCAAACAAAACCCTTGATGTGCTCTGTCAGCATCTCTGCCAAGGACATCTTCCCTCCACCAACCTCATGCGCTGCATATCTGCTTCAGATTCGAATCAGCACATTGTCATTCAGTAAGTGTGGAGAGAAGCAGGGCTTGGGGCCCTGGCGGGTACACAGGTCTAAAGAAGGAAGAAATCTGAGTTTCATTCCTGTCAGTGGTTGTGTGACCTTGAGCAAATGCTGAACTTTGCTGAGACTCAGCTATGGGATCTGCAAAATGAGGATAATCATGGGACCTTGCAGAGCTGTGAGGGCAAGGGCTGAAGGGTGTGAAGTGTTCCACGCTGAACAGGTACGTAATTGTTTGTTTGTTTGTTTGTTTGTTTGTTTGAGGGAAAGTGGGGAGAGGCTGAGGGAGAGGAAGAGAATCTTAAGCAAGCTCTGTGTCTGGTGCAGAGCCCCACATGGGGCTCGATCTCAGGACCCTGCCATCACAACCTGAGCCAAGACCAAGAGTTGGATGCTTACCCAACGAGCCACCCAGGCACCCCAGAACAGGTGCCTAGTGAGTGATAACCTAGTGCCTACAACAGTGCCCACCCAGCTCACTCTCTTGTCCTTCCTCTGTTCCTCTTTTAAGGCCCCAGAATATTGATTTCAGTTTTCCTTGTCTCTCTCACTGAATTGTGAGAGCCAGCAGGGCATAGACTCGCTTCTGTTCACTACTATCTCCTTAGTACCTGCAACCATGCCTGGCTATGGTGAGCAATGGATAGAAGGATGGATAGAGGGATGGATGGATGGATGGACAGATGGATAGGTAGATGGGTGGATGGGTGGGTGATAGACATGGGTAAAGGAGAAAGTGAATGATAGGAAAATTACATAACCAGCTTATGTGGTAGGTGGAAACATCTAGGCCCAGAGGGCAAAGAGGCTCTGATAATATGGAAAATCAGCATTGGGAGCAGCCCGGGTGGCTCAGCGGTTTATTTTTTTTTATTTTTTTTATTTTTTATAAATTTTTATTTATTTATGATAGTCACACAGAGAGAGAGAGGCAGAGACACAAGCAGAGGGAGAAGCAGGCTCCATGCACCGGGAGCCTGATGTGGGATTCGATCCTGGGTCTTCAGGATCGTGCCCTGGGCCAAAGGCAGGCGCCAAACCGCTGCGCCACCCAGGGATCCCGGCTCAGCGGTTTAGTACCGCCTTCAGCCCAGGGCGTGATCCTGGAGTCCCAGGATCGAGTCCCACATCGGGCTCCATGCATGGAGCCTGCTTCTCCCTCTTACATGTCTCTGCCTCTCTCTCCCTCTCTCTGTGTCTCTCATGAATAAACAAATCAAATCTTAAAAAAAAAAAAAAGAAAATCAGCATTGGAAAAACAAAGAATGTGGTTTGTAGAGCAAAAAAATCCTCTTTCTATTCAATAGTCTGGAAGACTGGACCCCAAAATATTCAGTGACCTGAGTGGTGGGATGATGGCGATTTTTATCACCAGGCTTTTGCTTTTGGCTATTGAGGCCAGGTGTTACCTGTGTAATTAAAAAAATATATATGAAAGAAAACCAAGTTACACAGAATAGAGAACCAGTGGCCATGTGCAGAAGAGACCCTAGTGCTCCTCTTTGGTGCATCTTGCACATAGCCCTAAAAGGGGATTTGCCAGATCAGACATTGTAGATGGCATTTACCAGCTGCCCCAGCCCTACGAGTGTGGCATCCCTCCCTGGGGCCTCATCTTATCAGAGAATGCTACAGAGCATTCTCCAAGACAGTCCACGATTCATGAAACCTTCCTGCCTTGCCGCCTACGAAAAAATGTATTCCTCATACATTCCTCAGTACAACTAAATGTAATTTCAATTTTATGTCTTTATGAGAATTTTCCCAAGTAAGGGGGAAAATAGATTTTATCAGACTACACTCCCCTATTTTTGGCTCAATGTGGCCACTGCGATGATAGTTCCTGGTCTCTGTGTCTTAGGATGGAGGTTCTGGGAGGCTGGCGTCTGACTCCCAAATGTCTTGCATATTGAGGACACCATAAATATTTGCTGTATTGAATCAGCCCTCAAGAAGAATCTTTTTTTCTTTGTGTGAATAGTGTTATTAGATTTTCATATTACCTAATATCCTCTGTGGAGAAGGGTCCATTTCCCCACATATTAATTTGACATAATTGGACAACAAGTAACATGGTTCTGTCCAGTTTACAAGTAAGCCCCACCACCTGTTCATTGTCTGCTCAAAGAAAAGTGTGTGTGTGGGGGGGCACCTGGGTGGCTGAATGGTTCAGCATTTGCCTTTGGGCCAGGGCGTGATCCCAGGGTCCTGGAATCGAGTCCTGATCAGGTTCCCTGCAGGGAGCCTGCTTTTCCCTCTGCCTATGTGTCTGCCTCTCTCTGTCTCTCATGAATAAATAAAATCTTTAAAAACAAAAAAAAAGCAAGTGAGAGAAACATGTCTATTTGCCTTATTATTTGTCTCCTGGATATCTAATCCTGAAAAAGCTGAATTATTGGGATTTTTCTCCCTCAGAGTTTTTAGATATAAATTAATAAGTATAATAAAATATCACCTATCCCAGCTCCTGTTACTTTAGAATTGGGTTTATTTTCCATATGGCCTGCATGAGTGATTTGCAAACACTATAGGTGTCCTCTGTCAGCATTTCGGGGTCAGAAGGATGCTTCGGGGAATGAAGCTGCTTTCAGACCCTTGTCAGCACATGAGATTTGACAGTGGCAGAGCCAGGCCCCTGGCTGCATTTGTACAACGGGCCATTCACTGACCCCAAGGGGAGCCCAACTCTGACTTCCCTACAGGAAAGAAGCTACCAATTCAAATATATGTATTTTTAGTTTCAACTCAAGCTGAAGAATCAAAGACTTCTGGGTCCTTGGCCCTTCCTTGCGCCTGCAGATAAATAATCTAATGAGCAATGCAATTTCTTATGCCCAGCTGTAGAACACACTGCCTGTGGGCACCTGGGTGGCTCAGTGGTTGAGTGTCTGCCTTTGGATCAGGGTGTGATCCCAGGGTCTTAGGATTGAGTCCCACATTGAGCTCCCCGCAGGGAGCTTGCTTCTCCCTCTGCCTATGTCTCTGCTGATCTCTGTGTCTCTCATTAATTTAAAAAAAAAAAAAGAACACACTGCCTAAGAGACCAAGGCCTGGAGAACTCACTGCTATGTGGCAAGTGCTGGAGCCTGGCAGATGAAAGGCCATAGTGTGCGAGGTGCCATGTTCTTTCTCCTGCCCAGTGTTGCCAGGAAGGTGTGCACCTGTAATCTCCTGCAGCATGAAGGAGAACATCAGAGACTGTCCGAGGGCCCCCACCTGGGGAAGTACCAATGAAGGCAAGGAATACATGATTGACTCTGAGACACCTGCTCTCAACTTCAGCCCCAGCTGGACTCTCAGAACATCTTGGGGAGAAACACCTTCCCACAATCCGCCTTTCCTTTATGAGTAGCCTAAACCTCACTGGGGTAATTCATCTATCTTGTTTCATGAATTTCGGTTCATTCAGATACCCATCAAGTGCTTCTTTGCCCAACACATGTGTCTTCTCCCTTTTTCTTCAGTAACAGAGTATCTCATACTCTCTGCAGCAGCCATATTAGCCTCTCAGATTCTGGGTCATGGGTACTGTCCTCCCTCAAGGCGCAGGGCCTTTGCACAAGCTGTTTCCTTAGCCTAGAGTTCTTCCCTCAGACCTCCATCCTGGCTCAGGCATCCCTTTCTGAGACAAAGCCCTGCTTTGATTCACCCCTCATGCTCATCTAAGAGTACTCACAGCACCATGTGTCCTCCCGCATGGCACTTGTCACAGCTGCGCTGTGATGACTGACTAATCTTTCCCCCAAATGTTTATCACTACCTGCCCTGAGCTGGGCATTGGTGTGTGATTTTTTTTATTAGTGTTTGTTTCTCCCAAATCATAATAACTAGTAACAGTTGTTCCTAAGACTTGATCATCCCTACAGCCTGGCTCATGGAGTAGGGCTCCATAAATATTTGTTGAATGATTGAATTCTTGCAAATGTACCTAACCAATAGTTATAATTCCCCACAGACAGTAAGAATTTGTATAACAAGACAAAATATAACAGGATCCATGGGCTACACTGACTGCTACTGGTTCTGGTGGTGATCTAGATCTAGAACCGTTTTGTAGGAAAGAAAGAGCCGTGAGGCTGTACTACCAGTTGTTCAAATGGCTCCACACTTTATGGTGACAGATGAGAATGGTGATGAGAATGTGTGAGAAGCCAGGTGCTCATGACAGTGTAGATGGTTCTAGGAAAAGAAATTACTCTTGAACAGGAGTCAGAGATCTCACGCGGAACATGCACAGTGGTGTTTAGATTTTATGACTAGTAACCAAAGCACCATCCTTATTACTGACGTTCCTGCACGGAAACAATCTTACCATTCTGTTAGAAACCCCCCCACCATTTGCCCCATAGGCACTATTTTCGATCACATGAAGTTTCTTAGGGATGTAACCATCATAGAACAGACCATCTCAGGTGAGAAGATGCAGGAGGCACAGAGACACAAACAACTCTACCACTGAGAACAAAGCTTATCTCATCCAACCGTTAGGGGTTGGGCATAGTATGGGGACGGGAGGGCACACCATCCCTCCTTAGAGGAAGGCAGACGTGGCACGTTCAAGCCAGCCAGCTCAAATCCTCGAATTGGGTGCCACAGCCCCAGATGCTACCTGAACATGTCCTGTTATATCGCCTTGGAGCTGGCTGTGGAGAAAGCACCACTCTGCGAACGCGTGCTTGGGTTGTCAAGGAGACCAGCAGTATGTGGGACACTGCACCCAGGGCTGGAAGTCAGACTTTCAGTCGGGTGACGTGGAGAGGGGAGACCCACTCCTCTAGGTAGGCCTCAAAGACATATATCTACAAAGGTAGATTCATATGTCACAACAGATGAGAAAATTGGAAGGTGAGAAATTATTACCCTGGTTTTGGGTGGTAGTGGAGGGCGGGGGTGGCATTCACCTAGTCCCCCCCTGAAGGACAATCATGCTACCTGCTTTGCAAAGGGCTAGAAGGTAGACTGTGTGGGGAGGCAGACAAGAGTGGTTTTCTTTTCATAGCCTGTTTCCATGGTGCCTGACAGCACTTGGCAATCTACAGCTGGGGAGTCTTGGGACAGCCAGGGAGCCCCAGGGCCTTATCTTACACAGGCCACCCTCCCAGGCCCATCCCTGTGGCCTGTTTGGGCCCCCAGAGTGACGGAGGCCATAGGCGAGCAGCCGGGGGCCCTCTCGCACTTCCCCGGGGAAAGGAGATGAGTGACATTGCAGACAAAGGGCAAAGCAGAGAGACAGCAACCTAAGAGCCAACGTCTATGGCTTGGGCACACTCCCTCCCTGGCCCCTGCCCTTGGGGAAAGTTCTGTGAAGCATGAGCTTCCTGGGTTTCACTGAAGACCTGGCAGGCCTGTCTGCCCAGCAGACCCCTAACTAGGAACACATTCTTTGCCCCCCCTTAGCCTGGACTGTGAGCCCAGATCACCAGATAAGGGCCTCTTTGATTTCCAGTGTGTTTACACACGCCGTGGGCCCCACGTCTTAGAAGGAACCAGCTGCATCCAGGCCGGTTAGGACGCTCCCAGGCAGGGCAAGGAGAGACGGACGCCTTACCTGTTCCTGGGAGTTCATCACCCGCAACTTCATCTGCTTCAGGTACGTGGAGGTGAGGGGCATGTTGTAATCGATGATCCCGGAGACCAGGGGAGAGGGAGGTTCGTTTTCTGGCAGAAAGAACAAAAGGAGGCCATTTTCAGTCTGTGCCCTGGGCCCCCTGGCAGGCACCACAGCCTGTTACCCACACGGAGAACACAGCCTGAGGAGAACGAAGATGGGCTGGACCTCACAAGCTGGCGGCTCACCATCCACATCTGGCTGGTGGGTGCTGAAAATGGATTTGGGTTGGGTGCCAGTGTTTAGTAAGAGTTCAGATGTTAAAGATCAGGACAATCTGGCCTCTTTGAGAAATGGAAGTTCCAGTCACCCAGGGCTCACCTTCCCCACATGGCCAACCACTGCTGCAGCTTTGCAGCAGCCCCTTTTTTCAGACAGGGTGTGAGCTCTCCGTTTTGCCATCGTCCCCACCATTTCCTATGCACATTTTCACTTGATTATGAGACCTGCTAGGCCCTCAGAGGCGTGTATGTTTCCAATCCTGGTCTAAGCCAGCTTCCTGGGTGCCCACGGGCCGCGACCACCTGACCCCATCTCCCACCCCCATAGTATCTCCCAAAAGCATGGTCAGGTGCCATATGGCTTGCGGGTCTAGGCCAGGCCTCCAGTACCTGCCTCCCAAATTCTCGTCCCTTCTTAATTATGTAGAGAGGAGGCCTGTTCCTCCCATTTATTGCTTTCTTGTCCTGAAGATCAAAGTAATGCATGTTCCTTTTCTAGAGCAGTTGCTAAGTGTGGAGAGATGTAAAGAAGAAAAACCCCAATAACTGCACCAAGCTGCTTGGCATATGCTTCTGGTTTTTTTTTTCCCTGTGATTTCTCTTTTTTATGTACTTGATATTAAAATGCATACAGAAAATTATGTAGTCCACTTAAAAAAATGTTGTTTTGTTTTGTTTTGTTTTTTTTGCTTAACATCATCATCGTCATTTCTCCCACCGTCAAAAATCTTGGTTTGTTTGCAAACAGCATTTTTATACCTGTGTACTATTTTATCATAAGTTACTTAAGCCATTCACCTACGATTGGCTACTTAGGTCGTTTCCTATTGGGAGCTTCTATAAACAATACTACAGGGAACATCTTCATGTGTGAATATTGGTACGTATTTCTGACTGTATTTTTTTAAAGAATTTATTTATTTATTTATTTATTTATTTATTTATTTATTTATAGTGTGCACATGCAAGCCAGGGGAGGGCAGAGGCAGAAGGAGAGAGAGAATCTCAAGCAGACTCCATGCTGAGTGCAGAGCCCAATGTGGGGCTCCGTCTCACAACCCCAAGATTATGACCTGAGCTGAGACCAAGAGTTGGACACTTAATCGACTGAGCCACCCAGGCACCCCTGATTGTGTCCTTTTTAGAATACCCCAAAAAACGGAATTTGTGGGTCAAAGAGTAGGACCGTTCCGTGACTCTTTTTTTTTTTTTAAGATTTTATTTATTTATTCATGAGAGACAGAGAGAGGGAGAGAGAGGGAGGGGAAGGGGAGAGAGAGAGAGAGAGAGAGACAGAGGGAGAAGCAGGCTCCATGCAGGGAGCCCAATGTGGGACTCAATTCTGGGACTCCAGGATCATGCCCTGGGCCAAAGGCAGGCGCTAAACCACTGAGCCACCCAGGGATTCCCCCCCCTTTTCTTTTTAGCGATTTATTTATTTATGCATGAGAGACACAGGGAGAGAGGCAGACACAGGCAGAGGGAGAAGCAGGCTCCATGCAGGCAGCCCAATATGGGACTCGATCCTGGATCTCCAGGATCGCGCCCTTGGCCGCAGGCAGGCACCAAACTGCTGAGCCACCCAGGCATCCCTGTTCCATGACTCTTAAAAATCTTTGGCTAAGCTGCCTTCTGCAGGGGCTGCCGCAGTGGACACCACCCAGCCTCTGTGTTCTGCATCTTAGGTGCCGCTCTGGGTGCTCAGGTGGACAGACTAAAATGGCACAGGAGTAAATCAAGGAAGACGGGGAGCACGACTGAAAGGGAGCCTGTCACCCCCCTCCCCAGTCTAGCTTCCTCTTCAGATGCCTCCTGCTATGACCATCTCAAAGCCCTGGAGTCACCTGCTGGGACCTGTCACACTAAGTGGGGCCTCACTTGGCCAGTTAGTCACTTGACCCTGCTTTACCCTCTCCCTGGGGAATAGTTCTGGTTACCCATTCTCTAGCCTCCTCTTTCTGCCTCCAAAGCTCCCTTTGGTGCCTAGTTCTGTTCATGGGCTGGGATTTGAGCAGTGTGAGGAGGAGGATTTCTGGACCAGAGCTATTTTGGACTGGCCAGAGCCTACCCTCCACCATCACCGCTGTGCTGGAAAGACGAGCAAAAGGCCAAGTGGGTACTGGGGTCATAGTGGAGGAACTGGAGCTCAGGCCAGGAAGGTCCCTGCAACCTTGAAAACACCTGAGTGAAAGAAGCCAGACACAAAAGGGTAAATGCTATATGATTTCACTTAAATGGAATACCTAGAGTAGGCCCACAAATTGAGACAGAAGGTAGAACAGATGTTATTAGGGACTAGGGGTTGGGAAGGGGAAGTTATTGCCTCATGGGTACATGGTTTCTGTTTGGGGTGGTGAAAACGTTTTGGAAACACACAGTGGTGATGGTTGCCCAATGGTGTGACTATAATCAATGCCATTGAATGCACACTTAAAAAAATGATCGAAACAACAAGCTCTATGTTATGAATATTTTAACAATAAAGGAAAAACTCCCCTGCAAATAAGAGGGTGAAGCTACCCAAAGGGGCAAGGGAGTCTCTGCTTGATACAGGGAAAACAGCCCTACAGAAAATGGAGTCCATATAGACCGGTCTTGGGGACGACGGGTGTCCTTTGCAGGTGGCATACTTCTGGTGATCATACAGCTTGAATAATATTTCTTTTTTTAAAAAAGATTTTATTTATTTATTCCTTGAGAGACACAGAGAGAGAGAGGCAGAGACAGAGACAGAGGGAGAAGCAGGCTCCATGCAGGGAGCCTGAGGTAGCACTCGATCCCAGGACTCCAGGACCACACCCTGAGCCGAAGGGGGTGCTCAACCGCTGAGCCACCCAGGGATCCCCTTGAATAACATTTCTTAACGAGTTGTATAAAAATGCAGAACCATGTTTTGCTTTTTAAAAAGCTGTGTTGTCACACTCAGACTTTTTGCGTTCTTCAAGGAAGATTTTTTTCTTCAAAGAAGAACTAAATGTCACTACTATATCTCAGACACTGGCTTAAAATGGGCCGAAAAAAAAACTTTTTTTCTAGAGGTTTCCTCTTGGTTCTGTGGCGGAGGGTTCTGATACAGGCTGCACATTGGCACCTTTGTTCGGGCACCTGGCGCTGTAATTGGTTTCAGCGTCCTTGGGTCCTCTTCTTGCCGCCTCGCCCTCAGCCTAGACTTGACCTCCTGACCCCCGGGAGCGTGCTGGGACCCGTGCCTCCCCACCCACCCCGGCTCCACGGGGTTGGGAGCACTACGTGAGGTAGACATTTGAGCAACCACCCTGAGACACTCAGATGAGCCATGGTTCCTGTTTTCAGATCCTGGGTCTTCAGACAGAAAATTCTGCCATTTCTGTTTCATTTCCTCAAAGACATGGTTATCTGGTGAAGAGTTGTGAGCAGGGCCACCCTCGTCCCCTAAGGATGGCTGGTCAGAGCAGCAAAGGAAGAGCTCATCCGGCGTCATGCCCATTCTCCATGTTCGGTCATCCAGCGAGGCCAGGCACTGTGTTCCTTTTACCGATGGACACCCCTGGCCTGCCTACAATACCATGACTGCTGATGAGAAGGCATTTTTAATAAAGCCAGGTACAGCTTGGCTTGGAGGGAGGGGGGAGCAATGGCTAGGACAGTACTCTGAGGAAGAGGGAGGAGGCTGCTCCCTCCCCAGCATGTCCACAGCTCAGAAATCACCTGCACATGAAACGCCGGGACACCTGCACCCCGATGTTCATAGCAGCCATGTCCACAATAGCCAAACTGTGGAAGGAGCCTCAGTGTCCATTGAGAGATGAGTGGATAAAGAAGCTGTGGTCTATGTATACAATGGAATATTCCTCAGCCATTAGAAACGATGAATTCCCACCATTTGCTTCGACGTGGATGGAACTGGAGGGTATTATGCTGAGTGAAGTAAGTCAATCGGAGAAGGACAAACAGTGTATGGTCTCATTCATTCGGGGAATACAAAAAATAGTGAAAGGGATTAAAGGGTAAAGGAGAGAACATGAGTGGGAAATATCAGAGAGGGAGACAGAACATGAGAGACTCCTAACTCTGGGAAACGAACAAGGGGTGGTGGAAGGGGAGGTGGGCAGGGGGTGGGGGTGACTGGGTGACAGGCACTGAGGGGGGCACTTGACGGGATGAGCACTGGGTGTTATGCTATATGTTGGCAAATCAAACTCCAATGAAAAAAAGTAATTAAAAAAAAAGTGCCCAGAAGCAAGCTGGGCGGGCTCAAGAGGAGGAGCCAGGACACCCTGTGCGCACACACACACACAAATCCATCAGAGATCAAGGTGCAGCGAAATGCTAGCAACCTGTGCCTCCAGAGGTGTGAGTTTGGCGGGGAGGCAGGACCATGGTGAGCAGGGGGCATTCTAGGTGAGGGAAGGTGCCAGGGAGCTGGCTGTGGGACCAAGGCGAGGAGAGAGGCAGGCGGGGTTTTCAGCAGTCAGGAGGCCCACGGTTCTGGAGGTGATAAGTGGCTCACATCAGGAGATCGGTTCAGTAGGAAAGAGGTGAGGAGCAGGGGCCAAGCAGGAGCTCTGCGGAGTCATGCGCTTGCGGGCGAGACACATACCAGGACACGCAGAAGCTAAGGTGGACGCACAAATGGACCCCTGGGCTCTGTTGAGACAGGCCAGCCTCTGCTGTGGTCAGCACAGAGAGGGACCACACTCGAGTCACTAAAAATAACCTGACACCCCTGGAGAGTGAGGAGTTTGCGAGGGTCACAGAACCACTATGATCCAGCAGGTTGCTGGTGACAGAGGCAGAGAGACCACTCAAAGAAATGTTTCAACACCCTTTGCCAAGGAAAACTGAGACCTGCCTAAACAGCTAGCCCTGGTTTTACCAGCCTTGAAAATAATCAGTGAGGGGCACCTGGGTGGTTCAGTTAGTTAAGCATCTGCCTTCGGCTCAGATCATGATCCCAGGGTCCTGGGATGGAGTCCCATGTCTGGCTCCCTTCTCAGCGGGGAGCCTGCTTCTCCCTCTGCCTCTGCTCCTACCCTCCCCCCACTTGTGTGCAAACTCTCTTTCACACATACTCTTTCTCAAATAAATAAAATCTTTAAAGAAAGAAAGGAAATAATCAGTGGTGGTCAATAATCATCACAGGCCAAGCCAAATGATGACCTTCACAGTGGGGTTCCCACAGCATGCATCAATCGAGGCAAATTTCGGTGGAGGTAGTGGCCCTTGCTCCTCCGGATGGAGCACATGGGGGCATTTCTCCTGAGCTTTCACATACGGAATGGGAGAACTCAGCCCAGAGACCCCCGTGGCCTCGGGTGCTGGTGGCAAGCCTCCCAGGCAGGGCTGGATGTTGAAGGATGTGTGCATCATGGGGGCCCAGAGCAGCCACGAGATCAGCCAGCCTGTGGTGGTGTTCAGATGTGGAAACAGAGACCTGAGGCCTGGGGCTGGCTCAGATGGTGATGGAAAGCCTCTTCCCCAGGGATGTGAATCAGTAGACCAGCCGAGTATTTAAGAAGCACTGATGTGTCTGCATTCAGGGTGGGGAGAAGGTGTGGGACTCAGCGGGGTGGGACTGATGGTGAGTCCATTACAGCTCAGGGGAGGAAGGGCTCAGGGGGCTCTAGAGTAGCTCCCGACGGCTTTGTGCCGAGAGGATCCGAACAGCGTTCAATCATGTAGCTGACAGCTACTCAGCACCGGTTAGGAGTTCCACGCAGACCCTCTTGCTCCACGCGGTGGATACTAGTATTAATACCCCCATTTTACAGATGAGACACCCTCCCCATGTTACACAGCAAGTGAGTATGAAAACTGGGTCAGGTGAGGCCAGCAACCAGGCCAGCACAGGAAAGATTCCTTTGCAGGGGCAAAGGAATCAGCTGGAATGGGGTCACATGGGGGGAAGACAGGAAGGAAGGATCTGGAGGGGCCAGGCACAGAGCAGGTTGGAACCACACAGAGGAGTCTGGGCCTGGTTGAGAAGAAAATACCACCTGAGTGGATGATTCTGTCTCCTTTGGTAGATAATGTGTTTGCCCACTGCTAACTCCTGGTTTGCTTCCATACAAATAATATTTTGTCACACCAAAGGAAACTGGAAGGTGCCTCCCCAGAGGCCCCCTTCCCCAGCAGCTGGGGCTGGTTGAGGGCTCAGCTGGTTCTCACTCTCTGTCCCCTCTATGCCTGGACTCACTCAGGGGTGGTGGAAAAGGAGCGTGGAGCCAGAAGGCCCTGGAACTTCCCATCCTTGGACTTCCTGATCCTCGGCAGCCTCCTTTGTTTGTGCTCCCGGCGCTGGGGGAGGGCACGGGACTGTCCAGGCCCCCGCGCTCTGCCGGGGACAAACTGCTGGGCAGGGGAGGCTGCTTTGCTTCCTTTCTTTCTTTTTAACACGAGGCCAGGAAGCCAGGCACTTTCCCAACAGCCCCTTGAGAAGTCTCCATCCTGTTCCCTGTCCCCCTCCTGCCCCACCTTCCTGGGACAGGAACACAGGCCTGCTTCTGGGGCTTGGGGCAGGGTGGGGAAGGGGGAGAGCCAGCATGACAGGGGTGCCTATGAAGGAGCAAGCAGTATGGCCACGTCCAGAGAGACCAGCATGGCAGGAGGAGGTCAGATCTGCAAGCTCTTAGCTGGGTTAAGAGAAGGGACACCCTGCCAGCTGGCGATGGGAGTCCAGGCAGCTAATGCCTCTGGCCATTAAGCAGACAGGGGAGCCTTTTAGACTCTCAGGCTCTCCACTAGCAGCTTCCAGAAAACAATCTCTTCCCTTTTGCCCAGCATCCAGATTGTATACCCGGGGTGCTGACCTAGGTGGGGTGACTGACCGAGTGTCTCCCTGTGGAGCCACCCAAACATTGGCACTCTTGTGTCTGGACACGGTGGTACAATGCTGTAGGGTCGAGGGAACAGGCTGAAGTTTCCCAGGTGCCTGCTGCATCAGGTGCCCTACAGAATGGCCTCCTTTAATTTAACTCCAAGAGACAGGCATCACACCCATTTTTGTGATGATAACATAAGTTCTCCTGCCTTCTGGTGGAGCTTGGACCACCGATTTCACCATAACACTCTTCTGTGCCCCATTTCCTCAGGCAAGCTGGGAGAGATACCTCATAGGATCATAGAAGCTGGTATGAGCAGAGAGGTCCCCAGCCTATCACAGGACACTCAGCCAGGTCCAGGCACCCCACCTAGGCCCACTGGATGCCCCCCACACCCCCGCCTATACTTTTCCATAGGCCACACTATCTCCTACTCCCTCAGTGTCTCCTCCTCTCCTTGTGTGGGAAGCTGCTCTCCTGCGGACAGAGAAGTAGCATTCTGAAGGACGGATACCACGCAGCTGCCTGTTCTCTGTCCTGCCTGGAGCAAACCCCTGGAAAGAGGCTCTAGCACAGAACCCACAGAGCTGGTTTATATTCTAGGCGGCTCCCTGCTGGCGTGAGTGCTCACATTCTCTCTCTCTCTCTCTCTCTCTCTCTCTCTCCCCCCCTCTCCTTCTCCACCTCCCTCCCATCCTCCTCCTCCCTGGGGGTGGGGGCATAGTGGTGGCAGCCCAGAGAAGAAACAGGCTGCTGCTGTGCTCAGCATCGCCCTCCTGGACATGCCAAAGCCCACAGATGAGGAGGAGTGGAGCTGCAGCCTCGAGACGGATACCTTGCAGTCTTCACTGAGGAGTGGGGGAGGTGAGGAATGTCCTCCATACCAGCAGAAAGCAAGGGAGCAGAAGACAGGGAGCCTGCAGACACCCCAGAGCAGCCCACAAATGCGGCCCCTCTTGGCCTTGCCTGTTCCTCTAGGCTAGAGCTTCAGTGTCTGACTCTGCCAGTTGCTATGGAAACAATTAGGACAGAACAGGAAGGGACAGGCAACCACCAGCAGGGCACACGCCCCTGGGACCCAGACCCTGACAGGGTGGAGGTGCAGCAGGGAAAGCCCTCCTGGCCTATTTGCAGGCACCAGGGTTGCAGCCACATGGCCTGGGCCAGACCAACTGGGGCAGGGGCCTCGGAGCCATTGAGATTATGATAACTGTAACAACCCCAGCTCACTCCTCCAGCCAGCGAGCCCCATGCCAGGTACAGGGATTAACTCTTAAGCTTCATCGGCCCTCTGAGGAGGTACCATGATTAACTCCACTCCACAGATGAGGGGGCTGAGGCTCAGAGAGATGAAATCACTTGTTCAGGACCCACAGCTGCTGAGTGGCAGAGCTGTGGTTCGAACCCACCCAGCGTGGTCTTGGGGGGTTCTGCTCTTAAAACAGGACCTCAGCATTTATGAAGTATGAGACACACGTTCCTGCCCCACATGCTTTAGAAGCTACCCACTGTACCAGACAAAGCAGCTGTAGCCTAAGGACCCCATGGACAGGAAGGCTTCTGGATCTGATGAGTCAGCTGGTGTCAGAGTTACCCATGTGCATCAGAGACCACCAAAATGAGAGAAAAAACAAACAAACCCCACTCGACACCTATGCTCCAATGTCTTTGTCGTCATCTCCCTGAGCTTTGTTGTTGATTTTTCCTTCTCTAGAAACGGTGGATGCCACTTGGGTAGCACCCAAGTGCCCAGCTTGCCCTTCATTCTGAGTCTGTTCCCATCCTCAGGCAAAACACCCACCAACTTAGCAACCTTTACAGGCTTGATGCCCAGGACCAGCCTAAGAGCCCTGACAAATTGCCCACCTGGGCACCATGGCTCACGGCAGAGCTATAACCCTACCAGCAGAATGTATTGGCCCACCTGGCTGTGCCAAAGCCACCTGCAAAGAGATGGGCCCCAGACTTACCAGAGGCCTCTGGGGGTGCTCAGGGTGAGGTAGTGAGGAGACTGAGGTGGGGGTCCTTGCTGTATCTCAGTGGGCAGGGCAGAACAGGAGAGCAGGGACCTCGGTCCAAGGGACCAAGTTTGGCTGGTGGCAAGTGCCCTGGGCATTTGAATTCTAAGTAATCTCCCCAGATTTCCTGGATGTGTGTAGGGAAGGAACACTCAGGGAGGACCTACTGCTGGCAGGGGTGGGACTACAGGGTAAAAAGGTGCACGTGGTAGGAGGTGTGCTCCTGTCTTCAGAGAGCTCACAGAAAGGGCAGTGAGACCAGACCCATGAAGACACTGCTCTCAGGGTGAGGCCTGGGAGGCAAGAATTAAGGAGCTTAGGCAACAGGGAGAGGTGATCATTTCCATCAGGAACATTGGTGGGAGAAGAGGGTCTTGAAGGACAGTAGGAATGCACTATCAGTTTTTTGATGGAATTTGACTTTTTTTTTTTAAGTTAAAGAAAACAACAACAAAAATGAGGTGCTTTGGGCAATGGACCCACACTGGCCACTGGGAATTGTGACAACCGCTGGCCATGCACTTTTCTTTCTGCGCCAGCAAAGGGCAGACCCTGCTGGTGGGAGCCCCACCCCCAGCCTCCCCCAAGCCACCAGCACACCCGCCCCCTCCCCTACCTTTGGGCTCTAGGCCATTGGAGTTAAAGTGCATCCTCTTCTGACACTCTGTGCAGCTCATCAGGAACCGGGTCACGGCCTCTCGTGGAAGGAAGGCATAGGTCTCCGCAATCTGGGGACAGAGGAGCTTTGCTCATTATATGGGCGAGGGGGAGGCCACCTGGTCACCAAGCCGCCAAGGTTTGTGCTTTGGTGGCATGTGCTTGGCCCTTGCAGGAAGGGAAAGGATTTGAGGAGCAAAGGGCAGGTGTCCTCAATTCTTAGCCACACAAATGAGTCAGTACTCTTATGGAAAACCATTTGTTTTAAAAGTTTGAATAAAAGAATTAGAAATTGAGAAGGCAAAAGCATGTAAAGATTATCTAACCTATGTTTTAACAAGTAATAGTCCTCTCAGAGTATTTTATTGTTGCTCCTGAAAAAAAAAAAAAAAAAGAGTTTCTAAACATTGCTCGAAACAATTTCCACTCTTAAGAGATTGTGGATAAACTGAGACCCACCTAATCTACTGGCCCTGCGCCTACGAACAGAACCCAAGGTTCTACAAGCTCTTCCTGCAATAACTCGCAGATCAAGAACACTTTAGGGAGAGCTGTGAATGTCTGATGCCAAGGGATCAGATTTTTCAAACTGGACACGCTGTTAAGAACCAGCACAATTCCAGGTGAGGTCACAAGGCCCAGAGAAGTAGACCTACTTGCCCAAGGTCACACAGCTTGTTAGAGGTGGTGGCAGACCAAAGCCCATGCTCCAGCTCACACCACTCCATAACTGCCTCCAGGGGGCCTCTCCTAGCCAAGGAGGTGGGAAGGGAGGTGAAGTAAATGGGAAGGAATACAAGAAACAGGCTGGGCAGGGCAGTGGGGAAGGAGGAGGTGTGGGCCCAGAAGCCCAGCCATCTCTTCTTGCTCTGGGTTTCAGGAAATGATCTGGCCCTGGTTTAGCGGACTCTCAGGCTCAGGTTCCCCTGCTGAGGCTGGTAGCTGCCCAGTGGCTGGTTTTCGCACATTTCCCAGAGCCTGGGCCCTCCCGCTCCTCTCCACTAAGGGGCAGCATCAGCCCAGCATTCCATCATGCTCGCCGCAGCCCAGCCGGGGAAAGTTGGCCGAGGGCTCTGGTCCGCCCAGAGGGAGGGGACAGCACCAGGTCTGCTCCTTCAGGATGCACGAGTGTCCTGTCCCCTCTTTGTGGTGGCCAGGAGGTGGAGTAGGGTAGGGCAGGGCGGATGGGCTTGGGGAGGGTGGGTGGCGTCTTAGGGCTGTGGCCAAGCCCTCAGAGGACCAGCTCAGGCTGTGCCCTCAGCTCAGCTGGTCTGTGGAGCTCGGGGGGCCGCTCCTGCTTGGTGGCCGGCTGCAAAGGCAGAGTTAATTTTGGTGACACAATTGTTATTTCTCAGCTGATTTGATGCTCTGCGGAGCAGGCAGGCTCCTTGATGAGTTATCTCCCTTCCAAATTCCCTGTCTGATTGCCTTCCTCTGGAGGTCAGGGACAAGGGCAAACCCCTGCTCTCTGATTGGAGCTGGTGGATGAGAGGGCATGCAGCCCGTCCTCCTCGGGTCTTAGGGCTCCAGGATGGGGGCTTTCCTGCCACATATACGGACATCTTCATTCCCAGCCCAGCCTGCCTGGAAATCTTAGGGGTGGCATGTCCCTCCCAGGCCTTCAGGATTAAGAGGGCTGGGCTCCACTGAAAGACAGACCGCACGTGTAAACAGGCAAGTGGGAAGGGTGCCTACTGGGCAAAGAGCCGGGCTGTGGCCGAGTTGGGCAAACAGATGACCTCTGAGGCGCTGCAAGGTGTGACATCCTAGGTCAGACCTAGAAGAGATGAGTTGAGGACCTGGGGGAGGAGTGTCACGGTCTGCTGGGAAAAGGAAAGTTGATACATAGGAACAGCCCTACTTCACGATATGGAGCTCACCTGCCATTGGGCAGAGAAATAATTTTTACAGCACTTAAGGAAAGCATTCCTGGCCTCGCTGCTTCGCTGCTCTGACATGCTTGCCGCACGGGCAAAAGCCCTACTTGCCACCTGACCCACTGAGGGTACAGCTACAATTCGCAGAGTTGTGGCCACAGCTCTCCTGGCCTCAGTTGGGATCCTAGCAGTATGCAAAGCTGGCTGGCCTGACACAGGGTAAGGGACTGCTGGGCGCACACCTTCTGGCCCTGGGTCCCACATAGGGGCGCCAGGGGGCAGGGGGTAGGGTGGACTCAAGAAATATAGGTTCCCTCCCTGGAGGGAAGCTTTGCCCTGTGTGCAGCCTCAGTAAGAGCTCCAGGCAGGGGGAGGGGGGATGTCAGTGAAGTGCAGAGTCCAACCCAGCTCCATGCTGCTGAAGAGGCCTTCACAGAGGAAGGAGCATTGTGTGGCCTTCAGTCTTCTTTGGGCATCTTTTGGTTGTCCAAATGAGAAATGGGATCTCCGTTTCTGTCCAACTACATTGATGCCCAAGGCCACAGGACCTGGGGATGAGCTGAAAGGAGGACAATCCTCGTTTATGCTCTAGTCAATAAGATGGTGGTTTTCAGATAGTTTCGGAGCTCCAGACACAGTTCTGGAAATAGTCTCTCGTGCTGAAGCCCAAAATGTGAAACAGATAAAGATAGAGCTGCTGTGTTTAAGGAGGGGAAGCCCCAGGACCCCTGCTTCCAGCCAGCTTCCCTTAGAGGTCTGCTGCCTTGCACTTGGGGTCTCCAGCCCGGACACTGAAACCTTTCACTTTTTTCTTAGTGGTAAAATGAAGGGAGACTTCACGGCAGGGAGAGCAAAAGCTATTTGCAGAGTTGTTGACTTGTAAGGCCCCATTTTTGCTCCCCAGCTCAGGGGCCGACAAGGACAGATGAGGCCAATTGGGGGGATTTGCACCACTTTACAAGATCCTCCTGCTGCCCTGCGGTGGATTAGCACGTGGTGGGCCTGGAACAGCTGCTGACCACATCTGGCCCCAACTCCAAAGTGGTCTGGGCAGCCAGATCCAGACTCTGTAGCTCGATCTAGCCTAACAACACCCTGGGAAAGGAAGCAAACAGTTTGCTCCAACCCAAATGGGTACAGACTCCAGAAAAGGCTCTTGAAAAAGGACCAGTCCTCTTTGTGGGATCAGGGAACTCTGTAGAACCACTTGGAACCCTCCCCTGACCCTGGGGCATGGGCAAGTCCCCCTACGGGTCCTTTGGGTCCTCTGGTCACAGTGCATCTGAGTAAGGCAGGGACTTCCTGCCCCAAATGGGAATCCCCTGCATAATCCATTGTAAATGGCCTTCTATCCCTGACTCGTATATACCTTCCGTTTCAGAAAGCTCATTACCTGTTCTCTCTGATATATTGCTGGACTGTGGTGGGTGCTAGAAGCTTCTTTTTCCCCCACAGAAGAATGTGCTTGCTTTAATGTCCTTGAACAAGTCTGCCTATTGCCCTTCCAGGCCCCTGCTTCCTGCAGGCACTACAGACCTGTAAGAATCTGGAAGGTTCCAGGTGCCCTACAGATGGGCAAGGCAGTCCCAGGATTCAGGTCTGGTAAAACACACAGAGACAGGTCCCAAAACCCTCAGCCAGGGGCTCGATGCAAATGCCACGAGGCCAGGCTGTGCCTCCTTGCAGCCCTCAGCACTGAGTTTTCTTGGGGGCTCTTTCCCAGGCATGGATAAGACTTAAGAGCAAGGCTTGGGCTGAGGAAAATGGGAGCAGATGAAAAGAAGGGGGACAAAAGCATCCAGGCACCACCCCCACCCCCAAAAAAGGAAAAGGGTGGCAAGAGAAGGGTGACAGATGGGGAAGGGGGGGAGGGAGCGGAGGCACACCGGGGAGGAGGGAGGTGCAGCAGCCCCCTTGGCCTTCACACCCACTGCAGGAGGGCCCTGGCCTGCTCCACTCAGCCTTGGCCCTGCTGCTGAAATTCCAGCTCTGTGTGCCGCCCAGCTGGCCCACTGCCAGTCATGTGCCAGCTCCAGGCTGGGCAGCGGGAAGTGGGGCACGCGGCGGGCATATGGACGAGAAGCCAGGAAGTGCAGAGCAAAGGGCTGCACGTCCGCTTGGCCCAGGGACACAGAAGCTGGCCCAGGGACACAGAGGCTGGCGGGACCAGCCCAGCCCTGCCCTCCCAACAGCACGGAGGCTGCAACCTGGCCTTCATAAATATGCAACAAGGGGGCGACTGGGTGGCTCAGTTGGTTAAGCCTCTGACTCTTGGTTCAGGTCATGATCTCGGGGTTGTGAGACTGAGCCCCGCATCAGGGCGGGAAGTCGCTTGAGATGCTCTCCCTCTGCCCCTCTCCCCCGTTCATTTTCTCTCTCTCTCAAATAAATAAATAAACAAATAAATAAATCTTAAAATAAATACCTAGGGAATGCCTGTTGTGTGAGGCTTGGTGCTGGACGTGAAGGGGACCCAGGAAGTCACATGGTCTGGCGGGCCCAAGCCCATTTACCTTGACCACAGCAGGTCATCGGGCTTACTAGCTGACCACAGGGGGTTTGTAGAAAGGCAGGATGTGTAGTGGTCGTGGCACAGGCTCTGAACATCAGTGGGGTGACCTCCATGCAGGTTATGTTTCCCTCTGAGCCTCATTTTCCTAATTGGTAAAATGGAGATAAAAGTAGGACCTGCTTCATATATACACCCTCACACACGTGAAGGCTCAGAGAGCTGGTGCCCGGGAAGTGCTTTGAGCGCAGAGCCTGGCACATGTGAGTTGCCGGGCACTGGCAAATTAAATGCTGAGAAAATGTGCTAGGTCTCATGACTACCAAGTGGCCTGCAAAGTCTCTGGCTTGGGTGTCACTCCCTTCATCTGTGACCCTCTGGTGGGAATACCCTCAGAACTCCCTTTCCTAACACACATGTACTGAGAAGCAGGAGGTGTAGGGCAGGTAGTATGATCATCTCCTGCCTCCCTTAGCCCAAACCCTCATCTTCTGAGGTCCTTGGGCACATGGGTCCATCCATAAGACTCATTTAGGGCAAAGGTCATCTTTTTTTTTCTAAGATTTTATTTATTTGACAGAGAAATCTTCTACCACAGAGAGAGAGCACAAGCAGGAGGAGTCTCAGGCAGAGGGAGAAAGAAGCAGACTCCCTGCAGAGCAGGGAGCCCGATGTGGGGCTCGATCCAGAACCCCGGGATCATGACCCAAGCCAAAGGTACATGCTTAACTAACTGAGCCACCCAGGCATCCCCAAAGGCCATCTTCTGAGGACAAGGACAAACCAGATAGTTGGAATTTTAAAAAATCAGGCCATATGGGAAAATCACGGACTTCTACAGGCCACCTCCACAGCAGTCCAAGGCTATTTATAGGGATGGGTTTGGAGTTCACAGCTGCCTTGGGTGGGGAAACCCGGTTATAGGGATAGGTCTCTAAGAAGTCAGAAAAAAAGTCAACACATGGGGGGGCATGAGGACACCAGCTCACTGCCATTTAAGTGCTATGTGACCTTAGGCAGGTAGATCAACTCTTTGGGTCTCAGTTTCCTAACCTGCAAAATGGAACTGCAGTCACATGACTGCTCTGAAGCTTGAATGAAAGTAGAGTGCTTGGCTTTACTGGTTTAGTGGTGGGTCTTGGGTTCAGAGCTCTGCGAGAGCTACGGCAATGGCAGTCAACAGGGGGATGGGACCAGAACACAGGTAGGCCCCGCCTGCTCTGGCTACCATCTCCTCTACCTCCCCATATGTGACGTTTCCTACCCCTAGACTCTTATCTCTGCTCCCTTCTGCCTACACAAGCTTAGAATGCCAGTTTATATGCCATCTTCTCCATGAAGCCCCCCTGGCTTGGCACTGAATGTCACGCATGGGGAGGTTGAGGACGTGTCTTTGCTGAGTGCCCATGTATTGTGTCTGGAGGTACCACCGCTGAATGCCCTGGGGGCTCTTGTTCCCTCAAAGCTAGTCTTGGAGACATTTCTGGTTCTCATGTCTCAGTTTTGCTCTCAGCCTCCCTACCCCAAATAAAATTGTGATCTCCCTGAAGGTAGGGACCATGTCCTCAGACTTCCCCTGGGGAACTTCCAGTACTGACTTCATAGGGTGGTAGAGGATTGAATGAACTCACACAGAGGAAGCATGTAGGGCAGGCCTTGCACACAGTAAATGCAATGGAAGCATTTGCTCTTTCTATTATTATTATCTGGCCACCCCCACCCCCACAGTCCCAGAGCAGGCTGCAAGGGGCTGGGGCGAGGAAACAAGTGAAGCAGAAACTAGGAAGAGGAGGGCTTTGCTCCTGCTCTCATCCTTCTCCTTCCCTCCCTCACTCCCTTCAACCTGCTTCTCCTTTGTGCTCAGACCACAGAACCCGCCCCCTCACCCCCCTTGAGCCATCTCTGGCTGCCGTGCCCTTGCCCTGTGCCCCCCTGGGTCCCCAAAGGCCGTTTCATCACGCCTCAGCTCCCTGCCCTGCCCCCGCCCAACATGTGCGCAGCCCATGGCCTCCTGCCAAGGCCCCAGGCTGCCCACAGAGGCCCAGAGACAGACATCTCACCGCTCGGTAGGTTTTCTTCTGCCCAGCGTGCTTGGGGGCTTTGCCTGGCTCCGCCGAGCTCTCCACGTGCATCGAGTAGATGATGTCAAAGAAATCTTCCACCACAGCGACCCGCTTCAGAGAGATGCCCTCCGGCTCCGACAGGCCATCTGCCCCCTGCGACAGGGCGGACAAGCTGTGTCAGTGTCGGGGATGACGGCAGGGTGAGAGCTGGGCCCCGAGGCCTGGCAAAGGGTCGGGGGCAGGGACGGCGCTGCTACCTGACCCGCAAGGCCTCCAGTGGTAGGTCTGGAGGGCTGGGGGTGGAAGGAGCTGGCTGAGACGGACCCAGGGACGGGGGCACCAGAGTCAGGGTGGCTTCTGCTACTAAATCTACCAAAAACAATGGGCAGAGAATGACAACAACGAAAATACAAATTAAAAAACCAAGAGGCTCCATGTTCACAATTTCAGACAGATTGTGCCAGACTCAGGCGGGGAGCTCTCGCATCACATGCTGTGCCAAGACCATCCTGGAAGCCTCTGGGGAGGGGGGGTGCTAAATAGATGCAGCCCCATCAGGAGCTCGCCAATTAGTGGTAACCTTTCACTGTGGTCCTGGGCTGGGGTCCCAGGGGAATGGCTTGGATCACCTGGGTGACTCCTGCCTCCACCCTGGCCTTTCTGAAAAGCTTGTCACCACTGCCCGCCCTCCCCACTCCAGCAGCTGAGCGCCAGCAACAGACCCAGGCTCTTTGTGTCTGGAGATACAGAGAATAACAGACACAAGGCCACGTGGAGGTGGCAGGGCCTCATGAGCAAGGTGGCCGTGGACCCCCGAGTCTCTTTATCAGGCTGGCGTGACTGCTGTCAGCTGGTCCTGAAAAGGCGTGCCGGGACTGAGATGGGTCCTGCTGCTGGGCAGACACCTGCCAACTCCCACTAGCAGGGCTGGGAGGGAGCAGGGAAACTGCAAGGCAGGAGGCTGGGGGATGTGGCCAAAGCCCATAAGGGAGCAGACTATTCGGTGAGGTCTTTATTGATAGGGCACAGGAGACACAAACCCAGGGTAGGTGTGTGTGTGTGTAGGTGTGTGTGTGTGTGTGTGTAGGGAGGACTCAGGGGGAAAGGAGGCAGGCTTTTCTCTAAAAGTGTACAAACCCAAATCTCCCAGAGAATTCTTTCCTAAAGGATCTTGCTCATAGCTCAGGAA